>NC_066343.1:39075195-39445195 GCF_022539315.1 Serinus canaria | reverse complement strand
TGAATAACACATTATTAAGAACAGCTAGTCATCCACAACAGAGCATGGGAATGGATTTGGGTCAGAGAATAATGAATATAAAACATTGCCTGAAATTTCAGATGGCTGCCATACAGCTTTCCAATTAAGTGATCCTTAAAAAAAAAAGAAAACAAACAAAAAAACCCCAAACAAACAAAAACAATCCTTAAACCTTTCTATACAAAAAAGTACTTTGTAGCAATTCAGAAAAATAATTTTATATTACATTTAGAATGTTTGTCAGAACACTAAAAATTGCATAATAAAGAGGGCCATTATTTCCAATACCACTGAAGAATTTCAGCCACAAACAACAGGAATCTGAAATTAATAATCGAGTCATACACTTAAATTTTCAAATATTTGAGAATTATACCACTGTTCACTCAGACATTATCTACTATTTTCCATTAAAGAAGACATATGCAGGCAGAAACAATAGTCAGAAAAGTCTGTGAGAGATATGAAATGTCCTGAATTGTAATCAATACATTGTGTTCAATGAAATAATGCCATTAAATAAGCCACTTTTTTCTACATCTATTAATTCAAATATGTCTGTCTATCTCAAATGAGAAATATTTTTGTTCATAATTTTGTAACCCATGCAACGGCTTTAAACAAAGTCCTATCATGTAGATATATTCCACACACTCAAGAATTTGGAGATTTCTATAAATAATTTATTTATATAAATAGGCACAGTCAAGATGAGTATGTTTTTCCTAAGGCTGTATTTGAATAGTTGACCTTAATACCACTAAAATCCCACAACAAACCCCAACACATATGTAACAGATATAATACCATGTAAAGGACAAAATCCCCAAACACACAAGGTCAGTTTGCAAACACCTGTTAAACATTGCTTTTTAAGCTGGATTAAAAGTTTTTTGTTCTATTGAAACAAATATGTATCAAACTAAACTAGCAGCTGTGACAAAAGAATTAAGTGAAACGGATGTTCTGTTCAGCAACAAGATATGAGAACATGATCACAGAGTCTTCCATTGATAGACTCAGCTCTAGGAAATGAGTAATAAACTGGAGGAATGCTTCTTTTTCCCTACCAGACACTCTTATTGCAGCTTCCATTTCTGCAACTCTGCAAATTTATGACTGAGTAACCTAATTCCTTGGTAATTTCTCTGGTATACAGAAACTAACCCAAACAACAATTTTTGTTGCTCTTGCACAGTTTAACACATTATTCCCAACTCATGCATGCTTTGGGGATTTCTTTTTTTTGTTTCAACTATCTTGATGCAGCTTAAAAAACAAGGCAGGGTGTAACTTGTTCTAGCAATTTTACTATTCTCCAATGACGTAAAATGAGATCACAAAACCTTTCCGACTGCTTCACAAATCTGAAAATGAGAGGAAAGCTACTTACAGCAGTGTAAGATCTTACATTCAGTGAAATGTTCTCCCTATTTGAATTTGCTTCACTGTGGAGTTCTGTGTCTATTTATCTCAATGCCGTCACAAGGAAGAGCAAGAATCACAAGCAGATTAAACACAATGTTTCTGCTGTTATCTAACCACTGAAGTCCTGCCAGCTGTGCTTATCTCTGTCAGGAAGCCACTGACTTTACTAAGTGTGCAGAGTCATAAACACAGTATTTGTTTGTACTGGGGATTTCAATCCTCATCCCATAAGAGTCTTTAGGATGTGTGAGCATCTCCCAACAGTGACCTTGTGTGCAAAGCTGGTCACATACTTAAGTGCTTACTTGTGTGTAAAGTCACACAGCAAAATAATTAATTAATTAATTAATTAATTAATTAATTAATTAATTAATTAATTAATTAAATAAAACCAACAAACAAAGCACAATGAAACCAACTTTTCAGTCTAAATTGATGGAAAGTCAGGCTCTCAGGCAAGGCAAGCATACTGTTTGAATTTTTGTGCTTGTTTTCTTTGGTGTGCAACATATTTTGAAGTTCTATAGATGTAAAAGAATTAAATACATGTAATGAAGAACAATCGTAATAGAACAGTAGAACGAAAATGAATCCCGTCAGAAAAATGGACTAAACCATTGTGCCTCTAAGGCAAAAAAAAAAGAAAAAAAAAGAAAAAAAAAAAAAGGCGAAAAGCACTTTATCCACTAAAAACTGAAAAAAAAAAATGTTCTGTTGACAATACGTAGCAATTATAAAAGCAACAGAGCTATACAACATCTTTAATTGCCATGTCTCACATTTTTGACTTTTCTTTGGACGTGCTCTACCAGTGATAAGATTATATTTCTTTTAGTCTTTTCATGAGGGATATTACTTGAACACAAATAGGCACACATCTTCCATTTCATTGACAATAATTCCATAGTTCAGGATGGGGCCAGCTCTCACACTGTTTGGCTGTGAAACGATGTCTGGGAGCAATCCCTGCTCATGCCCAGTTTGACACAGCTATCATCACATTTGCATTTGTCTTCAGTGGCACAGCAAAAGAGTTCACTAAGCATCACTGGACTGGGATGTGCCCTGGCATGGGATTCCTTTAATAGACATCCTTTGGAGCTGATCAGGGAGGAGAACTAAGGGCACAGAGAAGGATGACAATTAGGCATGCCCAAATTTCTCAGTATCCTCTAGATCAATTTTTAAGTCTTGCCGGATGAACAGAATCTGGAACAGAACTCTCATTCTGCAGCAGCCAAAGTCAGTGAGGTGGAACAGACTCAGCTCTGATATGGAAAAACTGGGCCAGCCCTAACCCTGACAATATCCAATACCCTCTGCAAATTTCTTATGGCTCTTTGGATTTATGGATCACTGAGACTACAGATGACAGGAAGTACTCACAAGATAGATACACAGACAAGTCCTTTGCCAGTTTTTGTTCCTTCTTTGGAAACAACAACAGGAATATATGAATTAATAAAATCATGCCTGTTTCATTCTTCAGCTAAAGTGCTTTAGCTCTTTAAAAGGAATTCCTTCCTTCCATAATAAGCATCCTACAGTATTTCACACCATTTGAAAATACAATGGAAATCTAGTCTAGTCTATTATATAATATTTAACCAGAAATTTTTCTCAGTTGTTAAAGGAGCCTGTTATAATGTACTTCTTTTATTGTCGTTTAAGTCCCAAAATACAAAAGGCAACTTTTGCTGAAAGAAAACAAACAAATTGGAAATGGAAAACTTTATTTTTGAAAACAAGTATTTATCCCAGATTTTTCTTCTGTTAACAGTGAATAATTAATTATATTTCTACAAACCTAAAATGAAGAAAAATAAAAGGGGAAATGATTTTTAAGGAAAGGCACAAAACATGACACTGCAATAAAGTAGCTGTCATTTACTTCATTATAACAGTCCTCTTCCACACGTTATTTTATATTAGTTATCTTTTGCAAAGTATATATTTTGTTCTATATGCTAGTTACTATTTCTATATTAATCAAAAATAATTTATATCAACATTATATAATTCTAGAACTTAGTGAAGGAACAATTTTTAAATCTGATTTTATTATGCATAAAAGTATGTGAAGAGATGGAAGAAAAGATTAGAGAACCAAATGACCATCTTATTTCATAGAGAATTTAGCAGTCAGTAGTGATAAAGAATGCTTCTTGTCTGAGACACAAACTACCTACTACTACTCCTCCGATTTTTTAGAACTCAGGTAACCTGGAATGGATCTTAAAGGACATCATTTTTACAAATATATCAGTCTTTAAACTCAAATTTCTAAGCTCTTAATTATCAATTGAGCCCTAAGCTATGCATACTAATAAAGAGAACTAAAGGGAAAAGAACCCCATAAACAAGCCTGCAGTTTCTTTTTTGGGGAAGAAACATACAAATATATCTTAAAAATAAAAGAGAAAGGAAAGAAAAAAGAATAATGTCTATGTTGGGAATAAGATAAATAAGGGAACAGCAATTTCAAGGGTGTATATGTTAATGTAGCTGAGGAAATTCTATTTATTGTCAATGAAACTGCATGGCTAAATGTACACAGCATTGAAAATTTACCCAGAAATAACTGCTGCAGAGAGGTCAGAAGCATACTTGTCAAATTCCTCCTATGTGCTATCTTGTTTGGAAAATGAAGATCACTTGAGGTTATTCATTTTTCTTTAATTTACACTATTCATTTGCAACATATGCACAGATTTATCCATAAAACAGCATATTTTTATGCTCTCTTAAATTAGAGGTTATTGTATGAGGATAGTGATCAAATGATAACAGATGAAGAGGAAAAGAAAAAAATTGCACAACAGAAAAAATCCCACAATGCCAGTCCCATGCAATGAAAACTATTCTAAAATCAAAATACTATGGAAAATGAAAAGTATATTCTACTAGACAGAAAAACCTGAGCAGCAGCAGTGAAGACAGGTAACAGCTTTCACACAATCAGTTCTTGACCTCAGTGATATTCTGCAAGTAAATTACTCTGAGCCATGGATAAGTTATAAATAATAAAATAGAAATATTTATAGTTTGCATACTGCAGCTCTCAAAAGTCTCCACCAGTCTGGCTGGCAAGCACTGAGGAGACCACAAATGCAATATTCATTTACAGGGCTCATGCTCATTTGCTGTTGTGCACATGGGCATCACTTAGCCATTCAGGCTTTGTGTCCCTGAAGTGCAAGCATCACAGAAGCCTTGCAGCATTAACTGCTGCTTCTGATAACAGCTTCCATTAGCGCTGCATTTGTGATGCCATCTGAGACACTATTGATTTCTTAAAAGGAACTGAGTCCTTCTGTCAACAAATCTATCATTTTATTCAATATCCAGCATTGTTCAACAAACCTGACTCTGCTTTCTCTCTTTCATTTTTGACATCATACCACATCAAGGAAAGTGGATTAGAGGTTTCAAGAATGAGTTCTTAGTCCACACCTATGAAGCAACAAAAAAGCCAAAACAGGAATTAAATAAAAAATGCCTAATGGCCCCCAATACAGGTGATGGTCAACAATTCTCCCTTGGCCTGAATCTTCTCAGTAGTTTCAAAAGACACAGAAAAATCAGTACATCTTCAAGTACAACTCCAAGTACCATTCTTTAAATATGCCTTTTCCAACAGATGCATAGCAGTCTGCCCTTATTTTACAAGAAGTGTTTTTAAAAAAGAAAAGCAACCAAAAATTCTTCTAGCCAAACAAGACGCCTCCCTGAGCACAGGCAAAAGGGAGACTCAGCAGGGTGTGACACAGCTCACTTGTGCTGCCCACATGAAAACAGCCAGCCGGGGTAGTTGCAAGAATGCCCTTTCAGGAGCACACTTCAGGGCTCAGCTGAACACACTGAACCCCAACCATGGTAAGGGTCATGGGGGAATAAATACACCTTGGCTTCCACACCGAGTGGGAGAGAAGGGCTGCTTGAAAGAAGCTATGAGTAGAGCTGGGGAACCCCTGCAAGCACTGAGAGTGGCACCTCAGCTGATCCCCCCATGTTTGTCACCTCTCATTAGGAAACACATCTTGAATGTCTGCTAGCATCCCATGACATGGGATGTGCATGGACTGGTGGGAGGAATGGAGGAAGAAATGTAAGATCATGGAACATAATCCCTGGAGGGGATGAAGTAATGCCCATTTGAAAGGCTATTAGAGTGATGAGAAAGGCTAAGTGCTTACATAATGAACAGAACACACAACTAGATATCACAGAAATTTGATCCATCACTCTGTGGATTATTCCGGAATCACAAACCCAGCTGTAAAGTCAGTGATCTGGCAATATCATCTCTGGAGCACACCCAATCACAACAAGTGCTGCAACTCACAAATAAGGTCTCCTGAGAACAAAACCCTTAATTATGGTGAAGAAGTCACCAGCTCTCAGTGAACAAGCTGAAAGGGCAGCTCATGCACCAATCTCATGTGATAAGGATCTAGATAAAAACTTTTGGTTAATTGAGGAATCCTCACCATGCCATGCACCTGAACTGTCAGATAGAAATACGATATAATTATATCATTATGCCTCAGAGGATACTTGTCATAATACCTACCGTACATCTTCAAAAAATGCACATTAAAAAAATGTTTTATGAAAGAGGGTGGGAATAAACACAAAGATCTCCCACCTTCTACTAATTTAGAATCCACCAACACATTTTTTCAATTACTCATCCTGCTTACCTGCCTTAGGTTAGTAACTCCTTTCTATTCAGTTTTGGTAATATTTCACTATGCTTAATCACTTTTCCTATGTGCTTTGACTGTAGAAATTTTGTAATTTTAAGGATCATGTTGGCTCATTTCCCACTCAGCAAAGTGCTTCATTCCTGTACTTTCTTTCAGCAGACTGTAGGAATAATTTTACCACAAGAAACTACTTCCAAGCTGCTCAACTAGTGCTTTATAGACACATATGGTTAAATATATTTTCCTGTCAGAAATGATTACACAGTAAGGAATCTTTCATCAGTACTTTTCCCCCCTCATAATAATCCCAGTTGTTAAATGCTTGTTTTGAAGGAAAACAAACATTAAATTTGCAAGATTTGACATTCAATCTTCAAAAGAGCAAATTAATGGTGGATTGAAAACACTGAAGAAAGAAGTCCTCCAGAAGATTTCTTTGGACATGGTGCCTACACCAATGTAGCCCCAATGGTATTTAATAAAGGCCAGCTATTGGCATCAGGGGAGAAACTCATTCTCTGTGTCATACACGTTTCTGTCTTCTTGCCAACGAAAAAGTCCCCAGCTCACAATTTTTTTTGCAGTAGGGAAAGCTGGATTGATTTTTTTTTTCTTTCTTTCTTTCTTTCTGGAGGTCATTCAGTCCTTGAAAGACATACAAACTGTCTCATTAGCATGACCTAAAATAAAACCTCCATTTGATAGCATAGCCAGAAACTACCCTTGCATTTATAATCATCACCTCACAAAATTACAACTATGGTCTTTTTTTGCCACTCTTCAAAGAAGTATTTATAAGAACACAGACTGAAAACAACAAGTCTTTCTGAATTTCTTTTAACTATCATCACAAAAAACCCAACACACAATAGAAATTCTAAAAGAGGGCTCTACAGACTTATTCCATTCACCACAGCTGCAAAAAAGAAGATAATAAAGCAATGCATTTTACAGAGCCCATAATTGTTTCACCTTTACTAGACTTCACTTTCTCCCTTACTGTGTCAGATTCAATTTCATCTTTCCATCATGTGCTCAGACTTCCAGTTCCCACACACTCAGCAGAGATCAAAGGCAAGCTGACCTCACTTTTTGCTGTTTTAGTAATTGGTCTGCTTTCCACATTTTTTAGTTGGAGAACATACTGGCACACTACTAAAATGCATCCTTTTTGACTAAATTGGGAACTCATCATACTTTTTTTCTTCCTAGCAGTAGTTACTCTTGTATCCCTTTTAAGATGGCCTCCCCCAGAATAAATCCTAGGATGCTGCAAATGTGTGCTCCCATCTAGGAAACAGAAAGCAAAGCCCTGAATTATATACCAAATGTATGTAACTCACTTTTCCTGCCCTTACAACAACACTATTCTGTCTATTCTTTCCTATTTATTAAGGGCAAAATTTGCTATCTTTGATATTTATAAAATTTTAGCTCTTGGCTGAAACTGAATGAAAAAAAAAGAGGGGGAGAAAAAAAGGACTGCAGATTATGTGTTTACATATTGAAAGTTTTCTCCCCAGTGGCTGGCATTTGGGGAAAGCATTGAAAAATCAGTGGATGCAGAGGATATTTATGCACACTGATCAATTTCCCTTAACCACCCACATTGCCTGTTGCAACTGAACATAAAACCCATTAAAACAAGAAAAAACGAGATGATGCTTAATAGGATTACCTGTATTCATTTTACTATGTGTAATGGCAGATTAAAAAATCATACAGCGGAAGCTACTTCCTGTACACAAATGAGCACAGTTCAAAGCAAATTTTTTTTTTAGGAAATGTGCCTTGTTAACAGGTATTTAAACATCAAACCACATCTTTTTAAATAAACTCCTGCTCTCACACAGGTGATTATGGAGTGGAAGAAGACCTGGCAAAAAATATAACATACAGTAACTTTCATAAACAGATAGTACAGCTGGTTCCTAGGTCATTGTTGCATCAGAAACAATGACCAGTCACATTTAGATTTAAATTCCATTCACATTTCACACATTTAAATTCCAGTCACATTTAGAATTGAAGAAGAGCAATAGAAAATATCAGGAAGACAACAAAGCAACTTGAAAAAGGAGTGAATGGCTTTGAATATTTTTGCAAAATAAAAAGTAAAGTAAGATTTTTTTTATTGTCTTCAAAAAGTGGAAAACCTGTGCTTAACCTCTTGTAATTTGGGAGCAAAGTAAGGCAACATTCTCCTCACCCAGGTCATCTATGGGTACTACAGGCTTATGTGAAAAAACTTCTTTAAAAGTGTCTTACGAAAGAGTTAGACACAGTGCAAAGCCATCATGCAGATTCTAAGAAACAAAACTCCGACAGCTTTGTAGCTGCTCTGCCAAAACTGCAAAACCTCAGGATGAAATTATTTTATAATGAACCTCTTTTTCAAAACTGGAGAAGTTACATAAATGAGCAGATGACACCAAAGAATAAAAGGTATCTTGTCTTGCAGCACAGGACAACTTTTCAGATTTCTCTTTCTGCCTGACACATCGATGCAAAAAGAACTTTTGAAAAATAAAGCAAGAAACAAGCCAGCATGGAAACTGGTGAGAGAGAAATCAGACGCTTCATTGGCCTTGCACTCTTCCTTGTGGGATGCAGCAATCATCCTTAGCCATGTGCCTTAAGTACAAGGAAAACAGCAAGCAGGAGGAAAGCAGGGAGCAGGAGAAAACCACTGGAGTTAGCTAAGTTGGTTAGAGCCTGGTAACATCAATGTTGTGGGTTCATCCTCATATGAGCCATGCAGTTAGGAGCTGAACTTGATGACCCTTGTGGGTGCCTTCTAACTCAGAATATTCTGTGATTCTGCGATTCTCTGAAGACTTCACCATCAAGCGCTTCTGCTGCCATTAACTCAAACCTGCCCATGTTCACATATTCTCTGAAGAGCCTTGAGGAACAGACTGCTCTGAAAACTCAACTGAGAATGCACCAGAATTGAGCAAAACCATGTCAGGGACATAAGAACCAGTAAACCAAGATATATTTTGCTAGAAAGGATGAAAGATTCCCTTTCTTACAAGGCATTTAAACTTTAGTTAAGTGCAGGAATGACACTCCTCTGCTCTCATGCTGCCCAGTCTCACCACCTAGTCTTCTCTAACCCTTCCCAGTTCTGCCCATCTTCCTCTTTACCATGCAATGGGTGGCCAGCCTCAGTCCATGCAGTCAGGTATCACACCTCAAGGTACACAGCAGCCAGTCCTCTGAAGCTTTGTCTTCATCACCTTTTCTCAACAGCAAACAGAAACACAAATATAAAGTCTGGACACTGGGTTATAGGCATGGCAGGAGAGCAGCACAAGTGGACAACAGTGAATAGCTGTCAGAAAGCATCAACCTACTGAAGAACACAGTTCCACAGGATGGCTGAAAGGTGTTTCAGTAATTCCAGACATTACTACCTATTTAAAACTAACTCTGCTGCACCTCTGCAATGCATACTCATACATGGCTGAAGTTATTAATCTTGAAATATTTAATAAGGAATCTCTCATAGCAATGGGCAATAGATTAAAAGTGCTGACCATCATGACAAATTTAGCTCATCCAAGGCATTTCCTTATCTAGTTTATACTGCATCTTTGCTACATCTCACACATACACACCCCATATTTTTTGTGCATGTGTCTATACATATACATACATATACATGCTTAGTATATAAATACAGAAAATATGCCAAGAAAAAGGGCTAAGGGATTCTAACATTAGAGAAGGCCATTAGATGATTTGGCTATCTGCATGATCTGGAACATATACAATTTTATTCAATTAACATCTCATACTTGCCAGCCTTATCTTTTGTAAAATGAAATAATTGCAATTTTTTCCTACAGCATGTCTTCAGACAAGGCAGTCAATCTTGATTTACTGATGCAGATTCTGTTGCTGGTTAATTCTACTGCATTACAATCTTTACAAAACAAACTTAGAAAAAACATGCTTTGGTTGTACTGTCAACATAGCACCATGGAGCACCATCATTTCCTACAAGCATTGTTACTAAAATAAAAATACTAAAAAAGAGAGCTACCTATCTAGAACAATCTCTTTTCATCAAATGGATTTAATGAAGGACTATGATCTATTTGACAGCATTCAAAAATTGTTATTTTAAAATGTATATATGCTGTCATTTTTAATAATACTCACTTTATCACAAGCCAGAACACATTAAAAAGTTTTAAGCACAGCTTTCCTCAAAAAGTTTTAAGGTGCAGTTTCATCCCTGTTTCACTGAGTCCCTAAAACAGTTATAACCAGTCAACTTGAAGCATCATATTCGGTGATATTTTTACAGATCATTCAAATGAAGTCTTAAAATATACCTGCACAACAATCTATGTCAAACGTCTACCTTGTTCCTCAACATCACCCTTCAAAATTATTCAAAACTTCACAATTCCAAAAGCTCCTCGTATACTGAGCAGCCAAAGAGATTATAGGTACTCTTTCCTCAAAAAGTATGAAGGGCACAAGAATGTAATTGAAAACTGGGAAAATCTCCTCTGCCCTCTAACAGCTGATGCTGAGCTAGCAGCAAGGAATGAAAAAAGAGGATGGATATAATTTTTATGCTTTTTATATTGGCACTGGAAACACCCAGTCAGTTCATGACAGACTAACGAAACAGAAGGAAGGTAGGCAGCTTGCCCTTGGATGGAATTGCGCATTCCCTACCATGAAAACACAGGAAACCAGATGTCAGCCCTGGCTCTGTGACTGTCAGGATTCCTGTCTCCCTGTCTCACTCTCTCACTCAAATTTTCAATGTTACTCTATATCCGGAGGAAAAACAGGCACGGCTCCTCCCTCCTGGCAGCATCAAGGGAAATCCTCAGAGCCATGCACTGAATGCTTAAGCTAAATTTTATATTTGTCAAGGTTGTCAAAAAAAAATCTCTGCTATGAAAACACAGAAAACAGATCCTGCTTACAGCAGGTGGTAATTCCATCCACTTTCCTTGTGGCCATTTTAAACTCTCCTCTGTTTTTATTAGAACCTTCCCCAGCTGACTTTTCCTTCCTTCATCTATCATTTGGAATGAAGGGTTCTGCCAGAGACCTTTGAAATTACCAGAAAGCTAAAACATTAAGATTCTTATACTGCAAAATTATTATTGGTTAACTATACTGTGCACATTAAAAAAAAAAAAAATTCAAAAAATCTCTGACAGATTAAGGTAGAAACACACATATTTTTTCAGCTTTTCCTCAAATCACCAAAAGAAAAATTACAATATTCAATATTCCAAAACAAGTTGTACAACAGGGGCAGGTCTCAACCTCTCAACTGCACAATCAGGTTGCAGCTGTCCTACTCTTCTCTTGTTTCACACCACTCTCTGTTTGGGTGATACCAGGGGATGACCAGGACGGCTCCCATTATTGCACTAAAATTGTTGTGATATTTGATCTACTCCTGAAGGAATAATTTGCCATAAAACTGGGCAATAATCTCTGGTTGAACTTAAAAGCAAAATTTTACATGGAAAACTTGAGCCCCCAGCTAAGGGAAGTGCCCCTTAGAAGTGCACACACCATAAAGTGAGAAAAGAAGGAGACACATTGTGTAAATGCAGTTTTCTTTTCTTAAAAGAAATCTTCCCATTTGGGGAGTGATTTGTATATGCTTGGAAAAGAATAGCAAACATGCTGTGTGACATGCAGCAAAAGAAATACTGCAATGAAAACAGTTATCAATAAACTATTAGACTTCAACAGCATCCTGCCAGGACTACCTAAATGAGAATTCAACTCAGCTTTTCTCCTGAACAGAGAGATATTAATCTATGTCAAGGACAAAGTTTCAGCTTTCCTAGTACAATACTTTTCTGCCAACACCATGGAAAAGCAAACATCTAAAGGTCATTTAAATCGCAGGTTTCAAATTTTAAATTGCAAAATTAATCCCTTTATTACAGAATTATATCTGACCTACAAATCAGTACAACACATCCTACTGAAATGGCTTAATGAATCCAGACAATAAAACATAAACTGCAAAAGCCAGTTTGTTTCACTGTGAAGATCAACATTGCGTTTAACTGCAGCTGCAAGACAACACAGAACAATATCTTCTGTCTGAATTCTACACTAAATGTATAAATAGTCTTTATTCTGGTAACCTATGAAAAGCATCTGACAATCTTTCCCATTTAATAAATTTTTGTGCTTGGTAATCTAAGGTTTAATGACAAATTGCCTTGATTTAATGAAGTATGTTTTGACATTTTTCTGCCTTACCACTTGATTTCCTATCATGTACAAAAATACCTGTATTACACTCTTCTCATTTTGATGACTATTTTGCTACAGTGAGGAATTAGGTACTGTCAAACTCTATTTTATTGTACTCTTCTAGCACTGAACACCCAAAACACAGCAAGAAAACCATCTGCATTATTCAGCTTGATAATCTAATCATGCATCCATTCCATCCACTTAACAACAGTATTTCAGTTAGGAAGACAGTCCTGCTCCAGACTAGCCTGAGCAATTAGCCCCTCTGCAGAGGGCAATTCCTTATTAACTTTTCATCTTAATAAGATGACTGTTTCCTGGCAATGTACAAAAACATAGGTATAATATAACTCCTCCGGAAAGGAGCTGCATTAAGGATGTAGAAGGAAATTTGTCTGGCAACAGCAGCATCTCAGCTGCTAGCACATTCATGGAAAACATCTGAGTAATAAAGGTACATATTTGTTTTCTTGTTAAGACTGGTAAAGAATTAAAAGGTAAAGAGCAGTATTAGTGAATGCCAGAACAGGTCTGCCCTCAGAAACATGACTAGGGAAATACACTATCTCTTTTCTAGATCCATCCTAAGTTAATAAAAACAATATTCTTGCACCTGCCAAAAGCATCACAGGGTGAATAAAAAGGCAAACTGGAAACTTTCTTGCCTATATTGTCTTCCCAGAGAAGCTCACAGGTAGTTCAAGGTCTTATTCAGACTATTAATCACAATCCAAAATATCCTAAAGATCACATAAAGGAAATAAGGACAACATTTTTTTCCCCCTGACAGTAATTTTTGTTACAACCCTGGACAGGGAGATAATTCCAGTGGTGAGACACTATTGTACAGGGTAAGGGAAAGCAGAATCATCACAGAAAACAGAGGAGGAAAAGATTACTATGGGATACATCCAGCAACTAGTTCAGCTTTGTCTTGGTAGAGTCTCTTGCGGCTGGCTCTACACCAGCTTTACTGGTGACATGGTGGAATGCAAACATAACATTCAAACATTCAATATTCACTCACTTCAGGGTGCGCCATGACTAAAGCGTGTAACAGTGCAAGTGACAGCAGAATCAGCATAAAACAACACTTTCCTATCTCCTCAGTAACACCAGCTTCTGGGTTTGCAGTACAGACATTCAAGTTACCATGACAAATTTTTCATGGTTTCCAGAAATGCCTGTGTGAGAAGAATGTTGATGAAGAAGTTCATTAAGCCCTTTTAAATCAGTAAGCAGTATAGCTAAATACACGTTTCAGGTTTTAAAATACCAGCTGAAAAGATTATTTTTGAGGATCCCTCCTGGGAAAGGTCATATTTTAAAGTTATTTACTAGAAATATTGGATCCCACTCTGAAAATCTCACCAGTTTTTTTAAATAAAAAAGTCGCAGCTTAACTCTGCAAGGGTCCATTGCTGAAGTAACTTTACATTTGATGGAGTCTGAATGAGTTAACAGCTAGGAAGAGGAAAAAAGAAAAAGAAGTATGCACCACACAGCACTTTGCAGTCTCAGGCTAGCATCTCAGCCTACAATGCAAGCTGCTATTCACACATCACAAAAAGGCTTCTCCTGTTAATCTGTGGAGACCACATTCATACACAAATCTGAAGGTCAAATATAGAAATCAGTGCACAAATTATCTTGTCCTAGTCTCAATAAAATTCAATGTATATGTAGCATGAGCAAGCCAAGGTCACCCTTTCTTGTGTTTCCCTTTGCACAAGCTTATATATTTTTGTTAACCTCTATTTAATTTTTTTAATTAAATAGAGTGTGTTAAACATTACAAAACTGGCAGCACTGCCCATCACACAGACCTCCAAAGGTCTGAAACACATGCACGTGTCATGGTAGTGCCACATGCATACATCAAGTGTTCTCAGGAGAAGGTATGAGAGAGACAGATTTGCAAAGGGAAGATGTTTGCCTGAATTACACTGCTCTCTAGCATGTTCTCTGTGCAGGGCAGTAGAAATCAGAAAAACTGTCAGCAGCCACAAGACTCAGTAGTAGCACAGTGAAACTACACTTGAAAGAGGCAGAACAAAGGCATAAAGCTTTTTACCAGCTCTTAACCAGCAGCTAGGACGGGTGAGAAGGTTCAGCACTCAAGATACACATGGATGTGCAGCATCCCAAGATAGATACACATGGATCTACCAAGGATAAACAGCTACTGTGACCAGATTGCTGTATCCCTTAACCTGCTTGCAGCAGGAGCCTTTGAAAAGTTTACCATATTCCCAAAGGCAAGCCAGAAAAAGTAGGTTTGTTCTCAGTATCAATTGTGCAGTCATGGGAAATTACATCAGAGCACTGTTCAGCAAAGGCATGAAATGGAACCAGTAGAACAAGAGGAGCAACATCTTCAAGGCAAAAGGATTGACTAAATTATGCAATGAAACAGAATGATTAAGCATCATTTCTTCACTCTGCTTTCATGTTTCCATGCTTCCAAAGACATCTGCATATTAATTTCAGTATTATTAAGTTTAATTTTAAATTTTTCTAGAAATTAAAAAGCTAATTAATTATTGCTCCTTTTATGTTCATTAGTTCAAAGGTAAGCTGACCAATAAGTTTCATAAATCTTAAATATTTTAAAGTAACAGGGCTTGAAATTTTCTTTGAAATTCCTTAGGAAACTGAGTAACACAATGAATCTCTGTTTTGCACAATTCTTACACTCTTTGATCTTTCCTTCCAGGAAATTCCATTCTTCTTCATGTTTTAGCACAGCTAAAGCTACCAAAAACACTTTAAATGAGAGAATGCACATTCTAAAAAATCAGCCTACAGGAACATGATATTGATTTTCTTTATTTAAAAAATTAGAAGGTAAGAACTCTCTTTGTGTTTAACACTTCAGTGAATTTAGATAATCCATCATTGAATAATTATTGAACAATCATTGCTTGAAGTCAAAAAATGGAGCCATTTAAATAAAATAAGAGAAACAGAAAATCTACCATTTTGAATCACCCAAATGAAAATCTAGCATTCAGAATCAATTTTTCTCTGGTAAAAAAACATGAAGCAAATGCAATTTGCATGTATGATCTAAACAGTAAAAATAACAAGTGAAATGCTTTGCCAGCTCAAAGTAACATTCTGACCACTACTGCAGCCATGCCTCCAATGTGTTGCCACAAACAGGAATTGCCTCACAGCTCCACACAGCTCAGTGATGATCTTACAATTTCTTCCTCAATTCTCCTCTGCATGTCATTGCACAAAGAGCTAACAGGGAATGGCACATGCTCTACAGCTCATGGCAATTAAATACCTTGCTCTGATCTCAAGAGCAGGTCTCTATATCTTTCAGTGGAGACTTGAGGCTTGTAAATACCTTTAAGAAAAACAAGAATAAAACACACACAGAGAACAACAAACCAACAAGCAAAAAAAAAAATCAAAGAAAAAAAAAGCCAGAAATCTGAAAACTAGAGCAAGTCAAAATAAAGAAAACAGCAAATGCAAAGTCACAAAGTATGGGGCAGATATTAGAATTCTTCTTGGATCATGTTTTTCTCTGCCCATTACTTGTGCCTACTCATTGCAGGAAGGTTGGATTACAGAGCCTTTAAAGGTCCCTTCCAACCCAAATTATTCTATGATTCTATCATGCTGTGATGATGATCTATGTTAAGGATCTCTGCTTATTGCAGAAGTGACCATCATGGACAGGTTTGAATTGAGCCATCTGTTAAAATCAAGCATGTTCTTCCCTATTTCACTAACCTGCAACATTAAGTTTTTCTTCTCTGCTCTTTTAGGCAGAATTTGTTATGGACAACATTGCTGCCAGCATGGCCTCCTTCCATATTTTCATGCTCTATTATTAGTGAACACTGGCACTGATCAGTGATGACTTGACAGTGCTTATACTTACAAAATCACAGGAAAACCTAATTACAATATGTATTTACAAGTGCAGATCAGAAATACTTGTTCCTTTCATAGGTACTGACAGTTCCAAGCATTTTTATAGATCACATCAGCACTGAGGGAAAGATAAAAATGAAAATTGTGTAAATAAGGGCTAAAGGTGATATTAAAATATGCCATTAAAATCAATCAGAGTTATTTCTCAAATTTTTAGGACCTTTTATTGAATACGTATTGCAAGTGAACATAAAAAAGCAAAATGCCTTACTGGTGGTTCTAGAAAGTCTAAAGCAACAGAAAGTAAAAGTGGGGAGGAAGTCTTAGTTTATGCTCCCTCAGGGTGGTAAGATGAACAAGAGAGAAAAAAAATAATTAAACACCTTTATGATACATCAGAGAAACTAAAATATTTTCTGGGCAAGAGTATTTCTCCCTTTTCGTGTTCTCTATCTACTTGTGAATTCACCATTCTAAGCTTGTCTGTACAGAGAGTTTGTTCAGCATTTACTGCAACAGAAAAAGGAAAAAAATTAGGTGATTTCTAATCTTTCTACTTACAGGTTGTGCACTAGATTCCCATTGATCTGTCCTACAGTTCACAGATTTACAAAGTAAGAAGGTGAAGTCATTGCCATTGATAGAAACTGGTTTTAATAAAAACATTATTTTTTTTAAGGTGGAAAAAAGGCTGACCTTTATTTAGAAATGATTACTTAATTCATGGACATATAAAATGAGTGGACAACTACTAAAAAATTAAAGGTGCAAAGAGTAGAGACTGGAAACAGTCTTTATGTACACCACTGAACGTTCACCCCTTAAACTTTTAAAAAAAGAAGAACCACTTTATAAAAGTGGTTTCCTCAGAGATGAAGTGTTCAGCATTTGCCTCCAGCTTCAGCAGACTGTGAAACATGAGCATCCAAGGTAAGAGCAATCTGTATGACAGCATCCCTTTGAGGGATCTGAATGCATCTTTTTGCAGACGCCTGGTAAAACAACAACTCCACACTACCTTAACAAATTGTCCATATATTACAACATTGCAAAAATATATGAAAAAATTCTACAGTCCTTCATTTTACATGCCCCCATCTTTGTCACATAACACTTCAAATAAATATTAATAGACCCAATCCTCTTGGAGCAGCTCTGTGATGGTAATTAGTACAATGCTTCCTATTTCAGCCAGGAAATTAAGTATTTTGAGATGGTTGGAGAAACTGAGTTTGGGAGGCTGAGAATGAGAATTTTAATGACTCCTGGTGAAGTCAAGTTCAATACTTTGCCCACACAATTATATAACCTTAGAATCTGTGAGTGTCCAGTTTTGGAAACCATATCTATGGTACTTTTAAATTTGGGAGGTTTTCCTCTCTAAGGGGCTTTTCCCTTTTAAACTTAATGTAAGTTCAGAGATATTCTCTCTACACATAAATATTTCCTTCACCTCTTCTGTTTCCACTACAAACTTCCCAAGGAACTACTCAAACATTTCCAAGAGGATGCCAACAGAGACAGGTACCTTGCTTGGCAGTGTAGGCTTATATTTTCTGTTCACTTCCTCTGTCTCATCCTTCTGCATACCAGTTTTGGATGTGACCAGCTCAGTGCCACAAGACTGTTAATACCATTTAAAACAAGCCCCAACAGACTAACATTTTGCCAAAATGCCATTTTGTGTCCCCATAAGACAATCCTGCATGTTTCAACACCATTGTCCTAGCAGAAATACTATGATTGTATTTATCTTGTATCTGTAAGTCATATAAAAATGACTTACAGATGAATAATAGTGGTTGGCATCAGCCAACCACTATTATTCATCTGTAAGTCATTTTTCTTCAGAAACATACATGAACTAGGAATCTAATCCCTGTAAAAAATACCAAAGAGTTTGCATTAAACAGGATTAAAACAGAAGCCCACTGTTCTTTCAGGATGATAGAGGCATGTGTCCCATTGGTCTCATACATTCCTCTCATACAAGCTCTGCCAAATTGTTTTGGGGAGAAGTGACAAAACTTCCCACCACTCATTCAGCTTCCCACTTGCATACCAATTTTCAAGTGTAAGAATGAGAAATTAACAAGTGTGACCCCGTACTACAGTGACGACATTCAGTTCATGGAGAAACAACTCAGTTTTAGATAAATGCAAGCTTTACAATTGCTTCAATTTTTACAAGTTCCTTTAAAATAAAAGGCTAATTACTATAACAATATTTTACATATTGTAACACAGGACCCTAGCACAAATAAAACCTCTATAAAAGTTGATATAAAGAGGCAAATTGTATTCCTAAAATTTACTTAAATAAACTTTCAGTAACAAATATTGGTGCCTAACAAGAAGTTCACTGATATAACTGTGACAGTAGTACTCAGAGAGCTGTTTGCACATTTTAAAATAGTTAGCTTCTTTCACTCCACACAATTTGTCCTTTCAAAAAGAATACTAATATGGAATTTAAAGACAACTTTCAAAAGTAGGATTACTGTACATTTTGCAAAAGTACGCACTTATAAAATATCCCAGAGGGGATCAATGCGAAGCATGGGGTAGAATAAGGATGTGCAGTTCCACATCAGTAAGCACAAATTTCCAAAGGGGCATGAACAGAGCACTCAAATCTTTAAAATTCTTGCTGCAGAGAGCCAACCTGAATAAATTTTGTGGGAGGTGGGTAACAACACATGTAAAATGGAAGCAAAGACAAGGTGGCACAACCGTGACTTTGGCTTTTGCTGCTTGAGTGTTTTCCTTTAGGTCAACTGCTCAAGAAAATGTGCAAAATTTATGCTTTCTTGAAGAACTGGAGGAGCAAAGATCTTCACCTACACAAAACTAAATTCTAATAAGGGTATTGGTATGCCTAAATATTTATTAGAAGTGTCTCTCGGGCAACTTCTTTAGCTAGAGAACCAATGTTTTTAGTTTCTTCATACTTATTTTTCTGCCTCTAACACCAGATTCTGAATACAGTTAAAAGTACATCTCACCCAAGTGAAAAAGACAGAAATGCACATGGGAGTAAAATACACAGTGTTAACACTAATCTCTCTCAGTCAGCAGTTCTGCAATGGATCACATCAGTAACTACCTATTAAAAAGGTGCACTACCTCTTGATTCCCCTAAACCAGTGTTTATATATTCTACAGAAGGTCAGTCATTACAGACTTCTACAAGAAGAAAACTGCGAGTTCAAAAATGCACAAGATAGAATCAAAGAATCATGGAATGGTTTGGGTTGAGAGAGACCTTAAAGATCATCCTGTGGGCAGGGATGTCATTCACTAGATCAGGCTGCTCAGGGCCCCATCCAACCTGGCCTTGAACACTTTTGGGGATGGGGCATCCGCAGCTCTCTGGACAATTGTAATCCTTAGTCAAGCACTTACGCTGTCTCTCATGCCTGGTCAGTGAGGTGGTAAACCAAAAAAATCTGGGAGGGAACATAGCCAGGACAGGTGACACACACTGGCCAAAGGAATATTCCACAATATAGAACATCTTGCACAGTATTTAAAGTTAGGGAGTTACGTGGTAATGGGTCTGGTAAGTGATTGGGAATGGTCTGGCATCTGCCAGTGAGTGGTGAGCAGTTGTACTGTACTTGTCACTTGTTTTTCCTTGAGTTTTTTTCCTTTTTCAAAAAAAAAGCCCTAATTATTTTATATATTTTACCTTGTTTCAGCTGCTTAACTGTTAACTGTCAAGCTAAAAATTTCCCTTTTCATTCTCCTTCCCATTCCACCAGGGTGGGGGTGCAGTGGGGGGTAGGAACAAGTGTGTGCCTGATGCTTAGTTGCCATCTGGGCTTATGATGACAGTCAGTTAAGCCAGTGAGATAAAGATACAGAAATTTGCTAAAGAATAAAATGACTTAAAAATTAAAACATAAAGTGATAAAAAGTGATGAAGTGATAAGTGGTAAAAGATAAAGTGTGTTTAGCTTTTCTGCTTGCAAACTTCACCTCACACTTCAAGTGTTTATACTGACAACAAAGCACCTTGTTTAGTTCAGTATTTGCTGGTACTTGAATTTTCTTAGGTAGATGAGCAGTATAGCCAGTTTTAAGCCAGTAGCAGAAACTTGATTTTCATCCAAGCAATCATTTGATTTCTGCCAGAAGAGTCCCCTTCCAAGTTGCTGGTGTTTCCTTACTTGGCACTGCATTGTGCTACTTTAATGCCAAATGTAGAACTCTTGCTGCTACTGCTGGTGTAGCATTTGGTTATAAGAGAAGGAGAATGTGCAGCTGCTAACAGGAGATGTTAGCAAAAAACCAGGTTCATTATCTTCCTTCTTAGCTTCAGTATTTTCCCATTACGCCTTCCTCTTAATAGGAAAATCAGGAAACATTTCTGCTAAATTATCATAGTCTCAAGTGGCTATTGCATATTTCTGAGAAATGGCATTGCACTGTGACTTCCACCATTCCTGAGCAGACTGGGAAAAGAGTTCAATAATCAAAACACCAGAAAATCACTTATAAACCCACTGGAAACTGCTCTTATTTCAAAATTGGTCAGTAGGACTACTACTTCATGTTCTTGCCTTTGTAATTTCAATATACTTCTAGCTGATATTAGGATCTGAATCTAGAATGAGTGGAGATTAACACAGCATGTCATTTGAAAGCTGTGATTATAAATTTCCAGCTGGAATGCACATTTACTTTGGTTCCATTAATTCTGCAAGAACAGACATATGAAATAATGTGAGGGTAGGAAGAAAAGAAAGTAGAACTGAGAATAAGAAATCTTATGTTGCAAAGTCTATTGCCGAGAGGATATTGCTAAGAATAATTGTCAACTTAAAATTCCAGGATTATATAAAAATCTTTAGGGATTTTAGGTGTTTCAAACTGGTTTCTGGACTTAAAATCTCAAAGTCTAGATTTGTTGGAGACAAAAATTCTGCCACCAAACAAACAGTCCAGCACCTTTTAGAACAATCCTTGGTCTGAAGCCTTACAGTCTTAACCTTTTCTTTCTTTATAGCTCTAAGTATTATATTAAAGTGTACACAACGCTGTCTCGCATTTCAAACTGCTTTCCATTTTCTTTGATTTCTTTGTTGGATTTAATACATGCCAAAGATGAAGGGCAGGTTCAGAGAGAGCAAGTGTGTGTGTGTGTGTGTGTGTGTGTGTGTGTGTGTGTGTGTGTGTGTGTGTGTGTGTGTGTGCACATGTGTAGGGAGGAGGAGCAGACAAACAGATGCAGTTTTAAATCTGGAAATTTCTTGCAGACAGAGGAACCTCTGTTGACATCAGAGAAAGCTATTTAATTAAGCAATGCTAGCAACTGAACTTTGTGAGAAGGCTTATTCTCTACTAAACCAAAATCTACACCACAGCATCTGGATTGAGTTACTGCTCTGCCTGATGGTTCAGCCCAATGAGGAGAAGCTGTCCTAAGGAAAGAGGATGTCAGGCCACAGCATTTGGAGCTCACCTAGGAATCCTGTTCAGTAGTATTCAGTGTGTGTGCTGACAGCACTGGTGGCACAGTGAAAGCATTCCTGCTGAGGAGCTGCTACTGCAAGCAGGCACAGTCCCCATTTCTGGGGGCAATTATGTTGCTTGCATAGTCAGATGACAAGCTGGCAAGCAGATCACGCACAAGTAGTAAATTCTCCATCAACATGCAGTGAACAGTGAACAGTGAACAGATGCAGTGAGCATCTCCATGAACCACCACAGTAGGACACCACAGTTTGAGGGATCCCATGAAGACCTTCTACTGGGAGGGCTAACTAGGAGTAAGACTTCTGCCTATACTTAGCCCATTATAAAAATGTTCTGTGATAAGAATTACCATCTAAAAAGAATTAGCATTTTAAAAACTTGCTAAAATATTTTTCTGTAGTGCTTGATGCTAGGATGTGGCAAAAAGAGAAGGGAAAAGTAAGGACAATCCAGAGCAAATTATAATATTTTATGATATCAGCATGTTCCTAATAACTGATATTTAAAATTATTCTAGAATTGGACTTCTAATCTACCCAGTATATTAAATTTGAAATAATAACTATTAGATGTTAGGATCAGATCTCTAAAATTCAGAAGTTCACAGTATAATATGGAAATGCATCTGCATTTGTTACCCCTATCCTGTTGGAACATCGTTGGACTGTTGACCTTTGAAGTACTTAATATTTTAAAATTTGAGGTTACTGTGATATCTGTTAATACCAATATGATGGTTATTATAAGTGCAATTGGTGAGGGGTTTTTTTTTGCTCTGTTGTGTATCCCCTAAGGGCTGTTCCTAGGAAAGCTAACTTCTAATTGCTTCCATTAGAAAGGAAAAGGGGGAGGGTAAGAGCAAACACCAACGTAATCAAGGTTGATTGTGAGAACTATTGTAGTGGTATCACCACATATTGCTAGCCCTTGGAAGTGTAATACAAGAGGAATATCTGGTGTACTAAAAATTCTGGTTTTCTATAATCTTATTGTGATATTTAATAAAAGTTGCTGAAGGAGCTACATGAAAAACTCTTTTAATAGGGTAAATATTATTTTTCCTGTAATCAAAATTACTACATGTTTTGGATGTATCCTGTATTAACCAACTACAGCACCTGTATTAACCAACTACAGCACCTCTCAAATTTAAGAGGTGTTCTGTTTCATGTCAATACTGTTCCCAAAATCACCACTGACAGAAACAAAGTTCTTCTACCTTAAAATAGATTTTCTTTGCTAGACTTCATCCAGTATTTTGAAAACTATTTTTAGTGTTTGTGGGAGGAATGCTCTACAATCATTCATCCTCTTTCCTCTGTCAGTTCTTAAATGTGCGAGTCAGGGGAACTCTGATGTGACCATGCTTCTCAGATGATTTGTTTATGCCTTAGGGTTTGTATACATGTGGGCTTCACAACGTGTTTGCAAGGGAGAAATATTTCCTGCATCCATACGTACAAAGAGCTTTTTTGCATAAAAGTCATTTATGATAGCTCCTGAGACTATAACTGGGAGCATGGGGAGGAGCCTCGTTATATCTTTAGCCTCATTATATTTTGAGTTTCTGTTTTGATGTATTTTTAATCCTGTTATTGGTTGATGTAGATTAGTGGTTTTGATGCAGTATATGTCTTCAAAGATATTACACCAGTTGGCTCAGAAGCTGAACCAACTTGCAGTGCAGTGAGCTTGCAAGTTGCTTGCAGTGAGCTGCTGCTGGTGCACAGCAGAAGGTTCAGGTATGTTAAACTTGTGAATTAAAATTAGGTATATCAATCAAGGAATCTTCAAAATATAGAGCTGATACTTCACAGCTTCTTTGCCCCTTAAGCCTTTATGCACAGTAAATCTGAAAAAACTATGTTTTGTTTTCATGGAGGGGAAGGGAAACAACACCCCCATTTTAAAAATGAAGATCTAGGGAGGTATAGCCCAGGAGTCTCATCTCTTTTCCTGGGAAGACCATGAAGCA
Organism: Serinus canaria; assembly: GCF_022539315.1. Taxonomy (NCBI): domain Eukaryota; kingdom Metazoa; phylum Chordata; class Aves; order Passeriformes; family Fringillidae; genus Serinus; species Serinus canaria. Next base: position 39,421,426 of record NC_066343.1, on the reverse strand, counting down.
CACCCTCCCTGAAGATTTGCTAAGGCACATAAAAGGCAAGAAGGCAATCCAAAACTGCCCTATTACAAAGGGCAAATTGTTCCTGACCAGTACAGCGGCATTCAATGACATGGCAGCAACAATCGACACAGGAAGGCTGACAAATATCATCTGACTGGAGTTCTGCAAGGCCTTCAGTACGGTCCCACATTACATCCTTATCTCCAAACTGGAGGGACATGGGTTTGACAGATGAACTATTTGGTGAATAAAGAACTGACTGGATGGATGCTGGCAGAGAGTTGTGGTCAATGGCTCTACACCCAGTTGTAAGTCAGTGACGAGTGGTGTCCATCAGGGCTCTGACTGCTGCTCTTTGGTGTCTTTGTCAACGACACAGACAGAGAGACTGAGCGCAGACTCGGCGAGTCTGCAGATGACACCAAGCTGACTGCTGCAGCTGACACACCCACAGGACAGGATGCCATTCAGAAGGAGCTGAACAAGCTCAAAAATTGGGCTCATGGAAGTCCATGAGGTTTAACAAGACCAAGTACAAGGTGCTGCAGCTGGGTCGGGGCTATCCCTGGAACCAGCTCAAGCTGGGGATGAACAGATGGAGAGCAGCCCTGCCCAGAAGGACTTGGGGGTGCTGGGGGCTAAGAGGCTGGACATGACCCAGCCATGGGCACTCCCAGCCCAGAAAGCCAAACGTGTCCTGGGCTGCATCCAGAGCAGCGTGGGCAGCAGGGCCAGGGAGGGGATTCTGCCCCTCTGCTCTGCTCTGGTCAGAGCCCACCTGGAACCCTGCATCCAGCTCTGGGGTCCCAGCACAAGGAGGGCATGGACTGTGGGAGTGAGTCCGAAGGGCAATGAAGATGACCAGAGGGCTGGAGCACCTCTCCTGCAAAGACAAACTGAGAGACTTGGGGTTGTTTATCCTCGAGAAGATAAGTCTTCAGGAACACCTCACTGTCAGTACCTTAAGAGGGCTTATGAAAAGAAGGGAGAGGGCATGCAGTGACAGGACAAATGGGCAATGTTTTTAAACTGATAGTGCCATTTTATCTTGGATGTTAGAAAGAAACTCTGTACCCAGAGGGTAGTTAAGCACAGGAGCACAGTGTCTGCCCCTCTTCTTCCCCTCATGAGGAAGGTGTAGGCTGCAATGAGCTCTCCCCTCAGTCTCCTCTCCACCAGGTTGAACAGACTAAGTGATCTCAGCCACTCCTCATACGGCTTCCCCTCAAGGTCCTTCACCATCTTCATAGTTCTCCCTTGGATGCTCTCTCAGAGTTCAATGTCTTTCTTATATTGTGGTGCCCAGAACTTCCCCCAGCCCCGGAGGTGAGGCTGCCCCAGCTCAGAGCAGAGCAGGACAATCCCCTCCCTTGCCCAGCTGGCCATGCTGTGCCTGGTGCACCCCAGGACAGGGCTGGCCCTCCTGGCTGCCAGGGCACTGCTGACCCATGTTCAACTTGCCAGGATCCCCAGGTCCCTTTCCATGGCACTGCTTACAGCATCTCATTCCCAGTCTGTCCATACACCCAGGGTTGCCCCATCCCAGATGCAGGATCTGGCACATCTTTGTTATACTTCATACAGCTGGTGGCCACCCATCTCTGGTTTGCTGAGGTTTCACTTCAGGGACTTCTGTCTTTGAGGGTGTCAACAGTTCCTCCCAGTGCAGAAGCATTAATTATCAACATTATTCTCTTAGTGAATCCCAAACAGCACTGTACCAGCTACTGAGAGGTAATTAACTCTACCTCAGCCAAAACCACAACACTGACATTCCACATTCAAATTATTTTCTTGTTCTTATCACATTTTGAAATAAATCACTTGATTCAAATTACTTTGCAGCTGTCTATAGTATTTAATTTTACAGTATTGAATTTCAGTGCTGTAATTTTAATACTACAATACCGAAATTCCCTGAATACTGTTTTTATGCACCACTGTGTTCCAGCTCCATAGTTGCCATGTACCATCTTCTCCACAGATTTGGCCACCACACCAAAGCCTTTCACTTAATCTTGGTAGTACCTATCTTGCCTAGCAAACAGTATTAACCATGCCTATTGAGCTAGGCAAAAGGAGAAAATTAGCTCATGTGAAATACTGATCCAATGAGATTAGTATTGTTTTTTGACAAGAATTACACAGCAGACGCTGTCTTTTGCTAGCAATGCAACTTGGCCACAGTTCAGCTGGTCATGTCTGTGGCTTCCCATATGCTGTATTTTATTTTATGTTTCTGCTGAAGAGAGAAGGTGACGAATACAGATTCTTGACCTACATGCCAGCAGACTTGCTCTGGCTAGAAATGGCTCTGTCTATCACCCCTCTGCAAGTAAGGGAGGTGCCACTCACACAAGAGGGAGGAGTTAAGTCAACGCTGGGAAAGTGGACTTCTGAAAATGGCCTAAAGATATGAGTTGAATTTTAGCCAGAAATTTTCACAGCTGGCAGGTGAAACTTTTACTTGTGTACTACTAATCAGCATTAAAAGGCTATTTCATATTGGATATTATAAAAAATATTCACCATGAAACAAACTGCCCAGGTATGTGGTAGAGAATATCAGCCTTTGTGGTATTTCAAAAGACATGTAGACATGCCACTTGGGGACATGATTTAGTGGTGAGCTTGCCAGTGTTACTTTTATGACTGGACTTGATGATCTTAGAGGCCTTTTTCAACTTAAATGATTATATAATTAAATGCAGAAAATGCCACTGATGCAGTTGTCTCATACTTTAGCATGATAAAATTCTAAATTGTACAAAGCGCTTATTTATACTTCACTGTACAAAGCAACAAGGGAACAGAAAATTTCAACTCATCAGCCCAGCTATTGAAAAATAATTATGACCCTTTGAAAATATCCTGAATTAATTGGCAGAATTTAAACAGGAAAACAATAAGAAGTTGCAACCTAGCATCTATTATGCTTCTTGAAAGCTTTAGAAGTATGTGCTTTTCTTTTCAAATCCAGTTTCTGACCATAGCATCACTTCCTACATTCTCCTTCATTTCTTACTTTTCTAACTCTTTTTCAGTCCTTACCCTCTTTCCTTCTTTCTATTTTCTCCAAATAAGATTTATAAGAATCATTACAAATTAGTAAAAGAAAACTTTACAAAGGAAGTACAAAATATACAGGAGTAAGAAAGCAAAAGTGAAGGTGACTGCCAGTAAGAGTAGACTGAAGTTTTATATTTTGACTATAGCACTGTAATAAGTTGTAAAATGACAGCAGTATCTGACCAACAGTGCAAACACAAAAGTAAACCTACTACATGCATAAAATCCTAAATTAACTTTCAGATTTTTTTCCAAATTAATTCCTCAGTGTTTTGAAAGCAGTGGCTGATGCTGAACAATTTTATTTACTTACTGGTTGTTACTGCTTATGGGTTTCTAACATGTTAAACCAGGCATAAAATTATATTAAATGGCAGATTCTGGTCCACAGCCAGCTTGTACTTTGTCAAGGCTCCACCAATGGCCCAGATATGCAATGCCTTTTCCATTCTGGCAGGAAATTCTTCCCCCTCTCTCTAAGGGCTTTGGGAAGTAGCTGCAACATACTGCTTCAGTTCCCAATTGCTTAGAAAACATGCAGTGCCTTTTGGCATTGCAGAGCTGGAATCAGCACAGAGCAACTACTCCCCGATGCCTGTCCTTGTGGGCAGTGAATTAATCAAGGTCTACTTTCAGTAGACTCAAATTAATTATGTAGTTCTTTGTTAACTGTGATATTCACAGAGTAAATATCTCAATGACCAAGTCACAGTGATTCATAAAATAATTACAGATCATCATCAGGATACAAGATTTCCATCCAAAGCCTGTGAATGGAGCTTTGGGAAGCTCCTCCTTATAAGCCATTCCAGCGGTGCTGCATCCAGCCCTCTATAATCTCTCTACAAATCACCACTTATGAGAACTTGCATCAAAATAAACAATTTGTTTTCAGTGTGTTAGGAAAGTACTGAAATCAATCTTCAAAATGAGTTTTTACCCAGGGAGAAGGAGAGATGGGAAGGAAGAACAAGACAGCTCAACCAGTCTATTGTACAGAATGTACAATACTGGCTTCAAGTTGGTACGTCACAATACCGTGCTGAATGACACAGCAGCTGCTGAAAAGACATACTTGTAATTGCAAATTCAGAACCAGGCTCTGAAACTGGGCCATGCAAGTCATTAATTTCCTCCGCTGAAGCAGGTGCAACTTCATATGGCTGCCCAAATCCCCAGTTTGTGGAGGTCTCTCTGCAGGGCCTCTCCCTGCCCTGGAGGGAGTCAACAGCTCCTCCCAGTTTTGTATCATCTGCAAACTTGCTCAGTGTCCCTTCCAGTCCTGTGTCCAGGTCATTTATGAAGCTGTTGAAGAGCAGAGGGCTGAGGATGGGGCCCTGTGGAGCCCCTCCAGTGACAGGTTCCCAGTCTGATGTCACCCCACTCACTGTAACCTTTGTGCCTGGCCCATGAGCCAGCTGCTCACCCACCCCATGATGTGTTTATCCAGCTGTGGACTGCACATTAGGTCCCGAAGGATCCTGTGAGACAGGATCAAAAACTTTACTGGCTTTCCTTGGCCAGCTGGGTGGGTTACCTAGTCATGTAAGGAAACCAGGTCTGACAGAAGATTAGGCTTTGCTCTCAAAGCCATGCTGGCTATGACTGGTGACTGCATTACCCTTTGGTGTTTTTCAGTAATTCCCAGAATAATCTTCTCCATAATTTTATCAGTAACTGAAGTGAAACTGATAGGCCTGTAGCTTCCAGGGTCCTCCTTTTAATCCTTCTTAAAGAGCAGGACATTTGACACATTTCAGTCAACTGGGAACTCTTCAGATTCCCAAGATCACTCAAAAATCATTGAAAGAGACCTCACAATGACAGGAGACAGTACTGAGTATTTTAATATTCTCAGATGAGTCTCATCAGGCCCCATGGATTTGTAGGGATCCAGCTGAAGCAGTAGTTCCCACACAACTTCAGCGTTAGCTGAAGGTTTGTGATTGTCATACCCACAGTCCTCCATCTCAAGGCACTGGGATTCCCAGACCCCTTTAGTGCTGAGGACAGAGGCAAAGAAAGTGTTTGACAGCTCTGGCTTGTCTGTTCATGAGGTGATTATCCTCATTCTGCAGCAGGCCAATCTCATTTCTGCACTGCCTCTGGCTATTAATGTGTTTTTAAAAAACTCCTTTTTTTTGTTCCCCACAGTTTTGGCCAGCTTCAGCTCCAGCTGAGCTTTGGCCACGCCAATTTTCTCTCTACAGTGGAGAGCAGCATCTCTGTATACTTTCCATCTCACATGACCTTGCTTGCATTGACCCTACACCTTCCCTTTTTGACTTATCACCAAAAGAAGATCCTTGTTCAGCCAAGCCAGCCTTCCACTTTGCCTGCTTAACATGTGACATTTGGGATCTGCTGCTCCTGTGCCCTTCAGAGGAGGTGCTTAAAAAGTGACCAGCACTCGTGTACCCCAGCACCTTCAAAAGCATTTCCTACTTTCCAGAGAAAGTAACTATTCCAATTAAATTATTCCAATGAAACTATTCCAATGAATAGTTCCCTGAGAAGCATGAAGTCTGCTCTCCTCATGCCCAGGGTTGGAGTTTTGCTGTCACATTTCCTCCTGACAGCAGAAATTTTAAACTTGATTGCTTCGTGGTCACTCTGACCAAGCATAAATGACAACTCCACACATGAGAACTTCTCAGCTAGTGAGCAACAAAAAGAAAAAAAAAATCAAAACCTGAACAGGTTCAAACCAAAGAATTCCAGGAAGGATTCTGGTAGATTTGTTTCTTCATCTACAGATTGACTAGAGCAGAAAATACAGACCTTGCAATATTACATAAGAATATGAATACTTTGCCTTTTGTGAAGTTATATTCAGCATACAAATTTTTTCTTAAAAGGGCAAACAATTGAGAATATTTAAAAAAAAATGAAGCAAATGCCACAGGATTACTACAAGTTAGGAATAAATTAGAGAACTTAGATTAATATAACAAAATTGCTTACAACCTGCCCAAGAATTATTCATGAAGCAAAGAGGTAGAGACCCAATTCAGAGTTGCTGAATTTCTCCAGTACCATTTTTAGTATTCAGTATGGCTTAAACCAATGAGTCTGTCCCATTCCTGAAGACTCTTTGTACCCTAAGTATATCCCCAGCCATAGTACAGATACTGCCATGAAAAAACTTAGGAGGTATTTGGTTTAACTGAGATAAAATGAATAATATGAATCTCACATTGAAAAAGAAATGTTCCATGGATATTTTTGGCAGAACTTGCTCACTACTCTACAATAAAAGTGTAAGCACATTGTAATATTCAAGCTACAACTATACCTTGAGGCATCCTATAGAATGGAAATACACCAAGTTTGTATGTTTTAAGTGGACTGCTGCCAGCTTCAAGTGTTGGAAATGACATAAATAGGACTAAATTTGTTTTTCAAGCATTCTATAGTTCCAAAGAAAGATCATCTGACCAAGTGAAGCTGATAAGGAAACACATAAAGATTATGAAGTCAGAGAAAGCTCCAATGTTTCTACACAAATATAATCTCGTCCTTGTTGCATCAGCAACAAAGCAAGTCCTTAGGGGCCCAGCTGCCCACCTCATGGACCAATTCCCAGAAAGATTCAGGAGCCCCCCAGCTGCACACTGGGGGGAGCCCCCCAGCTACACACATTTTACCCCATAGATAATTCCACTGCCTAATACAGGTGGGATGGCATATTATCCCTATCCTGTGTAGCCCCTCACCATCATTCCCAATTCCCTCACCATCATTCCCATTCCCAATAGCTTCTCCAATCTATCAATGAAGTGCTGTCCTCTGTCTCAAGGCAAGGGAGCAGCCATACCTACTACCAGCCAAGACAGCAGAGGCCACCAGGGTGTGACCAACAGCCCTGGTGGCACAGCACAGGCCACCACTGTCACACCTCCATCAGATCTTGAGGCACAAAGGGCTGTGTGAGTACATGTAGCAATGCTGTGGTTCCTGTTCTTAACACTATGATGCTAAAAACTTCAGCAAGAGCAAAACCTGAGTCCTGCCTCCATCCCAGGAGACAAGACAGCCTATAAAGAGTGGGTGGAGTGGGTGTGCAGGTGTGTATGAGGAAATGAAAACACACTCTGCTAAATGACATCATAGATAGATAGAATCAATTCAAGACCAGAGGTGTTAAATGACAGAGACTTTAGTTACACATCAAAAGATAATGGGCCAGAAAGGTTTCTGTTTTAAACTATCAAGTAGTTCAGGAGCCAAATAATTGAGCTGAAAATTTCAGATAATGATAGCAGCTTCCAGCCTTCAAGGATTTTCAGAATAATTTCAATCCACTGTCCCTAAATAAAAAAATAAAATAAATAATAATAATAAAAAAAACCTAAAACCCTGTCCCTAAAAGAAAAAAAAAAGGCATCTTAGAAATAGAAAACAGATCAATACATTAGAACACATCCTTTCTGCATATGGCTGAGGCATACCTCAGTGCAGAATTTCATACATACGCTATATGTGATAATATTAGCAGTGGATCTGGGTAATCACTGCTCGAGGAAGGATAACTTTGCTAAATTATGTTGAGTTCCATTAAAAATTAAAAGTTCTTCACAAGTGACACATATATACTTTCTGCTTTTCTCCCCTCAGACTCATATAGCTTCTTTAAAATAAAAAAATAAATGCTGTGAAAGCCACAAATAAATACGTAAATGTTTTTACAACCAAGTAATAAAATGTACCGATTTCCATTTACCAAAAAACTTTTGCTGATACTAGGACATCTTTGTGATCAGTAATTCTTCCTTTATTATTACTGTATAGAATTCAGTGAAGTACTGATCAGGAATCAGAAATATGTTCATAATAATCCTTTCTATAAATTATGTTTCATGAGAAACTGCATGCCCCTAAATGTCTCTCTCTTTAACTGAAATAGGTGAGTTTAGAGACTCATGCTTAAATTCACTTTACAACTCTTTCATACAGGCTAAATTAGGTTTATGAAAATAGAAGAAGCTAAAAACTTGCTCTTAAATTACTTACAAAAATCATCTTATTAATGGGCTTGATTTCTTTTAGTTCAAAAGCAGAGTAAGACTTGTATCTTCAAAAACACTGATGTCCTATTCTCAGAAAATTATTACTATTAAAATAAATTTCCAATCGAACACTCTCTCCTTCAAAGTGCTTTCAAGCATCCTTTGTTATAACAAAAAGAAAATAATACAAAAATAGGACTGACACACTTTTGTGACCTTTATTTAAATAATATTACCTACATTGAAAGATCTATTTCAGTAAATGTGAATACTTGGGACCTTTATATTTGTCTCCTCCTAAGCACAACAGTGAATTAAGGAAAACACAAATTCTCTTTAAATTGATAACTCACTCTGTTTTGCAGGCCAGTGGCAGGAGTGCCCAGAACATAAAGCAGCACAGCAGCACAGTCAATACACATGCCAGCACTCTCGGCCCCAACCTACCCTGCACCTGCAAACACTGCCTGCAATCACAGACATTTGCGTTTGAAGGCAGAATTTAGCCCGTAAGATGAACTACTAAGGTGAAAATGTTTACAGAAATCCCTCATCATGCATAAATTAAAGTAGCAAGGAATGATCTTCCATTCCAAACTAGTCAGGAATTTTGCTCGCTAATTTTTGTTGGTAAAACCTGAAGCCAAACTGGCACTTCAACCATTACACACATTGAAAATATTGGGCAAGTGCACGTCATAGCAACCAGGAAACTACTGACACACAAAATTTAAAAAAAAAACATTTTAATATTTGACTTTTTTTTCCTTTAGATTAGTTGTCTGTAGCTGCTAATCTTCAAAAATGCTATCCAATTTAACCATGTCATTATATTAACTATACATATCCAATTATTTAAGTAATTAAATATCACCAAGCCTGGGTTCAATACTTCCATTTCCATTTGGAAGACTTCCTAAAGCGAGACATCATTTCCATTTGTGCTCTGTTTTAACGGGATGGGCACTAGAATTTAACTGAAAAGTAAACAAAATAAATATCTACTAATTAAAATTAAACTGTGGCTTGGAAGTGAGTTGGAAGTGTGGGTCTTCTACAGTACTACTTTCATGCATGTTCCTGTGCTTATACCTTTTTCTTATCATTTCTTCAGTTCTTATCAGTTCCTGAAATTTGTAGAAAACATTGAGGTTAACAACCTTTGTAACTGTTCAAGGAAAAGTTATTGCTGCTAATATTGTATATAAAAATATTATTAAAAGGTAGACATCTTTTCTAAGGTTTGTCATGTTGGAAAGGGTTGTATTTTTTTTTTTATATGGTGAATATGGTGCTATTAAACAATACAAATTTCATATTCCACTAGATATTTAACGATTTAATCCTTAATATTGTGCAAGAAAAATAAAGAAAAACATCTATAACAACTATTGATAACACTGCTATGACAATAGTATGGTTGGTAACTTTCTCTTTTTCCTTGATTACAGCTCAGAATCACAGACTGGACTAATATAATCACAGGAAACTCCAGCTTATTATCTGTTTGCACCCGGTATAAAACCAGCTTTATTGCAGTACATAAAACAAACAACTTCAGCATTCTGAGCACTTGAATAAGATTGTCTTTGTGAGAACTATGTAGCCTTACACAAATTATTTATTTAGTCTGACAGCAGTTCAGGTTTCTTGCATAAAATTAACTTTCAAAGCTCATGTGATGCTCATGTGATTTAGGTAATGAATCCTGGGTTTCCTGAAGAAACATTACTGGAGATGCCAGGTGTAACACTTGAATTAGCTATTGTTCTTACTGAAAGTCCAAGACTGTCATTAGGTTTGTACTAGCACAGCTGGAGGCAATATTCCAAACCTCTGTTAACCTCAATACAGCTGAGAAGCCACTCACAGTATGTTTTAAAAAATGAATATCACCACCAAAATGAAGTCATGCCTCTGAGAAAATGACTCTCTTGAGTGTAAGGTGACAAAATGGCAAGAATGCACAAGTATTTCAGAGCAACTGCTCTTATGTACTGTTCATGTGCAGAGTACAGAGTCCAAGCATAATTCAGGAAAAAAAGGAGACTCATGTGTAGTCCACGTACCCTTGACATATCCTCCACTCTGTTCCTTTCACTGACTGCATCGGAACCACTCAGTTGGCTTCGCTCGCCTTAATGCACATTGGAGTAGATTTTCAAAAAGAGCTTGCCATTTCTCCATACCAGAACTGCTAGATATAAATTTCTGTTTGTCACCCTGAGCCTTTGAAGTGATTTGCACCTGAAGACTACCTATTTCCTGTATCCTCTCCTATGATGTTTTGCATAGAAAATTTGCTTCAAGGTGATGTTACTAACTGGTTAAACAAACAGAAGTTGTACACACCTTAATCTAAAATTTAAAAAATTATGCAAGCTCTGTATATTATTCATGGTATGGTTTTGCCTAAAGCTGATGCAAATCATAATCCTATTCCCACAGTAACATAGATTAGCTGTAAAGCACTACAAATAACTTCTAACTTCCCTCCAAATCCACTCTGATAGGAGTTGGACAAGCATGGATCCATCCAATTAGTTACATGCTTATTTAGCTAGAATCAATACATTTTAAGGTACCTAAACTTCTGTGCCTTCATATTCAAAGACATTGACTCAACTCATTTTTTGTAATTAATGAACATGTAATCTGTCCTACAGCTTACTTATAACTGATGAAACAAAAAAAAAAAAATTTAAGTACATATTAAAAAAACATTTTAATCTAAATTAAAATTTAGATTATCTCTCTCCTACATCACTAACATCAGCAGTAAGGAGAGCCTTATGTACACCTGCTTTCACTTCTGATTAGCCAATGAAGTTAAGAAAAAATCTGCTGCAAAACAAGAAAACCACTTGCATAAATCAGGTGTACCGCATTAAACTTTATACATAATATCTCTGAACAGTTAATGAATAGTGAAGTAAGCATAAAAATGGTTTTCCTTCACATATTTGCTCAGGAATAGAAAACTGACACAGTGAGTTGGCATTCTTCACCCCACTATCTTAAATCATGCTAAACAATCTTTTAAAGATAAATGTGAAATGTTGATTTTAAAATACTAAGTTTTTTAAGTTTGTAATTTTCTAGCAGACATTCATTAAATTGCTGTCTTTCAGCACTAACATATAAGCTGATTGTCTCATGCTGAAAGGAAGTTATCTAGTCTAATTTTAACTATTCTAGTTTAGTAAACTAATCTAGTCTAATTCAACTTAAGCTAGTCAAATACCTTATACAAATCAACAGAAACACTTGGTTTTTTTTTCATAAATAGAATTTAATTTTCCCTAATGCCTCAACTTTTTTCTCCAAAACAGCAAACTACATTGGAAGTCAACAAGCAGCTCACCTGCACTTGCACCTTATACAATGTTCCTTAACACTTTGCTAAACTTCTGAGTTTTTCACACTAAAATTTTCACATTAGAGATGCCAGCTATTTTTGATTGTCAAAAAGTGTAATTCTTTTTAAGAACTGAAAATCATACCTCTCTCAAGGCCAGAGTGCATATGATTTGCTGTATAAAAGTATAGTAGTTTTTTAGTAATTGAAGTGCTCAATAGATTTGAAACTCACCTTTCAAACTTGTAGATAATATTAGAGACAACCCCAAAACACAGAAAATATAAATCTAGATGATATCATCCAGAAGACTGTGACCCTGCCAGCACAAAACAAGGCAGTGGCAATCTGTCAGAATTTTCCATGCCAAAATCAAAGCAAAGAAGTATTAAAATATCATTCATTAATTGCAAATGGCATTCCCCTGTTAAGTGTCCAGAGATTTATTACCTTCTTGTAAGCACACCAGATACACAGCCAGCTTCACAGCCCATGTATCCTTAGCCTGTCAAGGAACACTTTTAAAAACCTCTTTCTTGTTCATTTAATTTTGAAGTATGACAAAGCTCAAGCTCTCATAACACACATCTACTTTATTTCCTAAAATCATATTCTTACTACAAATAATCATTATTCATCCTAACTCCTAAGCACACTAAAGTATAATAAATGAAGATATTATTTAATTATTGTTATTATGTGACTACATTATCCTAATATCATATCCTCTAGCCTGCCAAATGCCATTCTTTTCCACTTCATCTTGTATCTTTCAAAAAAATCATTCAAAGATTTTTTTCCATGGTCTCCTGCTTCATCATATTCTTTAAGTAGTCAAAGTTCCTGGTTCTCATGGGGAACTTCAGCCACTCTAAAGTCTGTGATAGGAGCAACACAGCAAAGCACAAACAGTCCAAGTGGTAGCATTGTGGAAAGCATTGATGACAACTTTCTACTACCAGTGATGGAAGGGCCAACCAGAAAAGCTGGGCTGCTGGACCTTAGACTATATAATAAGGAAGGTCTGGTTGCAGATGTGAAGGCTGTGGCAACCTTCATTACAGTGACCATAAGACCATGGAATTCTGTACTGCTTGAGGAGGAAACAGCCCTGGGCTTCAGGAGAGTTAACTGCAGTCTCTTCAGGGACCTTCTTTGAAGAATTTCATGTGAACATGCTCTACAGGGAGAAGGATCCTAAATTATTCAACAATCACTTTATCTAGGCTCAAGACCACTGCAGAATGAGCAAAACTCATTCTGTCAAAACTCAAACATAGGCAGGAGATATAAAGGAGGTGAAAACAGGGACAGGTCACCTGGGCCAAATGTTGTCAGAGTATGTAAAAATGCAACAAGGAAAGCCAAGGCTCATTTGGAATTAATCTGGCCAAGAGGATCCAGGATGACAAGAAAGGCTTTTTTTCAATACATCAAGAACAAAAAGGAAAATGTGAGCCTGTTTCTGTGAGGAACAGGAACCATTTCAACAGAGGCTGCAGAGAAAGCAGAGGTACTGACTGCCTCCTTGGCTTCAGTCTTCACTGAGAAGACCAGCCCTTGGGAATCCCTGACCAAGGAACAAGGTCTGGAGGAAGAAAGACTCTTTTGGTTGAGGAAGATTGGCTTAGAGATTGCTTAGGTAAACCTGATATCCACAATTCATGGGCCCTGATGGGAGTGACGGGAGTCCCACAAATGCTTGAGGGAGCTGCCAGCTCAGCTCAGCTCAGCTCAGCTCAGCTCAGCTCAGCTCAGCTCAGCTCAGCTCAGCTCAACTGTAGCTGGGCTACTCACAATCATCTTTGAAAAATCGTGGTGATCAGGAGAGGTGCCTGAGGGCTGGAAGAAAGCAAACATCACTTTGGTCTTCAAAATGGGCAAAAAGGGGAACCCAGGGAACCACTGGACAGTCAGCTTCACCTCAGTCCGTGGAAAGGTAATGGACTGGCTCATCAGCTATCTCTGGGTATGTGAAAGACAAAGAGGTAATAAGGAGTACTGAGCATGGATTCACCAGAAGGAAGTCATGCTTAACCAAACTGATTACCTTCTATAATGAGACTGTTGGCTGGATGGATGAGGGGAGAGTGGTGGATGTTGTCTACTGAACTTCAGCCATACCATGAAAGGCAAAGTCAGGAATACCATCCTGACGAGTGGACGTGGAGGTGGAGGTGGATTGAGAACCAGCTGTTTGGCAGATCCCAGAGGGTGACAGAGTGACAGTGAGGCAGAGTCTGTTTGGAGGACTGTCACAAGTGCTGCCCCCAAGGTTCAATACTGAGCACAATGATTTGCACAAAGAGACAGAGGCCTCCTCAGCAGGTCACTGACAGCACAAAGCTGGGAGCAGTGGCCAGCACCCCAGAGTGCAACCTTGACAAGATGGAGAGATGGGCAGAGAACTGTCTGAAATTTGACAAGAGCAAATGCAGGGTCCTGCACTGGAGAAGAATAACCCCAGCCACCAGCTGGAAGGCAGCTCTGGGGTTCCTGGTGGACAGCAAGCTGTCCATGAGCCAGCAGTGTGCCCTGGGGCCCAAGAAGGCCAATGGTGTCCTGGGGGGCATTGGGGAGAGCATTGCCAGCAGGTCAAGGGATGTGATCCTTCCACTCTGCTCAGCCCTGGTGAAGCACACCTGGAGTCCTGTGTCCAGTTCTGGCTCCTCAGTGCCAGAGAGACATGGAGCTCCTGAAGCAAGTTCAGTGGAGGGCACAAACATGATTATCTACAGATAAACTTCACCCTCCTGTTCCCTGTTGTAGCTCAGCCCATCAGGTGCCCATCAGAACCCTCTCACTTTAAGTCTCCTTGTCTCCTTCCTCATGACTTAGGATAACAATTACCTATTCTTCTTAGCTCCCACAGTACATTTTTTAAACTTCCAAAACGAGGAGCTGCATTTCCTTCCAGGTCAGATATTTTGCAGAAAAAAACTGAATGCAAAACATATTTCATTATAATGTTCCAATCCCCTCTTTTCTTGGCAAAGATGGCAATATGCAGAGACCACCACACCACAGGTTTCTGTGTCATTTCTTCATCTACTGGTGCCCATCTAGGTAACAGTCTCAATGTAAGGACTTGAGCTCAGAAAATAACTCAGTTGCATTTGATGATTCAATAATTATTGCCTGCCTTTGTGAACACAGTCCAATCGAGCTTATTAGCATGTATTGGCAAAATGCACGTTAAAACATACATACAGACTGCTATATTTTCCCTCCCATTTGTCATGAACCGAGAGCACATACAGATTCAAGCACAACTTCTCATCTAAATTGCAGCAAGCTATTTTATTTATATATATAATATACTAGTCCACTCCATCTATGTCCTTAGACATGTCAAGGAAGTGCATCTTACTCTGTGTTTGTGTAGCAAAATGGGGTCGTTATCCATGCCGTAGGCTCTGTGGCACAATTGTGATAATGTGATAATGCAGTAAAAACTGCTGTCACTGCCCATGGAAATGCACTCCACATGTTTCAGTCTGTTTCAAGCTGTCATTTGTATGTTGGCCCTCAGCTGCTTGCATTCATTAGATATACAGAGATAACTGGAGCATCTGAGTGTTAGTGGTCTGGCGTGGCTTTTTTAAATTACAGAAATGAAATAACAGATATTCTTAATGAAAGTTGCTCAAACTTCCACAACATACATTTTTAGTTTAAAAATGGCAAATCCTGCAAAAATAAAATTGTAACATCTTAGAGAAAACAAATTACTAGTATGGAGGAAAATTATTATCAGGCCCTTTTGCAAGAAAGAAGAAAAGGGTTAACTGATAATCTGTGACAATTCTGGCACTGAGGAACTATGGGCTCTGAAAGAACATGATTTTTACTTTCATCAAATTATAAGCCTCTGAGAGGCATATGGTGTGATTTCTGGAAATTCTGAATGCTACCTGTGCTGTGCTCTCCATTTGTATTCCCAAACGGTTGTCTTGTAAACAATATCAAAAAATAGAGTGCTTCAGATGATCTGGTGTGCCTGAGGTCTGGCAGTAACACTGCTGTACACAAGGTCATAGCTTGCGAGAAAGGAAAAGATACAGGAAAGCTTAATGCTTGACATTCCTCGGAGACACAATATCTACCCCACACAGAACAAAAGCAAATTTTCTAATTAAACCCCACCAGCTCTGGAGCAGTGACAGTGTAGAAACAGCCTGCATTCTTCTCTCCTGAGCACTTCAGGGGGACACAGTGACCTTGCAAACCTGGGGTATTACAGATACACTGTGATCAATTCAAGCTTCATCCCCTCTCTCTGCGAAAGGGGAGAGGCTCAGAGGGCAGACCATGAATAAGAATGGTAACTCATTTTTCCACACTACTCATAGCAAAGTGCATTCTCGTTCGCGAACTCTGCAGAAGTTCCAGTGCAGTGCAAAACACTCTATCCCACACAGTCACCTGAGGAACTAAATGTTTCTTTTTAAATACAAATCTCAGAGAGCATATTCCCACATGAATGTATCTACATGTATAGAGGGGAGAGCATTCTCAGATTTTTGAATTTTATAGTCATTCTTGCAGAACTGAGAAAGTGCTCCAAATTTTATCCTTAAAACTTCCTTTAGTCCTTAAAATCCCCTAGATTTTAGGGGATGAATAGTCCCACTAAAACCACAAAACTCATGGGAAGTATCCTTTATCTCCCTGAGGGACTGGACCACCTCAGACAGCCCACTTCCCAGCCCATTGCCAGTCACCCCTGGCAATGATCCTGGGTAAATGCAGCCCCACTTCAGGCATTCTGCAATCTCATTTTGTAATGAGCTCCAGTACTGCCCAGTCTGGCTAAAATTCCTATTCTTCATGTCTAATTTTTCACCAACTACTACTGCTGTGTCCCAAATGCCAAATGCTTTGTCAAATCTCCAGGCCAGGACCAAGGCAGACGGAAAGAAACAGGCTTTTTGTACTCCACACACTCTCATACTCTTTCAGGGATAAAGACAGTCACTCAACATACATCTTTACCATTATATCTTGCAACATTTTACTAATTCCCTCACTGTCAGGGAACTCTTCCAGAATTTGCTTAATCAAATTCTCACACCAGCTAAGCCAGGGGATGTGCCCAGTGCACAAAAGTCAGAGTTGTAAACATTTTTCATTTACTTAACAGAAAGCACGTTCCATGCCAAATCTGTAGCTGTAGCCCACATTCCTTTTGTAGCCTTCAACATTTCTGGTCTCCCTACACAATGGACAAAATCTGACTGCTAGCATATGCTCTTTTACATTTGGGCCACTAATAAGGTGAAGGATGTCATTAATATTACAGCAGATCTGGCACTGGTTAAAGCAAATCTGCGTAGATGAAGGAGTAATCATCAAGGCTTTACAGACACACTTTCCTCCAGAGTATCTAAAATCCTCCCCACATGCCCTCAAGTGCTGGAGTTCATTTTGATCTCTGATGTAGCTGAAAGATGTGCAAAAGCAGGCACAACATTAACTACAGACAAAGTGCTTGAGAAGGCATTGTTTTGTTTATTCCAGTGAGTGCATAAAATATCTAGCATTCATGAATCATGTCAGAATGATGTTTACTTTGAACAGAAATATACAATTATCTTGTTCATAAAGCAGAAACCCTTCTCTCAGCAAGACAACTCAACTCATGGTATTTCTGCAAAGAAATACTGCTACAAGAATCCCACTGAACCTTTGGGAGGACAGTGTTTTCCCTTTTATTTCCCATCTTTCTCAAACATATATTTAGCTGATCTATTTCAGGAATGCATGGGCAAAACTTCACCATTCAAAATGAGAAAAACAATATCCTGTAGAAGCAGATTCAACTTTAATTACAAAGCAATATCAAATTTGTACGGACACAATAGGAAAACAGAATTTGTTAAACTGGCTTCCCCGTGGATTCATAATCTTCCTGCACCATCCAGTCTGCAGGATAAAACACTCAGAATCCTCCTCCAGCAAACGTTTTGGTTACTGCGTAAGCAGGAAATCCTCTGGAGACAGAGAAGGCAGAGGGAGGTTAGAAAATGCAATTTCTTCTGCATCTCTCAGAGAAGTGCTAAACATTATGTAGGGCACAAACCAGCTCTGCATGTTGGCCACAATCACAGCTCTTCTTGCCTCTGAGTACTGCAAAGTCAGTGAATCAGGAATTTCAGGAAGAATTTATGTCACTGTGCCTACCTGCTTGTTCTTTAGAAAAACAGAAACTAGGAGAGCAGTTTAAAACCCACTTTGATGCAGTGAACAGAACAAAGTTCTTTTCTCAACAGATTACCTTTGTGACTGCATGTGAAAACATAGAGTTTTGCTTCAAGGGAAAGAGGTTAATATAAATTATATTTGTGATACTAAGATAGGCAGCAGGGGAACCACAGGGCTGTCTCGGAGGCTGGAGAGGAGAGGACATCACCAGCAAAACCAATAACCTGCTTGGGAATCAAGAATAATACATTACTTCTTGGGCCACACCTGTCAACACCTGGTAGAGTTTTAATTGTTCTCGGAATACCACCAAAGTACAGCTTGGCTAAGCAGAAGAAGGACATCAAAATAATTTTTAGAAATTGGTGTCCTCAAAATTACCAAAATCTCCTCCTGCAAAGGGTGGGGAGAAGAAGAAAGAAGGCAAAGGCAACTAAATCCACATCTGCATCCTCCCTGTAGTTTTCCAAACAATAAAAGACAAAGCTCTTAAAGGCAGGCTGCTGGAAAGACATCAAATGCAAGTACTTCCATCATCAGAATGCAGACTATTTATGGAAAATTTAAAAGGAAAATACAACTTTCTTACAGGTTTTGGATTACAATGACAGTTCTGACCAAAAAGAAACAAGAGCATTCACAGGGTAAAAATAGAACGGTGAAAAAGCAGATGTTGGAGCTTTTCAGGACATTCAGTGTGTGTCTATTTTTTCAGAACAGAGGTATCCACTGAAGTACTTCTGATTCATGAAAGAAAACTATGTACTATTTCCTGGACATGGTGTGTAAATAAATTCTAGAGCGAACACATGTACACACACACAAAAGAAAGATGTAAGTATGTGAATATTCATACCAAATAATATATTAGCAGTTCTGACTTATTGCAGGAAGAATGGGAGGTTTTGTTATCAAAATTATCTGTTTCTTCATGCTTTGTGAAAGCACCTGCAGGACCTAGCAACATTTCCACTATTTCTGGACCACCCTGGTATCATTCAGGATTTCACATGACAATGCAAATAAAAAGAATGGGCAAAAAATCTGTACTGTAAATACTGTAAGTTTTTAACAATAAGGTTTTTAAAATCTCAATTTAAAATTAGATTTCAAAAACCTTACTGTTAAAAACTTACAGTACATGAATACCATTAAAGCTCTGGAAAAGATATTTATAAAATTTGATTTGGGTTGAGAGGGATCAGCCAAATAGACCTTGAAAAAATAAGATTTTTTTAATATTAAAATCAATTAAAATAAATAAAACTTGTAAAAATAACCTTGTGAATGAGCAAGAAGGTGTAGAAATTGAAGTTTTAAAGGTACAACATCATTCTTGAAAAACCTGATTAATATAAAAGAATTGCAAAAAATCCCCACAGACACAGTTAGGACATTATAAAAGCCTTTCAACTGTACAGATTGTTATAGGAAAATTATAGGGTGTGCACAGACACACAGATATACACATTATCTTATGCAGAGAGTATGTTACAAGAGCAACAAAATATAACAAGGGAATCAAGATAATTCACAGAGCAAATAAATAAATAAGGATTACCCAAACAAAGAAGCCAAAAAATAAAACAAACAAAAAAACCCAAATAAAACAAAAAAAAAAAAAAAAAACAAAAAACCAAAACAAGAACACCCCAAAAAAACCCCAGAAAAACTATGTCTGTCCAAAATACTGCAAGGAACTTCTAACCATCCCTGTCCAAAGACTAACTGCATATCATTTTCATTAAAACAATGATCCAAAAAAGTACTTTGGGGTGAAAAAACCAATGGGACGCAAGTAAAAAATTATTTACAGAACCTATAACAATTCTTTAAATAGCCCCTGTGAAATAATTACAGGAATTACCAAACTGTGTAATTGTTTATCAACCAATCTAGGTTTCTGTTTCCATGACAGTACAATGCCCCCCTACTTCCAAAAAAAAAAAAAAAAAATCATAGCCTGGAAGTGCCACAAAGAGAATCTGTGAAAAGGACTGAAAACAGTCTGGTGGACTGAAGAAACAGGTAATGAAAAAGAGATGTGAATGTCAAGTCAGATCCTGGCCTCAGAAAGAGGGTCTGTGTCTAGGCACCGATTTGATATCTTTACCCACTACAGAGAAGGCAGTAACCTGGGAGTTGTTGAAAGGCAGGAGTAGCAATCAAAACCACTGTGGCCACAGAGAAGAGCTGTAATTCCTACTTTGCCCTTTCTCCCCAGTCCATCCCAGCCTCCTGTAGTTCTTCCTACTCTCGCAAGAAGAATGAGACTCTAACAGAGTCGGGAGAGAGCAAGTTATTTACACAAACCTAGCTGAAACAGAACTCATCCCTTGACACCTGAAAGCAAATGTGAATATAAAACAAGGAGGGGAACATATTAGATTAGTAAAAATTACCTCAGTGACTGTAGATTTAAAATCTATGTGGGAAATAATTCTTACATAAAAGAATGAAACAAAAGTACAGGTGCAAATGCTGGTAAGATATAACCAATACTGCTCTCTTTGCATTTTACCACATAACAACCAAAATCTCTGAAAAACCAAAGTCTTCTTCTCTTCCCCTAAGGAGACAGAGGGGTCTCTCCATTTATTCAAATAAAGTTGATTTCTGCCTCTGCCTCTGCCTCTGTCTCCACTATGGACACTGGCCTTGGGCAGCATGATTTTCCACATGCCCACATATACCAGCATCCCACTACCGGAATTTCTCTTCTACAGCAGCAGTTTTCCATACTTAAGTTAAAACTCAGGCCAGCTGCATGAATTACTTTGTGAGATCTCATCATCACAATATGAATGAAGCATTCCTCCACTGTGTTTTCACTGAAATTACACCATAAATTCTTCTGGGCAAGATACAAGCCTCTGACTCCCAAGAAGGTAAAAGGATGAATATTGCTACCTCTTTGGAGAATATAATGCACACTCAAAAAATAACCAGAACTGTCCTGAACAAGCTGTCACAAAACTGGATTGGTGATTTTGCATTTTGATGTGCCACTCTTCTTGCTTTAATCCCATGAGCCAGCAGCATGGTTTGGTCTGAGGAGTGACAACTCCTCAACTCTTCTCTCTTCTGATGGCTGTTAAGTACCAGTTGAGAGACCATATGAAAAAGCTCCAGAAACCCAGGAAATGTGAGTGGATTCTCCAGTCAAAACCGAAAACCTCCCTGGATATGCACCTAGCAACTGTCAGGGGCTCTTCAAGCTGCTGGAATGATTTTATGTGAATGGCTGAAACTGCACACTGAATCACTCACAGCACCGTCTGGAAAAGCCTCTGCTGTTTCCTTCCCTTTCCAAGGATGGAGCTAAAGAAAACTCATACAGAGCAGGAGCAAGCAGGGTCAGTGCATGCAGTGCACTCCGCCGACTGGCACACTGAATGTTTCAAGATAAATTCTTGACGTCACTAAAGTTCAGGCTGGTACAGCACAGCTCCAGAGTTTAACTCATACCCCAGCTAACTGTTCTATCTAACATAAGAGTAGCTGTCATCCTCTGACTGTGTAGAATTTATCTTTGTTTCTCAATTTTAAATTAATAGGGTGAATATGAAAGATGTGCTGCCTTTTGTTCTGAAAATCCTAAATAAATAGGATTAGGAGTATGTTCTGTAGCATTTCTGTGGCATGCATAGCACTCCACTCCACTCTCATTTGCATTTTTGAAAGTACTCTTCAAATAAAGAAATAGCCACATCTCTTTTATCACTCCTCTATAGGGCTTGGAGCTTGTGTCCACAAAAATGAAAACAGAACACTATTAACTGAAGTCGTGCAGAGTAATTTTGTATTAGACTCTGTTTCTAAGAGCACTCAAGTGAAACAGCACGCATACACACGTGCCCCCTACACTCCCCAGAAAAATCAAGTCTGTCATCCTAGAACAGATTACAGGTACAAATCCAAGATTACAGCCACATATTCTAAAGGAAGAGGTTTTGTAAGCACCTACTAAAACCAGTGCGCCTCCTGGTTTAGTGACCAAAAACCATTGAAGATCCTCTTCACAATTCTTCAGATTTTCCACTTAAAATGAAAGTGCCATGAACACAGCTAGCATTTCACATATTATAGCATCAAACTATAAAATACATCTTCAGTTTTTTAAAAAAAAAAAAATCTCCCTTTTTCTTTTTTTTTTCTTTCTTTTTAAAGTTTGAGATTGCATCTATACTAAGACTACTAAAACCCTCCAAACATTTTGGAGTGTTGAAATCCACCACCCATGCCAGGCAAACTACTAGGACACAACGGTACTGCTTCACCTAATTAGCATGTTTGCTGGCTAGTTCCCAGGTAAAGACTGGCAGATAGGAGAGTCCAAAAGGCAGTTCACATGCAGACACCCTGTTATGGAGACAGAAGTGCTTGACTAGTTTCTGCACCTGAAAACCAAAGAAATACACACCATTGCAGTCAATATCCTCACAATTTCACCTTATTTACATTTAACAAATTATTATGTCCTGTAGTAAATTCTTCTGACACCGTTTGGGTTTGGAACATGAGGGTATTTTGTGTTTATTTCCATTTTGCAATGCTATTTCTTTTTAGTCTTCAGTTGTATGAAAAACTGAGAAGTGGGCATTAAGGTCGATGGCATAAAAAAGGTTTTACATTGTGTTGTGAGAAGTTCCAGAGTTACCTTTGCAACATTGCCCTTTTACAGCAAGTTTAAATATTATAACATCGAGAAAAAAATTGGTCAGATGGAAATCATCTTGGTTTGTGTTTTTTAAAGTACAGTTCTAAGCCAAAGGGAGTTGCTATGGGGAAAACATCATTGTGAGACAATGTATATGAAAGGAGCAAAATTCGTCTTCAATACAAATCACTTACTTCTTCCTGGGGTTCAATTAAACAAGGGAAAAGTAACTGTATTTTTAATGAAGGTATTGACTCATTTAACATATTTTCCAAAGGGAGCATAGGTATTAAGTGTCTGCAATGTTTTTGCAGACACTTAATACCTATGTATCTTACTGCAATTATTTTGAATCCCCAGATTTCTGACTATTGCAAGAGTTATTTCCATTTATGAACTTCTGCTGAAAAAGAACTTAAGGTATATTGCCCTTTACCTTCTCATTTCTGACTGTGAACAGCCTTGAGAAATTTTATGGTTTTTAACCATATATGGATTAGTACAACACATTTCCTATCAAGTTTCCATAGGGGAAACTTTTCCTTTAAATATAATAGTTCTAGGTGATCAGTGTGTATTCTTCAGTAACTCCCATAAGCAGCAACCACAAATATGATGATTACTGTTCACACTTGGCTTACAACTGCCATAGAACAACATCTGTCTTGAAATTGTAAGCACACTGACATGGCAAGAGTTGATTATCAACAGACCTCCATCAAAAACATGACCCTGAAAAGAAGAAAACAGAAGCACTTTTAGGAATTGGATCCCTGTAGCTGGAAAGGATAATATAAACTGACAGTGGAGAAGTGAAGAAAGAAAAGTGTGATGTTGCTTGAAAAGTGTGATATTACTGTTGTTGTTATCATTATCATAACCATTATTATAATAATACTTATTATTATTGCATGCTAGAAAGAAGATTTAATATTAATTTATTTACTGCTGAATTATTAATACTGTGTTTTTACTATCAGACAAGGAATTAAAAACACAGTGAAAAGAAGGAACAAAAATGTGACTTGTAAGGTCTAGAATGGGTCTGTGAGAAAACAAGGCTAGGGAGAAAAATGAGCAGTATTTAACCAATCAAAAATAAAGGAACAGACAAGAAAATTCAGCTAAAGGGAGAACAATAAGGAGATATATTCCATATGCAGCAGGGAAAGGCACAGCCAAAGTCATATGCTGACAGCTTGACTTTAACAGGAAAAGGAGAGAAGATTATCTGGGTGTTATGAACATTGTCAACAGGTTGACATTATCTTCACTAGGAAATGGAGGGGAAGTGCAAAAAGAGAGAGAGAATGACAAGATGAAGAGAGCCATTTCAGTATGTTTGATTTAATAAGCTAAAATACCCAAAAGAGCGAGAACCTGTGCTACAGAAAACAAGTATTTTATCACAGAGATAATTACTTTCCAGTCTTCCAACCCACCTGGTTTTTTTGAGGAGGAAGAGAAAAATCAGCTGTCATTTTTCCCATTCTTAAACCTAAGTGTTTATAACTTGAGTTTTTAATATAATATCTGTTACAAGGGATCAGCAAATACCGTTCCTACTCTTTATTCCACCTTCCCATAGGAAAGGCATTACTCTCTCCTTTTCTTAAAGCTCAAGGTTCGGGAGCATTGATACAGACTGTAAAATCATTTCTAACCTCCACAGGCAGTTCAAACTAGGAAAATACAACCAAAACATGAAAAGACATTACTTCTTTACAAATTAATTGTTTTGGCCACTCAATTCTGCCATATTATTTCTTCTTGGCTGCCTCATCTATTCAATCTCTTTCAGTGCACTGAAGATGCTTATATAGACTCAGGTGCATCAAGGTACAAGAAAACATTGTGGTGAAGTGCAAAAAGCCCTTTCAAAACAAAAAAAAAGTACATGAAGTTCCTGCACAACATTCTGTACCTCATAGGAGCCGCTTTCCTACCACACAGGATCAAAATTATGGTTTGCAGTTCACAGATATAAGCAGTGCTGCGTTGTGCATTAAGATTTTCCAATTGCCTTTTATTATTACTTCAGCTCCACATCTGCTGTTCAGCTAGTGTCCAAACATGCCTGACCACAATGAATGTAAAAAATTTTATGCAAAGCTGAAAGGACAATGAAAGGAAGGTAAAAGTGAAAAGACTATACTTACATTTTAAACCAGCAACTCTCCTTTCAGCTTGTTTCTTTTATCTAGACAACCTTGTGTAAGGATACCTGTATTTTTAATAACTTTTTGTCCTTAGCTTCAGCAGCAAACCCACCAATATATTGTTACTTAACACCTAAATTGTTTCTTTTTACTGAAACATACATTCATCTTAACCATGGATTAAGTCTTTAAGTACGCATGCCTTTATTTACTAGCAATCAAAATATGAATTGCAGTGTCAATCACAACACAAAGTAAAAAGGCAGTTAAAAATTAAAGGCAAGATTATGGTCTTAGGACAGAGAATTTTTGGATTTTGATCATTAATCAGAGAGCATGAGATTGTGGGGAAAAAATTCATCATTAATAAGCTTTAGCCAACAGTAAAGCTGTTCATCTGCTGGTTAGTATATGCTGGATAAAATCCTGTATACACCAGCTTTGTGAGTATTTTTACTTAAAAAATAGCAAGAGAAAACAACAGAGCTTATGAATTGTTAGCAATATGGCAGTATTGCACATAGGTATGCACCTTTTCTTTATCAGAGACAAGGAAACTAATGTTAAGCAAGTACCAAGTTTCTGGAACACATATTAAAATCCATCAAGAGAATTAGTTTCTTATTTTTTAATGAAAACTGCCAACACCCTCGTAAACTTCTAGCACCACACTCTATCCCTGTTTCTTTTTCAGCCTTGGAAGGAGTTAAGAGCACATCTTTAAGAATAGTCAATGTATAAAAACAAAAACCAAATTCTAACAAACAAACAGAATATAAATACATTACAGCAACTTTAATCAAACCCATGCAATTACAACAGAGATAGCTTTAACCCACAGGCTTAGCTTAATCAGAGAGTGCTCTCATGTACAACTCTCACCAAGAGTACCGCCTCTAACTGTACAATTAGAGGTTCAAGCATGAAGACAGGAATACAAGCCCTAGTGAGCAGTTTCTAAAATGTGTCAACAGAACACATAGAGAATAATTCTTCCTAACCTGCATCTCTGTCCTTATCTCATCTTACTATTTTGAACCGCTGTAGTATCAATCCAGCAGCTCAAGGCGCTTGCTGGTTACGCTTCTGACATCGCTTACAGGATAAATATAAATTCACTAAATCTCCTGCCTTCTGTCTACATAATCCCTTAACCTCTCCCTTTCCACAGCTATGATTCACTGCCTTTTTTACATCTCTGGCCTCGCCACTATTTTCATTCTGCCTTCCCTTTTCATGCTGCCTTCTCTTTCCCACTTATTTTTTTTAAATCATTGGCATTCAGCATACCTTCACAGTGAGACTTGTGGTCACTGCTCTTTTGCTTCACAGCCTGCTTCAGCATGTTGTTTTGGTTTTTATTTTTTATTGAGGGGTGGGAATTTTAAATAGTGTTATCTGGTTAGCAAATATCTATTAAATTTAGCATTTGCCTATAAGACACAGACCACGCAGATAATATTAATCAAGTAGACAACTTTTCAGTGATAGATGTGCTACAAAAAGAACTAGAAAGAACAGTGTATGTCACATTTAAAAGAAAATTAAAAAAAAAAAAATTAGTCAAGCAAATAAATTATTAGCCAAAGTACAGGCAGCAGTATTCAAACTGCACAGAAGCTGCTCCCAAAATTAGATTAGCAAAGCACAAGACCATTCTACACTATTGAACTATCAGCAACAGAAGGAAGTGAGTTTTCTCAGATTTTATCACCTTCATTTTAAATTCTGCAAAAAAAGTTAAAAGGTCTAAGAACAGACCATGAGTAAATCAAAGCTTTATTCTGCTATATTTTCTCCCTGATTCCTAAACCAGTTTTTAAAAATAACATCTTCTCCTTGTTCAAAATCTGGACAAACATAGAAATTAAAGTTTTTTCTTTTAAGCAGCAATCAAATAACTGTTTAGACACAATTAAAAATAAAAATCAGTATTATAGCCAAATTATATTTTTGGGAATATCAAAACAGATTTTTGTACAGGAAAGCTCATTCAAAGCAAAACCTGTGTCATTAAAAAGGCCCCATTACAACAAAATTTTACACGTGTGCTGAGGCACAAGAAACCCAGTCATGCAGTATTTCTGCAAATAAACACACAGACAGCAAAGTTCATACCACTTTCAATAATAAGCTCTAAATGAGAGGAAAAGCTTCAGTCATGCCAAACTTATCCCCAGTTATACACAGCTGGACCTGAACGTCTCAAGTAGTAAAGCAAAACTTGAATTAAGGAGTAAGCAAGTGGCACGGGTTAAACCAAGGCTTGGTCTAGGCTATTGCTACTAAAAGGCTAAATTGCTGCTTGAAGTTGTTGCTTGAAGTCGGCAAAACTGGAAGATTTTACCCATTATGTCATTGAGTCAGAAGAGAAGTATCTCATTAATACCTCCAAAAAGGAGGTCTTCTTGCTGCTCCAAACTCATTTCCAATAGTTTTGAAGACCTACTTCCCCCACTGCTCTCTTCAAACCTTGGTTCTGTGCTTTATCAGGCAGGCTGCACAAGCAGGTCACCTCTTTCTCTTGCAAATGGAAACAGACAGTGGCCACTGGCCCTTCAGGCTGTTTTTCATAACCTCTCCATTTCAGCTGAGCCGCAGCCGCTTCACGGTCCTGCTGCTATACGACCGTCTGACTACAGAGAGCCTTCACAAACAAAAATCATGGGAAAATAAACATCACCATAAGAATTAGTTAGGTGTCCCTCGGGTCCCAGCCCATTCTTGTGTCTGTCACCACTTCATCTATTCCGCAATCACAAAGTCTCTCAGAGGAGGAGAAGGATGCATTGAGTCTTGACCTCTGAGCTGCAAACCTAGCCTTGAGCAACTTGGTGACCTACATGGCAGATGCACAACTCGATAACTAGTTGGCTGGAGTCTAAAAATGCATGATTCACTTCTGATTCTCCCCACACTGCACCATATGCTGTCACTAGACTATTTGCTAAAAAAATGTAATTTCCAAAAGCGCTTTATTAGTTTGGTGGCTTGATGAAACACTGATTTGAAAGAACTTTAATAATTAAAAGAAACATGTATTTTCTTTTCCAACCTAAACACTGAAATTTAGAGAAGGAAAAAAATACACACATATGTATATGTAGCTTTTAAGTATATCTGTTTCTGTTTATTTTTCATAAAACAAATTCCCAGTGTTTTAGATGAGTAACATACAATTCTGGTTGCATATTTTGTAGGGCCAAAGACCTACAGTACATCTGAAAATTAGCATACACTCTGCCCAGATATGGTACCAGGTTCCTGTGATACTAATCTATGTGTACAAGCCAATTGCTGGAAAGATACACTTGAAAAAGTAGGGTTTGGTAAAACTTGGTGTGCTAAACAGTATCAAATCATGCCTACACACCTCATCATCTAGACTAGCTACGTATTTCCCTACCCTTTTCCCTGAAAATGCACAGCAAGAACTTCAGTTGTTACATTCCTTCCTGCATCCTGTGTCCCTAGGAGACTCTGATGGCATTTCTCAGTGTTGTAGAATTAGGATTTCTTATCCTCTTAATGACCAAAACACAGCTGTCCAACATGTTCCAGCCAGCACAACCCTGGCATCTCTACTGCTCACCCAGCAGCACATCATCAGGGCTATTTTGTCCCAGTGAACATACATCAATATGCACATATAGATATAACAGGCAACTGGCAGTTCCTTTCATTAAAAAAAAAAAATAGTATTGTTAAAGCTCCAAGCAAATTTTGTCCACATTATGAAGTTCAAATACAGGTCTGACAAAGAGACTAAAGAAAAAAAGTTGAATGGTTGGGGATTCATTACTTCATTCTAGTGTCAAAAAAGCTATGCACACACAGGAGGATAAAGAAACAACCTGAGCTATTCCCACAATTTAAATGCTTTTGTCAATGTGCAGACACAGGCAAACAAGTTCTAAATGAGATTATAACAGAATTCAATCTTCAGAATTATCCTTAGGACTCTAATAGTTAAAATATTTTCAACAGTGATTTTTCTCCTGCCTGCAGAATGAGCCACAACAATGCAATACCATACAACTTGTTCTGAGCTCATTGCTTCACCTTGCCTAATATAACAGCTAAAGTGTTAAAGAAACTCTTTTTTTCTACCCTGTAGGCATTGAAGGGAATACTCTCAGCGTATGTAAATCTGTTGAATACTTCAAGCCCAAAGAGCTGTCATAACACCATCTCAGAATCTGACCTTAAATTTATGATTTTTTTAAAGAGAATAATTTTTAAATTTATTAAAATAAGTTATGCAAAGCTTGCATTAAACTTCAAGAAAATACTCTGAAAGCCATGCTGCTTGTTACTCAATAAATCTTAGAACCATCTTATAACTTCATTAATGAGAGCACTAGAATGATACATGTACAAAATGTTTTCAGTAATTTCCCGTTACTTCCAGGTTACGTGTTGTTCAAGAGTAACTAGTACACAATGGACTGGAGAGAAGTGTGTGTAGAGCAGCCCTGCAAAAGGGATCTGGGGGTGCTGGCTGGCAGCAGCTCAGGGTGAGCCAGCAGTGTGTGCCCGGGCAGCCAGGAGGGCAAACCCCATCCCGGGGTGCAGCAGACACAGTATCACCAGCTGTGATTGGGATCATCCTGCTGGATTCAGCCCTGGTGTGGCCTCACCCCGAGTCCTGTGTGCAGCGCTGGGCCCCCCACTCTGGGAAGGGTGGGAAGAAGGTCCTGGAATGGTCCAGAGGAAGACAGCAGAGCTGGTGGAAGGGCTGGAAGGCAAATCCTGTGAGGAGTGGCTGAGGGCTCTGGGTTTGCTGGTTTGGAGAGAAGGAGGCTCAGGGGTGACCTCATTGCTCTGTACAGCTCCCTGAGGAGGGGACCTGGAGAGGGAGTGCTGGTCTGTTCCTGGCGTCCAGCAACATGGAATGGGAATGGCTCAAAGCCACATCTGGAGAGGTTCAGCCTGGATACCAGGAAACATTTTTTACCAAGAGGATGGTCAAACACCAGAAAAAGGCTTCCTGGAACTGATGCCTCAAATCTGCCCGTGTCTTATAAAGAGACACTTGGGCAATGCCCTCAGTAACAGGCTTTATGTTCTGGTCAGCCCTGGAGAAGTCAGGCAGTTGGACTACATGATTGTTTTAGGTCCTTTTCAGTTGGAACTATCTCACTCTCTTCTGGTGTTATTTAGCTCCATTGGAACTAACAAAAACATAGTTTGGTCCCAGCAAAAATGGAACTTGCATTTCATGGCACTTAGAGTTTTTCAGCCGTAATGGTCTTAGTATAAGATTACCAACCGGATTTAAAGCTGTAGTTCTTTCTGTCAGAGAGGCAGAAATACCAACTGTGAGTGACAAACAACTTCCTAAAAGGCCATCCAGACCTTCTGCTCTGGATGCCAAGTTCATATCTGTTATTCTGTGAACACTACGGAAATTTCAGAGGGTAACTTGATTTTAATGCTTGCAGTTAAAACTGTAAGAATCTGTAAGTCTTCCATAGTGTAACCAGAGTTACAGTTCCTGTTAGAACACCTGAAATACCCCTGCTTTTGCGCATTACAAACATCGCTGCTCCACCACAAAAGCACAGACTCCTCAGTGTTAGCATCTTTATCCTTATTACTTGGAGGAATAAAAAGAGGGACTAAGTAATTAGGAAGAAGGACTCCGGCGAAGTTGGGATTTTTTGGGGTTTTTTTCCACAACCACACAGCAACTACTATCACTGAAAAGCCTGCTCCAAGTTATCTTTTGTCTTAGATGAAAAGGAAGAGGGGGCAGAGCTTCATTTTGAACTCTGCCCACTATCTCGGCAACGGCGGTTCCCGACACCGCACGCCGCGGGCCTTCATTCCAAGGCAGGGCTTTCCCAGTGTCGGAGAGCGAGTCTTCCCGCACATGGGCTCAGCAGCCTGCGGTGCCGTCTGGGGCGCCCCGTTACCGCCTCGCGGGA
Source organism: Serinus canaria (assembly GCF_022539315.1). Lineage (NCBI taxonomy): Eukaryota > Metazoa > Chordata > Aves > Passeriformes > Fringillidae > Serinus > Serinus canaria. The sequence continues at coordinate 39,391,037 of NC_066343.1, read as the reverse complement.
CGGGGAAGTCGCCGCCGGGATTTCCCTCCTCGCCCGGGCCACCGCAGCCCAGAGCGCCGCTCTCGCCAGCGGGGACTCTGTGCCGGGGGTGCCGGAGCCCGACGGATCCCGCGGCTCCTGCAGCGGCCGGGCGGGCTCCACGCCGTGCAGTGCAACGCCGTGGCGCAGCACCGGGAGGCGGCGGAGCAGCCGCTGCTGGCGCGCCGCAGGTGCGCGGAGCCCCCGCCGAGAACGGGGCGTGCGGGGAGCGGAGCTCCGGCCGCGACCGAGCCCAGCCGAGCCTGGCCGAACCGAGCCCAGCCGAGCTGCCGCCCGGGCCCTGCGAGCCGCCGCCCGCACCCGGCCCCCAGAGCCACCGCCCCCCGAGCCGCCCCGCCGCCGCCGCCCCTTTCCGCGCCGGCACCTGGATGTGGCAGGAGATCTCGGAGTCGTCCAGCAGCCGCACGGTGCATTTCATCTCCGCGCTCAGCGACCTGATGCTGGAGCTCCGGAACCGGATCATCCCGGCAGCCGGCCCGCCGCTGCCGCCCCGCAGGCAGCCGCAGGGGGCCAGCCTGCAGAGGCGCCCGGCCGACCACAGCACGGCGCGGCACAGCGCTGCGCGGCGCGACACGGCGCGGAGAGGCGCGGCGGCAGCGCCACCCCTCAGCCCCGCGGCGCTCCGCCGCCGCCCGCCATCCGCCCGCCCGCCGCGGCTCGGGCCGCCGCTGCGTCAGGATGCGCTCCGCTGGCCGGCCTCAGCATCCTCCTGCGCCCGCCCCCGGCATGGCATGGCACGGCACGGCACGGCCCGCGGAGGCACCTCTCCGCCCTCACCTGCTCCTCCCGCTTCTCCGCCCTACCGGTCCCGGCTGCGCTCCCTGCGCGGCTCCGTTTCGTCGGGCTGGCAGCGCCCAGAGGGAAATGGACAGCGCGGTTGTTTGTTTTCGCCGCCACGGGCGTGCCTCGCCTGGTTTTGAGTCCACCTGGGCGACTGGCACTCTCGTGGGAATGCCCGATGCCCTGCAAACGGGGGACAACCCCTAGGCTGCCGGCGGAGAGTGGAGTCCCCACGCTGGCGGGCCGCCCATGTCTCCGGCGTATCCCAACACAGCCCGAGGCAGGAGGAGAAGCCTGTGAAATACATATATGGAGTCATATAAAGAACCTCACCAAAGATTAGTGTACCCTAATGAAACAGAAGAAAACAGAAGGCTTACTATAAGTGTGCAAGCCTTGGAAACTTGTTTCCTCAGGGAAAAAAAAGGACCCATTAGGGAGCAGCAGTCATACCTCATTTGTTGTCTAAGTGGGAAAGAAAATAAAACATCCAGTGGTTTCACTAGTATGTTCTGCATCACAAAATGGTGTACACATTTGTGTAAAACCTTGCTGGCAGAAAGCAAGCACCAAACTTAACCAGCCTTAAAACAGGGATCAGCACTGTGTTAAAAAATTAGCACTTACCTTTGACATATGAAACGCAAAACAGCCAGGGCAAAATGTGACATGACTGTAAGCTTAAAAACATAAAAGAAGCACTGACAATCAGACAGAAGATGCATTTCAGTTATTATTGCCTAGTTGTCTGTGATTACCTCTAAATGTCCATATTTTGAAAATAGCTCTGTGTGAGTGTGTTGTTCTTTAGAAAATCCCGTGTAAGAGCCTAAGTGCTGCTGCTGCTGTAAGCTCTTCCTTTGGCTTTCTGCTGGACTGCTAACAGCAGGAAATACAGGCAACCACAAACAAATGTGAAATATATAATGCTCACTACCATCAGCTAATAAATATGCAGAGCCCTTTAATGTGGAACATAAAAGAAAATCTCTAAATATATGCTTCTCAGAAATGATAAATGCTTTCAATTCCATAGTGAATAGTGAAGCAAACCAGTGAGTATTTAAAATAGATTATTCACCTCAGCAGCCACAGTCAGCCCACAAGTTATGGAAGACAGTCCTTATCAGCTGAGACACCAGGTGTGGACACCCACTCATTAATAATTAAATAACACTTTATGTCTTACAGTCCTGCAACATGGGAACTCAATAGCAGGATTTAAGCCCACATGCAGATTGACTCTCAGGTGACACAGATTTTCCTGCTTCTCAAAGAGAAGGAATCTTCTCTTTCTAAGCCAAGTATTTTAGCTTTCCTTCAGTCTCTGCAGCACGGTTTTCTCCACCCAAAAAGGGGAATTACAAGAGAGAGTTGAGCCAATGATGAAGATTAACTGAGCAGGTCATAGTCTACCACTGTCTGAAGGGGGGTTTTGCTTTACCTTCAGGACTACATGGAGAGGGATGAGCTTTCCAGAAGTTCTCAGAGTTACAGCAACAGTGATGACTACAACATGAAATCTGCACCCCCAAATAAGTGTGAGCACAGGAAGCGTGAACTAGTGTGTACCAACCGTAACACAGCTGCCTGAGCACAGAGCTCAGCAGAATTTTACTTGCCTGTTGTAAAAACAGGTCACTTCTGTCTTTTTGTTCACTTTATTTGCCTCTTTAATATCTCATACCATGATGACCTGAGGTGCCTGAGAACTCTGTGAGACATGTAACTCATTTCTGCATTTCAGCTACCACAGCGATAGTTTTATGGCACAGAATGTGCAGCCATCTGACAGAAAGACACCAGATAAATGAAACAATCAAAACCAAATACTCCACCCAAAAAGAAAAAAATCAAAGAAAAACCAAAAAAAAACTAATAAAGCAATGAAGGTTGTTTTTGGTTGAAAACCAAACACTCTGCGCAGTTGCAACTTCACAAAGTAAATCCATCAGATGAATTTTGCATCACATATTAGGACTACCACCCCTTCCTTATTCTAGGCTTTCCCCCCCCCCAAATCTAAGGCTCCTAAAATTCTCTTAGTATCATAAATTTTGCAGAAAACCCCACAAACTTACCTCAACACATATTACAGTGCACCTTTTTTTTGCTGAATCTTAGAGGCCAAACAGTCCTTACATAGCTTGTGTTTGGAAATACTACCTGAAAAGTCAGGTACTTCAGGAACTGACAAAATACTATGACAAATACAGGAAAACACAAAGCAACCCATAGATAAACTTAATTCAGTTATCAGAAAACATTGAGCTGATGGAGTATTTAAAAAAATATGCTGCTTGAACTTGCAGAATACGCTTTTGACTCAGGGGAAGCTTATCAGCTACTGCTGTTGCTGCCAAGACCATGTCATGTTATTGAGGTGTTTATTGAAGCTGTCACTTGGCTTTGTACTGCAGACCTTGGAAGTTCCAGCAGGAGACCTCAATACCAGGTAAAGCCAGCTGCAAGAATTGGTTGGTGGTGTGCAGACACATGCTTGAAACGCATTTTAGATCCATCAGTCTCAGAACCATTCCGTGCAATAGCCACGTTCTTTCTTCACCTCACTGGTCACTGAATGACTTTGCTTTGGGATGAGTATATGTGGATGGCCTAAAGGACAGTCGACAGCTTACCTAGGAATTGCTGCCAGATATAAAGTGGGACAGCAGGGAGCACTAATGAGCTTGAGTAGTTCTTTAGTATCTGAATGATTCTGCACTGAGTCAAATTACCAAATATAATTGTCAAGGATTTTTCCTTCAGTAGCTGAAAATAACAGCAATTTAAGATCTTTCAATTAATGTTTATAATTTAACCAAATATATAGACACTTGATTTGAATTTGTTTGGGGTTTTTTCAAAATACTTGAAGATAAATCCATAGGTACACCTGCTATGGCTGTAAACTCTGCCTGCCATGCGTCAGACCTTGAGTTCCAGCATAGGTGGGCCAAACACACAAATCACTGTCCCCAGAGGGGGTCCCTCAGCAAAGCCCACACCTCCTCATTGCCTCAGCCATGGGTCCCTCACAGGACTCTCCCAGTCATTAGCAGGCACAGCAATTAGCCTTTGCTCAGAGATCATGTTGTCATGAGGAAACAGTGACTTTTTTGTGAAGCCTGTGACAGTTTAGATTTTACCCAGTTCCCTTCTACAATAGTGTTAGGAACTCCAACACTTAAATATTTCAGATGCAGAGGCTTCTCCAGAAGCCTCTCATATCCTAAAGAATGGGAGGTTGAGGGTTGAACTAGCAATGAATCAATAGTTCAGGGAGTAGATTCCTGTAGTAAGGAAAGTCTGAGTTTTGCTGTCAAAGGCAAAATGGCACATACTGTATAAAGGTAAAATATATCTAGTTACTAAGCTGAAATTAGCAGAGAGGTAATTGAAGGCTGGGCATACCAGGCAACATGCAAAATTTGAAAACAAGTAAGAGATTCCACACATGTGGGATCTCTTCTGTTTCTGTCTTAAGTAGTTGTCTAAAAATCACTTCGAATCAAAAACAATTGAAAAAATAAAAACAAAATACCAGAGAGTTTGCATCTTGAAATAAAAGGTTTCTTACATGTAAATATTACACCAGTAACTTGAAAACTGTATAAAATATTAATGCATATATTGAAAAAACCCTAAGAGTATTAAAATATACATAAATTACAAAGAAAAATATATTTAAATAGCAAAAGTTCTACTGTTCACTGGGGGCAGACTTGAGTCAGAAGGTGAACCTTGAATTCACATAGGGTTTCTACTTTCTTTTGCATTACAAAATCAGTACAAAACCATCACATATTTGTTGTAAGAATGAGAAAGCAAGAAGATACATAAAATGCTACATTATTTGACAGCAGTCTAAAAAGACTCAGGATGTTTGTGTTGTACTCTAAAGGGAGCTGTCAAACCCTAAAGTTCACTAAAAAATGCAGGGCTATCACTGATATATTTGCCCATAACTGCCCCATTAAAAAAGAGCTGGAGTGTTATTGAAATCTGCAGGGCTGTATCACCACCTGCATGGCATGGATGGTCCTGTCAGCCTCCACCATCCTTGGGTGTACTTGTGCACCCCAACCATGGATTTCAGGGGGAGAAATGGTGAGTCAGAAGTAGGTATTTTCTTCCACGTTTGAGTTTAGCAATCTCTATAAAGATTCAGAACAAAGTACGGGAAGAACATTACAGAACTCACTTTCAGTAGAGAATGACGGGTTGAATTTACTGTACCAACTTTTCAGCAAATTTCCTGCAGATGTCATCTGGAAGCTCAAATTCCAATCAGCATTTGTCTGAGTTAAACTGGATTGCACAATACCACACTTGAAATTTGCTGATGGAAGCAAACTTTACATTGATTTTAATCTACATAGTACATCTACCAAAAAGGCAAATGTCAGCTTTTAGCCTTTGGTTTGAAGCGTACAAAGTCAGTGAGATGATTCTTGTGATTTACTGGGTCCTGAGACTTGCCAAGCTTTTCTTATCAGTAGGATCAAAAATGTTTCTTTGGTATGCTCTTCTCTTTTCAGGGAATATATAGCCAGTTATTCTAATCTCATTCTAATCCAGTGAGTCTAATATCCTTCTCTGGAAAAGTGTACTCTCTGTTTCCCATGCTGCATCTCCAAGAAGTGCTCTGAGGACCAAGTTTGTTCCCAAAAACTTTGTTCACTACAGTTTCTCTCTAGCTGCTTTCCCACAATCCAGTACTCTTACAGGCTTGGTAACAGCCCCAGAGAAACCCTGCAGCTACCACTGCTGAAAGATTTACAGTTTTTGCACGTGACACCACCAGGGGTTTCAGAGGTCTAGAGTTAATTCAGTACCTGGGAGAACCTGATTGTCTCATGCTGAATGCAGAGTGGCTGCCACATCCATTTATCTCCTTAGCCTACGATGAATTTTTAAAAAATTACCATACCAATGATTTGGGAATCCAAAAAAAAGACACTCTACCTCTTGATCAAGCTGCAAAGCACAGCTCCATTCTCCTGACAGTATTTCTGCATAGACAAAGAATACAGCAATCTGATCAATAAAATAGTTTGGTTTTTTTAACTAGGTAGAGATATCTTTGCAGGCAGTCTTGATAATTGGAGAAAAGAGATATTGCCTATCTGTAGCTTGAACAGTTCTTCCTTTTATAGAACTTATCTAATTAAATTGTTTAGTAAGACTCCAATTCAAATGCAATCTAATGTTACAACAAACAACCACATTTTTCAACATTATTATTGCAGGTAGGATTAAATTTGATGCTTCCTGTAACAATAGAATCATCATAAAATATATAAAAAACTGCTTTAGCATCAGTTACCTGGTGGCCAGTCCAGTAAAATATTCAGAGCCAGGCTTTGAAGAGCTCTCAGCATCCCAGAAGCCCTGTTTAAGGAGCACACAGAGAAACAGTCCCCACCACACACCTTTCTGTTATTGTTTTATACTGTTCTTGTTACTGGGTGGAATTTGGATGCTCATGGACAGAATTCTCTTGCAGTAACATCCTGTTTCCATGGCTGCTGCACGTGCACTTTGAAAAAGCTCCAAGTGTGGAGACCAGTTTCAGCTGATTTTATAGCTCCTTTTCTTCTTTTGGGGTTATTCTGACTTTTAATACTCCCATCATATGATTTGAATTTTACTTCATTTATCTGCAGTGGCAGTTGTCTAACTTTAAATGTGTTTGTAGCACTTTTCCACCCAGGAATGGTCCTCAAAATTGAGGTCTAATGAGGAATCATAATCTTACACCACGTCTAATTTGCAAAAAATCAATGTAAAGTCGCGCAAAATAAAACTTCTGCTTTGCAAAGATATGTCAGGTTCCTAGTGCATTTTGTGAACAAAGTAGGTATTACAGGGAAAACATGTATGATATACAACATGTATTTCAAGTTTGTTCATCTTGTCAGCATCTAATCTGTATCCAGAATCTGTTATTAAAGTAATTAGCACCACTATTTTTAAATAATAATATGCAACAATATTCAGTTTCTGACACATCTTCCTCTATAGCTTCTGGGTTCTGTCATTAATTCCTTTCCAAATTCCTTTCCAGTGTGCGGACTGTTGCTTTTTATTGGTCTGGCTCTTTTAATCACGTAAAAGCTAATATGACAGGATTTGAAGTTGAAATAAACCTTGTTGTTGAACCTCCTTGCACATGAGGGACTCTATGGCGTAAGAGCTAAGTGTGCTTGTAAGTGATTGCAAAAGGGAGGTTTGGCTACCCAGGGAAGAGATGTGGACTATATGGAAAAAAACCATCAGAGTCACTAAGACAGCATACTTCAAAAGCCCTCAATAGAAAATGCTCAGAAATTGTAATCCTATTACCTACTTGCAGAAGCAGCATTTTAAGATACATACTCTCCCTGACACTTTCCAGAGCCAGCGGGTGGCTCCATCTTACTAATGCTTTGAGTGCTTCCAAAATTAATGGTTCTACATCAGTGCACATTGTTAGTATTGTAAGTGATGTTGAAATATAGACTGCATAACTTTTCCATCCTGGGTCTTACGAGACAAGTACAAGATGAGAAGATAAAATAATTAATCTGTTGCAAAACCTGTACTTCCAGTGGAGGCCAGAATCTTTTAAAGCAACAAAATACTCCTGTAGAAGCAACTGTTACTCACACATGGACTGGAATAGAAACAGTAAAACTCTCCTAGATGCTCCTTTCAGCTCTGCCTGATCCCCTTTTGAGGAGACTAAAGAAAAGGAAATAGTCTTTCTGTAACCCTGTGGTCTTCTTTATTTCCATTCTGTCCCTACAGTAACACTGAAATTACACCAGACTGGATGTGACTGTGGCCTGCAAGCAGTAGCTGTGTGCTACCTCTGCTAGCAACTTTTCCAGGCAGAAAAACCCATGTATTTTCCTGACTGTGCTCTGAGTGCCACACATAACCCCTTGTCTCTCACCGCCACTTTTGGACCACACTACTGCAGCTCTAGTTGCTGCTCTGGACTGAAACTATTGTAATGTTCATATTTTTTATAGTCTCAACATGGCAGATAAATAAAATGGTATTTTATAAACGAAGTTTCAAACAAATTTGCTTTTTTTGAGAACTTCTCTGGAGTATTTATGCTAATCCACTGATTTTGGTCACTTCACCCAAAAAAAATTTTTATGTGGTAAAACACTGGGATTTCTTATACAATATTACATTTGGTAGGATGTTCATGCAAACCTGAGTTGTTATTGAAAGATTTAGCTAGGATTACACTGATAAAACCAAGTCCATAAAATGAAGAAATTTTCAAATCTAAGGAACAACCATGTAAAAAATGCAAGTAATTTTCCATTTCTTACCTACATGAATTTTATTGAAAGTCAATCAACTAGCCGTTATAAGCAAATCATAGTATTTCCTTTGCTGTTGTTAGGAAAATTTAAATAGTTTAACAATATCTTCTCTGTTTAGAGCTATGTGTATTTGAACTTTAGATAAATGTTTTCATAGGCTTCTCTGTAGAGAAATTAGCAAGCTAGGACATGTTCAGGTTGTAGTATGGTAGTATGCATTATAGTGTGGAAGTACTGCATTCCTCTTTTACCTTTTTACCTTCAGATGATTTTGTCATTCCTACAGCTTTGGAACCAAACTAGAGAAAGTACTTGTGTAACAAGCAAAAAATAAAAATTGTTCCCATTCCCTCTTACCTATTTGTTTGTTTGTTTGTGTTTGTAGTGCAAACTGGAAAAATAAGAAAAGATATTTACATGCTCCTTTTTTATTTTGTGAACATCAGCTCTGAGTTTCAGTATTTAAAAAAGGGGATGAGGTAATGTGATTTTAAAAACATTTAACAGCTTTAGTTTGATTTACTTACCCCGAATGTCTGAAAGTTTGACTCATTTATCAAATTGAGTATTTATTTTTCTCAGTACTGGCAAGGCCTGTTGGGTGCAGAAAGCCCTTATGCACTCAATTCTCCTGAGAAAGGACTTCAGACAATGTATTGACTGACTTTGCATAGCATAAAAAAAAATTCTGAAAATTGTTGGCCATGTTCCAATCAACATATCTGTAATTTGGTGATTATTTACTTCACAATGAGGACTGTTACCAACAGAACATGGCAGTATAATTTCTTTCAGCTACTTTTCTCAGGGTGAACATATTGTATTAACACTCTCTGCCTTGTATTTACTATCAATGCGTATTCAGGAATTGATTTGAACTCCTAAATGACTCGATAAATCTGGGCCTTAGCTTAGCTGCTTGAAAAATAGTCTTACTCCCCTTAAGGTTCAAGAAGCTCAGATTACTAATGTATCTGAGCCCTCACTTTTACAAGAAGCAGATGTCCATGAAAATGGATGCTCCTGGAAGGCTTTAAAATGCCTGTGCACTTTTAAAGTAGTTCATCTCTTGTACCATGGTAAGTTTCCATTAGGAATTACCATGGGAATGTTTTTTTCCTACTTCGAATTTGGCAATATTCTGAAGACAACAGACATTTCCAACAGACATCCACAGGAAGGAGATAGATACAGTGAAGGCAAACAGAAATAACTCCAGAAAAATGAAGTTCTCTCATTCATATTTCATGTAACCCTTCTCTAAAATTAGGCAGCTAATTTAAGTAGGAGATGAAGTTTTACTGAATTCCATAAATTCAATATTAGTCAATTAGTCAAACCAGAAAGGCACAGAAAGGCACTGAAAATACTCCCAATAGCCATAAAATATACCACATGCCATTTAAAAAAGTATTTAAAAATACAGTATCTAGAAAATTCTTTGGGGGCTGAGAAATACTTGTTGGGTTTTCTGATAGGTATTCTTGAGGGTTTTTGGCTTTCAATTCTAGACTGTTCATCCTTCACCATTATATTGTAATTTCACCTATTACTAAATAAAATCAATAAAACATCAGAAGACATTTACATTCCATTATCTCCTATTTCAGCTAAGTGAATGTACTCTGGAACTCATGACACCATACAAGATTTTTTATGCAGCTACATCAGAGATTCGGAATCAAGTTCTACATTCTGACAACATTAGAAATAAAAATAAATTTAAATGATAAGGAGAAGGCACCTATGCCACTTCCAGCAAAAGATCTTCAAAGAATAAGCGTCAGGATAAATTTCCTAGGATGTATATATATCACTAAATGATGAAGACTAATATGAAACTCTTCCATATTATTAAAGAAATAGTAAGTGTAAAGATATTTAACAGTTCTGTGACTACAACAGAGTGAAAGGGAAATCCTCCCTCACATTAAAACGATCCACACATTTTATTTGACCTACAACTTAAGCACATCTTAAATTCTTAACTAAAGCATATTCAACTTGATGCTGTTAAGCCAACCACTTGGCTGAGTTTTATCCAGTCATCTCTCCAGCTGACTACTAACATGAATTATATCTGCACAAATCAGATCAGCCACACAAGCAGAAATTCTGAATGTAATTGCCTTCTTCACATTGCCTATAGGCTCCTGTGTTTGCACAATTCAATCAGCTTTCTCCAGATCTTGTTGTCCTTCCAGCAGCAGCATCTGCAGAGCACACTACTGTCTGTAAAGTGCATGCAAACCCTGCCAGTGCATGCTCATGTTATGTTTTCCTGGGATTTAGTAAAAGATGGCACAACTTCCTGCATGAAAAAAGACATAAAATAGCTATTAGATAACATCACACCAGTCTAACATGGCTCTTCTTGCAAAATGTGAGAATATGAAGGATGAAAAGGTATCAAATAGAGAAGCTTGTTAAAGCTGGTTACAACAAAAGCCATTGAGTGTGCACTGTAGGCAGGCTAGTCAGTTGCTCTTCACGTTAGCAAAATCTGGGGAATTGTTATGACAGAGCAATTAAAAGTTCGACTTTTGGGAATGGGAATAGTAATTGTGATGCTTCCAGGGTCAAAGTGACCGTTGGTATTTTTGAGCTTGTTCATTTGGATCTCCCAGGAGCTCTCATCCAAATTAAGCATTTTTCCCTGTCTCACAATTAATAAGCCAACAAATGGAAAAGATACATGCAAATTCAATTACTTTAGCACAATCATAACCTATTACAGCAAAATATGTATCCAGTCTCATGGCGCCTTAAAGAAATTGTTGTAGTCTGTTAGTAATCCGAGAACTGGCCTGATTCAATAATAGCTTAATAATGTTGAAGGTTCTGGTCCTCATTAAGAATTTCTTAATAGGTATGTGAAATAGGTATATGAAATTCCAGATCTCAATTAAACGGTAAGAGACAGGCAACAATTTTAAAAAAAGATACATGTATCATTCATAATATTATTTGGCATGTCATTCAAAGGAACTACAATTTCATGCAGACTGGGAGACTTAAATGTACATTCTGAGAATTTATTCCAAGGTTTTATTGATGTAAAAAATATTAAGGGGGCGCACATCGTGCCCTCCTGAAGCCACCGGCACTGGGTGGAGCAGCTCTTACAGATGCAGCAGATGCTTCTCCGTTGCACCGGAAAACTTCAGCACTGGTTGGCAGCATCACTGCATTGGATCTTTGCAGAGCCTTAAAAATGTTGCTAGGTCAGATTTATGTATACAACAATAGCAAGAATGCTTGCTCCCTAAGAGAATTTCCACAATTTTCCATGATCTTGCCCTTCTTCTCAGCTCTGGTGAGGCCACATCTGGAGTGCCATGTCTGGTTCTAGGCTTCACAGAACAAGAGAGTCATGGAGCTCTTGGAGCAGATACAGCAAAAGATGATTGAGGGACTAGATCATTCTTATGGGGAAAGGCTGAGGGACCTCGGCCTGTTCAGCCTCAAAAAAAGACAATTAGAGAGGGGACCTCATCAATGCTTATCAGTATCTGAAGGGAGTGTATCAACAGGATGGACCCAGGCTCTGCTCAGCGGTGCTGAGCAATAGGACAAGAGGCATTGGGCACAGGCTGACACACAGGAAGTTCCACTAGAACATCAGGAAGAACTTTGTTACTGCGAAGGTGGCACTGAAACAGGCAGCCCAGAGAGGCTGTGGAGTCTCCCTCACTGGAGATACCTGGACAGAATCCTAATGTGCTCTGTAGGGTTCTGGCTGAGCCAGGGGGGTTGAACTAGATGACCCTATTAGTTGTCCTTCCCAGCCTCACCCACCAAGTAATTCAGTGATTTAAAAGTATGACTGAATTAATGCTTTAACAAATACTAAAATGGAGTTAGTCACAGCATGACTGATGCCTTAATTAAATTTTAAAGGCAGACCTTAATCACCAAAGGCTAATACAGAATTCAGTGGGCATCAATGCACACTTTAACATGCACTGCAGAAATTATTGTTTCTGTTAAATTCGACTGTGTTTCTGAGCCTGCAAATGACGAATACTGTGCGAGGAACCGCTGGAAGAAAAACGCCCGACGAGACTGAAAAGCCAGAGACAAAGAGAGTTCGGGAGAAGATCAGGTAACTTCAGCACAAGGAGCGGTCGGGGGAAAGAGAGAGCGGGGGACACGACACGGGTGTCTCGGGTTCCCCTAGAAGGGGAGCGGAGGGTCCCGAACAGCCGCGCGGGGCGGCGGCGGCGGGGCAGGAGGAGGCGCTGGGGCCGCCCCACGCCCAGGGCCCTCGGGCGGGCCCGCACCCGCCTCCCGCGGCAGAGGCCGAGGGCGGGCCGGGGCGGCGGCGCGGGAGGGCAAAGGGGCAGCGGCAGAGCGCGCCGGGCCGCCATGGTGCTGGTGGTGGTGATGGGCGTCAGCGGCTCAGGGAAGTAGGTACCTGGCGGGGGGCAGGCGCGGAGCGGAGCAGCGGCGGCGCTGCGGCTGTGCCGGGCGCTCGGCGCTGCCGGAGCCCTGCGGTGCGGGTCGGGGTGCGGGTCCGGATGCTAACTGGCCCTTTGTGCTTCCCCGCAGGACCACGGTCGGGTCGCGGCTGGCAGAGAAGGTAGGAGCGTGTGGGAGCCACCGCCTCGGAGGCGTGCCGGGGCGGGCAGGCACCCCCCTGCGCCGGGCCGACGGCCTTCCCCCGGGCTGCTGGTCCCCCGAGCCGGGCTTAGCTTGGGCAGTGTTGCCTGCACGGACTTCGGCTCAGTACCGTGATGCAACAGCTGCTTTAGTGTTTTTTGTTGTTTGGTTTTTGGTTTTGTTTTTGTTTTTTCTAATCATCATGCTATAAACGGTGATTCATACTGTGGTGCAAGAAGCCTGTAATTTCTTAGGTGTCGTCTTTGTAAATTCTGAAGTCCTTGTTGCTTCACCTGGCCTAGCTGAACAATCCATAATTAATTTATTTTTTTCTTAGTTGGGATGGAAATTCTACGATGCAGACGATTATCATCCTCTAGAGAATAAGAAGAAAATGAAAGAAGGGATACCACTAAATGATGAGGTACCTTGAATAAGCTCTGAAAAAACTGCTGTCCACACATTTATCTCTGTAACTTCATGCAGATCTTGTTGAAGTAAATTGTGGTCTGACTGTAAACACAGGTCTGCATTTGCTAAGGTGAGGGAGGCTTCTTGTGTAAAAAAAAATCTGCATAAAAAAGTAGTTTATGAAATGCTTGTCAGCTCGAAAGTGGTATGCTGCTGCTTCAGGATTTGTGAGAAATCTCCCCCTCTACAGTCCACACACAGAGTTGCAGTTTTGGATTTGAATCATAGAATATCCTGAGTTGGAAGGGACCCACAAGAACCACAGAATCCATTGTATGGCCCTGCACAAAACAACTCCAAAAATTTGTTACCCTTCTCTCAAATCACTTTACATAATTTATCACCACTTGTAGTTAACTTGGGAGGTCCCAGATGACTGGAGTTTGGCCAGAGTGGCCCATTTACAGGAAGGGTTGGAAGGAGGATCCAGGGAGCCCATAAGTCTGGCTTCAGTGTCAGGGAAGGTAATGGAACAGATTGAGTACATCACATGGCAGGTGCAGAACAACCACTGCATCAGGCCCAGCCAGCAGGGGTTTGGGAAAGGTAACTTTAACTCCTTCTATATCCAGGTGAACTAGTGGGTGAGGGAAAGGCTATGGATATAGTCTGCCTGGACTTTAATAAAGCCTTTGATGCCATTTCCCAAAGCATCCTCCTAGATGAACTGGCTTCTTGTGTCTAGATGAGTGCACTGTTCACTAGTTAAGAAGAGGCTGGATGGTCAGGCCCAGAGGCTGTTTGGATTGGATACAGGGATCAGCATCATGGCCAACTCTGGTTAATATCTATCAATGATATGGGGGGGTTGACTCCATTAAGTAAGTCTGCAGGTGGCACCAATTTGGATGGAAGTGTTGATCTGCTGGGAGGGCAGGATGGTGCTGTAGAGGCACCCAGACAGGCTGGATTAATGGGCTGAGCCCAATTATATAAGTTTCAACAAGGTGAACTGCCAGGTCCTGCCCTTGGGTCACAACAGCCCCAGGCAGAACTACAGGCTTGGGGTAGAGAGGCTGGAAAGCTGTCCAGCAGAAAAGGGCCTGGAAGTGCTGGTTGGCAGCAGGTGAACATAAGCCAGCACACACTTAGGTGGCCCAGAAGGCCAATAGCATCCTAGCCTCCATTAGCAACAGTGTGGCCAGCAAAACCAGGGCAGTGATTGCCCCCCTGTACCTGTACCTCAGATTGGTGAGGCCACACCTTGAGTGCTGTGTTCAGTTTTGGGCCCCTTAATTCAGGAAGGACATTAAGGTGCTGGAGTCAGTCCAGAGAAGGGCAAAGATGCTGGTGAAGACTCTGGAGTGCAAGTCCTGTGAGAAGCAGCTGAAGGAGGTAGGGTGTTTTTACCCTGGAGAAAAGGAGGCTCAGAGGAGACCTTATCAGTCTCTACAATTGGAAAGGAGGTTGGAACCTCTCGAGAAAGGAGGTTGTGGTGAGATGGGAGTCAGCTTCCTCTGCCAGGTAACAAGGAATGGGACAAAGGAAAATGATCTCAGGTTGTGCTAGGGGAGGTTCAAGTTGAGTGCCCGTCCCTCCTCTTCCTCTCTCAAGGAAGTTATAACTGCAGTGAGGTCTGTCCTCAGTCTCCTCTTCTTCAGGCGGAACAGATCAAGTGACCTCAGCCACTTCTCATACACCTTCCCCTCAAGGTCCCTCAGCATCCTCAAGGCCCTTCTTTGGATGCTCTCTAATATATTTATATTCTTCTTATATTGTGGTGCCCAAAACTGCACAGAGGACTCAAGGTGAGGCTGCCCCACTGCAAAGCAGTGCAGGACAATCCCATCCCTTGATGGACTGGCAATGCTTGAAGTACTAATAGCATAATGGTACAGCTTGAAAAAAAGGATTTTTCCATTTCCCATCAATTAGGACAGTGGTTTTACAGTTAAAGCCACTTTTCCTGTACAGAATCAGGAAGAATTAAAAAAGTTAATGTCCACTACTTCTGGAGAAATATACACTTATGACTGTAGATGAAGACTTTTAAACAAAGAATATAAACTAAACAATCCTGGTGAACACATGAAATCAATCTAAAAGCATACGGAGCTTAGAAACGAGCAAGATACAGTAAAAGAATATTTTGAAAAAGACTAAGAATCTAGCTGTAATAGAAAAATTTTGCAAAGCTCCTACCTCTTTTCTTCTTTTTTTGCAAGGCTTCCACTTTTTGGGTTTTTTTTTTTTGGTTTTTTTTGGGTTTTTTTTTTTTTTTTTTTTTTGGGTTGTTGGTTTTTTTTTTGTTTTGTTTTTGTTTTTGTTTTTTTTTTTTTTTAGGCCCTCAAATCTTTTGGGAGATGTCCTTAGCCAATTTAAACTGAAAAAAACCCTTCTAGTTTCTGGTTAAAAACTTGGATCTTTCACAAGTGGTTGGAAGCTTATATGTCGTCTGTAGCAGCATTATACACTTGAATGACTAAACCACTGGTGTAGGTTGCTCAGCAAGAGGAAAGTATCTCTTCTGAAAAATGAGAGGTGCAAAATTGTGAGGGCCTTCTTGAATGCCTAGAGGAAGTTACTGTGTAATGATAGCAACAAAAAATTGTGTTTATTTGCCCATGTTATCATTTGTTGTGCTCGCCCAGCAGTAACAGCATTGAAACATTAATGGGAGCAGTTGTTTAGTGCTCATTAGGCATGACAGAAATTTGCTGCAGCTTAAAATTTCAGATTAAGTAAGCATCTGATTGATCACTCATGTTTGCTTAAGTAATGGGCAAAAGTTTTGAGAAATTGTGATTGTGGTTAGATTTATTTGTGAGTACTACTGACATAATTATTGCAGATAACTAAATTTAGATCTGTTTCTGAAAGCTTCAACTTGGATCCAAAATGAGGATGGGATGTGTGTGTATGACACTATATCTGGGAAAAGAAGTAATGACTCTAGCTGTACATTTGAATAGTATAAGAGAAGCAAGAAGTAAGTTGACTGTCCTTCAGATGTTTACAAGGTGCATGCTGCACTTGCATACATATTACTTCCATCATATATTTGTAATATAAAAAGTACTATTCCACTAAAAGCATCTTATTCATAATATGCCTAGCACTTCTTATTAGACTTCAGGCAGTGGGAGCAAATCTATATAGGAAGAAAGAGATTCAAAACTGAACTTCCTGTATAGTTTAATGCTAATATTACCTCTAGTCAAATATCTGAGATGCTAGAAGCAATTGTTTCAAATTAATTTCTGAAGAATTTTTAACTAACTTGCTTTCTTTCTAGGACAGGATTCCTTGGCTTTGTGCACTGCATGATATACTAAGGAGGTAAGAGAATATCTAATTTTTAAATGTTTTAGCTAAAGACAGAAGTACCAGAAGTGCTTTTCCCCACTGCACTGCAAAGCAGAAATGTGACAGCGTAAAGAAATTTTGCAGGTAGTAAAGTCATTCTATTTTTACTAATCTAAACTGTCATAGTCATTGCGGATGGTGAGCTAATCTCTGAGAATTAAAATGGAAAATTGTTGCCAATGATGGTTGTTTCTACTATCTGTGTAAAAATAATTGCAAGGATCTAGTTTATTGAAAAGCCTGACTTTAGCTACTTACAAAGAATATAACCACAAAATACACCACCACCAACAGTAGGATAAAATACTGCTATTTTGAATAAGATACAGTGTCAAGTTTGCTTGACACTGTTTGTTTGCTTGAGTGTACTCTGCTAATTTGCAGATGACACCAAAATGGGAGGAGTAACTGATGCAGAGGGACCTTGAAAGGCTGTAGAAACTGATTGGTAGGAACCTTTTAAAAAGGCAAAATCCTGCCCCTGGGAAGGAACAACTTCAAACACTGGTATGGACACTGAGCTGGAAAGCAGCTGGAAAGCAGCAGAAAAGGGCCTGAGGTGGACAGCCTCAGTTGGACAAATGCCAGCAATGTGTTCTTCTGGCAAGGCAGGCCAGCAAAATCCTGAATTCTGGGCTATATTAGACCAAGTATTGCCAGCAGGTCAAAGGAGGTGATCCATCCCCTCTCCTTTTGCACGGTGAGGCCACACCTCCTGATCTGCTGTGACAGTTCTGGGCTCCTCATTATGAGAGAGGCATGGACATACTGGAGAGTATCCAGCAGTGATGAAGGGACTGGAGTATGTCCCAAACAAGGAAAAGGTTGGGAGGGTAGGGACTGTTTAGCCAGGCTTTACACTTGCTTGTGCACATTAGGTGACCATACCTCACTGAAAGTGAGATACCTCATTTCTCACTGAGAAATTTGTCTGGATTGATTTGCTGGATCCATTGTTTCATGCTAAGTGATAGCTCAATGCCACTGCCCAGCTCTGGAAACTTTACAAAATCAACCATATTTTAAAAGAGCCTAATGCCAATGTTTAATTATTAGTACTTATTAGTAGCTGAGGCTGTCACTGACTTACCTAGGTGACAATGGTAGGTATTAGAAATTTTTACTTCCCTTTGAACCAAAATCTGATAACCATAGAATGATTTTTAAATACGTGTATACCTGATTAAATTTTTTTATGAAATATATTTTCTTAGGCAGGAATTTTATTCACTCTTCATAGACACAACTAATTCTGGATTTGCTTTTTGGTGGAACAGACTCACCCAGAGTTAAATGCTTTATTTGAAGAAACCTTGTCAGCAGAAAATACATACGCAGTGCATTCACTGACCTGCAATCCCTTGTTTAAGCTGAAGTGAGTATAGATGCAATGCTACCAGTGAGTTGTAGGAAACTTAAATTAGAGTTAAATCTGAGACAGTGACAGTAGGTATTGAAAATATTGTGTATTTAAGAACAATGGTCTGTATTGCTTATCAGCCACTTACCCTTAGAGAGAATAGTATAGTAATTTTATAGATCAGAGATAGATGTTTCTATGGATATTTATTTCCTATTCTCAGCTATTTAGGAAATGAATTTGACCCTTCCTTGTGCTAGAATTGAATTTAATTTAGGAAAGAATAGTTGCTTAGAAAAGGCTATAGAAAAGGTCCCTCAGACTGAGATTTTACCAGAAGGTTGGCTAGCCTGGCCTCACTTTCAAATCACATCTTTACCTGGACTGGAAATTTGGTTTCAAAATCCTGTCAAAATTACCCAAAAAACACTGTCACAATGCCACTACTCCCATGGCTGGCCTTGTTGAGGAGCTATAGCATGTCTACTTTGTCCAGCAGAACTAACAAGTCATTTTTGTTATACCACATGTAGATATGTAAAGGTTTTTGGGGTGGTTTTTTTTTTTTTATTTTTGATAGAGAAGACACATCTAGACAAGATACAATCCTGGCCTGTTCTGCACTGAAGAAGATGTACAGGCGTGTGTTAATTGGTGGAGCATCTGCAATTGAAAGCAACCAGCCAGAGCAATCAGGAGAAAACCGAGCACTGAAGATCCTCTTTGTTCATTTGGATGGACCTAAGGACATTATTGCTGGCCGCCTGGAGAAACGAAGAGGTCATTTTATGCCACCTGAACTTCTCCAGTCTCAGTTTGATACTCTAGAGCCACCCAGTGCACCAGAAAACTTCATTACAGTCAGTCTAGAAAAATCTCTCCCAGAAATACTGCTACAGATTGAGAGTGCCATTCTTCAGGGTGAGGCTTTGCCAGAGTAATTTTCTGAATGACACATACCACATACAGAAATTCCCTGAAGGACAGCAAGGCAAAGAGACAGAATTTTAATTATTAAATTGATTATTAAATCAAACCAACTTATTCTTAAGAGCCGGTTTACTACTTATATTTTTTATCATGGCTCTGTAAAAGACATTTAAAATGTCTTTTACATCTTTTGCATATATAAGATACAAGAACTGTTAACTTTTTAAGACCTTCACTCTATGAAGTTAAAATTCTCCTTTTACTAAGAGCCTGCTTTTGAAAATCTTGGCAAATAAACACAGAATAGTTTATTTTCCTAATTTTAATATTTACTCTGTCAGACACTGAGATGGGCATATCTGCTATTACAAGATTAAATAATTTAGAGCTTTGTTAAAAATAATGTTATTTCCTAGAGGAGGCAGGAACATGCATGATGAATGTCATACATGTTACTACCCCTGTCTCACTGCTGGATTTGCATTGAGTTGTAGGTTGTGTTTGTACTCTTGCTGACCTCACCAGAGCACTGATCACTTCATGAGAATTTTTCTGATCTCTTACTGTATGTATTGGACACCAAGCTGAAAAATGTGAGAAAAAAAAAGGTTGTGGTGGCGATGCAGTATACAAAAATTTAATTGAATGGAAAGCTTTAGAAATAAAGTATAAGTGGCATCATACTGACTCTGAAGTTAGAGCTTTCATGTACAAAGTGCACATATTGAAGTCAAGTGTGAATCAACCAGTGATTTAAGGTACTGAATGCAAGGTTGATAGACATTTCTTTATTTTTGAAAACTTACTCTTTTGCAGTTGGACCTTCTCCTTCACTTCCCAGTGCTGGTGGGCACCTCAACGCATGTCAATGCAATTGCTTTAAAGCTTTTGATCACACTATTCCTAATATGTATTTTTCTCATCTTTTTTGATGAAGATGAGAAGAAAATTCCAAATACCCAATCAGTCACCTAGCTCACAGAATTTAAGCTTAAAGTCCTTCTTTACCACCAAGGTGTTTTTCAAAAAGAATTTCATGTCCAGGCAGTTACCAGTTTTAGTCTTCTACAGGGTGCTCTCACCAGAGCCAGGGTGCAAGGTGAAGACATAGAGGCAAAGTTAAATGCAAAAGACAGGGATGTCTGTATGCTTAATAACCTCAAATTTCAGAGACCCCTTCAGACCAAGTGACTTGTCAGATCTGTACAAATTTTGTAGCTATGAAAATCACAGATACAGCACCCTCTTGTGGCACCTCTGCTGTTAATGAGGTCTTCATCTTTTCCAAAACACCATTTTACTAACAGTTGACTAATGTACCCATTATAAAATACAGATTTATGCTTACTTCTTTCACACGCAATAAAGCCAAATCAGGACACTATACAGCAGCTGCATCCTGTTACACAGAGGTATGATCTGACCTTCAAATAATTCTTTTTTAAAGGTACATTTTTAAGCGTGAGTTCTAAGAAGGCCAGACTGATTTTCAGATCTACCTGTCCACTTTTATAGAATACTCTCAAAGTTGCTCCACCACTTTCACCACCAACAAAAACTTGTATTCAACAGTTAAAAATAATTCTTTTTCAGAGAGTTTTATGTAAGCAGCTTAGATTTTGGAAGGCTTCTAAACAAAGTTTGTACTTACAAACAGTTTATGCTTCTTCAAATTAGGTCAGGGTATTTCTTAGTCTTTGGTTCCATGTCGGGAATATTTCTTTCCCTTACCCTTTTAATATATTTGCATTTTGCTTTTACTTAAAAAATACTGCAAAGAAGGTTGTTGTCAACCTAATCAGTTGACTGTAACTTGTTACTCTGAAAAGACAACAAAGCATTATTTCTGTTCAGTTATATTCTGTGCATTACAAATTAATAGAATGTGAATTATTGCAATACTAATAACATAAGACTACTTTCAGATTGTAATCAAACTGTGCACGTGTGCATTGGAAGAAAAAGGTAGCAGAACAATCCCTACCCAAACACAATTCTACAATATTTCATTTACTTGATTTTGGTTTCATTTGTTTTTTTTGTTGTGAGGGTATATTTTTTGGTTTTGTTGTTTTGTTTTTAAACTAACACCACTATTCCAGGGATGTTATATTCAGGTTAGTTGGCAGGCTATTAATATTTAGCACAGCTTATCTGGATGCAAGTGCTGTGTGTGTATTTTGAAATTTATTAAGGAAATGCAGCAAAAACTGAGGAGAAAACACCTGGAGTTAGAAATTGCTTTCTCTGTCTCTAAGCACAAATTATTTATGCAAGGTACATGCACTATGCATCCTCATGAATTTATGCTAAGCACGGTTAGTAACATGCTGTATAAATACCGTACCTATTACAGCATAAAGCATAAACATTTTTCAGTGCTAAAATGAGGAAATAAAAATAAAATGCAATCTATCCCAAACTGAGCATTTTTCTATACAGGCAAATGAACAGACTAGCTGCCTGCCACCTCAACTATAAATTGATATGTGTTTTGGGGTTTTTTATCAATAATATTTATTTTATTATGCCAGGTTATGCTATTGGGGAATGGGGGTGGCCACAGGGTGGCTTCTGTGAGAAGCTACCGGAAACTTCCTCCACTCCCTGTAGAACCAATCCCAGCTGGCTCCCAGACAGATGGGGATTGCTGGCCAAGGCTGGGCTAATCAGAAATGGTGGTAAAACTCCTGTGATAACAGATTTAAGAAGGGGGGGAAAAAAAACCATGGTTGCACAGAAGAAACTACAGCCAGAAAAGAACAGGGTGAGAACACGTGAGAGGAATAACTCTGCAATCACCAAGGTCCGTGCACAAGGAGAGGGAGGAGGTGTTTCATGCACCAGAGATGAGATTCCCCTACAGCCCCTGGTGTGGTCCATAACGAGGCAGCTGTGCCCCTGTGGCCCATAAAGGTCCATGGGGATGCAAAGATCCACCTGAAGGTGGTGGAGGAGCCCCAGGATGGAGCAGGTATATGCCTGAGAGGAGGCTGCACCCTGTGAGAAACCTGTACTGGAGCAGGGTCCTGGCAGGGACCTGCACACCTGTGGAGAGAGGAGCCCGTGCTGTGTTGCATCTTTCTTCCAGCCCACCCAGGGACACCAGTTGACGGGGTCTCTCTCTCTAGCTGGTCAGAGTGGTCCTGAGAAAAGTTCAAAAGTTTCTTTTCCCAGCCCGGTGCTTGAAGAAGGAGTCCAGAGCTCTTCATTTTTTTGGTCTCAAGGTTGTTTATTGCATCTTATCTATAAAATTCTTTCTCCCTGTCCAGCCGAGATCCGTTCAGCAGGACAGTCAGAGGCACTTCCCTCACCCCCAGGGCGGTGTTATCTTTATATACTACAAACTACATGTACAATATTTACAATTATTTTCCAATACCTATCATCTATATTAGACAGTGGGTTTCTACTCTAGACCAATCTAAAAGGGCCAACATCACCAGTGAAGATGGAGGTAGAGAAGAAGAAGAAGAAAGGCTAGACACGCCCAAATACCTCCATCTTGTCCCCAGAAACCCCTATACCAAAAATCCTAAAACCTCCATTTACACCCTGTGAGTACTTTATTTTTACATTATCTAAACTGCCATGGCTTTTATCTCTTCATGTAAAGGTGGTAAGTTGTTCCATGGTTTGTAATTGAACCTGCTGGTATTCTGGGCTGTGTGCCAGAGTCTCCAAGCCCCCTGGCAAGGGTCCCGGACACTCCGGACTCCCAAAGGGTTGTCCTGAGTTCCGACAATGCTGGAGCAGGTTTCCTGTAGGACGTGACCCTGTGAGGGATCCACACTAGAGCAGCCTGTCCATGAAGGACTGCACCCCATGAATAGTGACCCACATTGCAGCAGTTTGTTGCCCATGAGATGTTGGAGAAGTTCTTGGAGAACTGTCTCCCATGGGAGGGACCCCCCGCTGGAGCAGGGGAATAACTTTCCCCTAAGCAAGTTTTTTCTGCCAAGGGGAATAAATCTCCCTTGGCAGAAAAAACTTGTGATGAACTGACCGTAACCCCTATTCCCTGTCTCCCTGCACTGATGGGGATAGAAAGTAGAGCTAGAAAGGAGGGAGGAGGAGGGGGAAGGTGTTCTAAGGTCTGCTTTTACTCTCCATTATCCTGCTCAGATTTTGTTACTAATAAATTCAACTAATATATCTAATTCCAGCCTGGTTTTCCCATGATAAGATTTGATGAGCAATGTCTCCCAGTTCTTATCTCAACCCATGAATCATTTTTTTCATTTTCTTGCCCCTGCCCAGCTGCAGAGGGGAGGGATACAGTAGCTTTGGCGGGTGCCTGGCATCCAGCCAGGGTCAACCTAGTATATGCAGTCACTGAACCAAGAATAAAATTAGGCAGACCACATCCTTTACAAAACCAGCCATTTTGCAGTCATATTCCCAATACTGAATGCATGGCTTCTGAGTATTTTAAATTATTTCTGTCAGTTCAGATCACCATAACTTTTTGATTTCTTTGTTTTGGCATCAGTTACATTTTCTAGCAGGAGTTTGATGATCAGACAAGGCAGTTTTGCAGACAATCCTCAGGTCACTTGATCCACAGCAGAGGAAAAGAAGAAAGCAGGAAAAAAAAAATGAAGAGACAACCTTTAGGCACACATACCCTTCTGGTCCAAAATGCAAGCTGCCGATTTCAAGTACAGGTTATCTAAGTACTCATCTAAAAGAAGAGGTAGATGACAACTCTGAAGAGAGAATTTTCAAGAGAGATGGATAAAGGGGCAATGGGGAGAAGTGGGGAGGGGTGAACAAAGAGAAACATTGTAACATAATCTTAACCCAGTAAATGTGAGTTTTCTTTCATCATTGAAGATGAAATAAAAAGTCTATCCTATCTATAAAGTGTGTTCTGCTTGCTATATTTTCAGACAAAACTAAAATTTCTATTAAAAAACAGCTCAGTGATTTTACCACTAGAAAGCCAGTTTAGTTGACAGTAGTTACTGATAAATATTGATTCTATTTCAAGAAGTAAGCTTAGCTAAAGGCTCAGTATAGAATTTAGGTCAAACATATCTCCTGCTGAATGGCAATGAGATTTTACTTCAAATGTATTGTCTCTTAGTTTGCAACATGCAACTGAAATGCTTAAAAAGGGTGAGCTGAATGATGTCTCGAGAAAGTATCTGTTCTAGTTAGATTCATTGATTTAGTGTCTTGGTAAAAACTGCTCTCCCCCACATCACCCTTCCATCTGACAGACTTTTTGGAAGTCATGGACTATTCTCAAAAAGATCTGCCTATTGAATGATGAGGGAGTCTGAACATTTTTTTTTTTAATCCAAGGTCTCAGTAAGGCACACTTAAGTAGAATTAGTTTCTTTGGAGATCCTAATAATCACTGTGAAAATAACTGTAAAAAAGTAGAGATTATTCTATAGAAATGACTTGCTCTCTATTCTTCCTTATCAATGGGTCCCATAACCTCCCTCTGCCTGAATGAAGGTCAGAATGAAACCATGAACAGAGGACAACAGGTCAAGATGCCTCCTTGCCCATCTCACCCTCCCTTTAGGTGCCTCTCTGCACAAAAATAGTTACAGGTAAGGAAGGTCATGCAACAGATAATGAGGCCTCTCCAGGGAGAGGCCAGACAGGCCTACAGGTCATAACAAGATCAGTTCCATGAAAAAGAAAATAATGGTTGTAGTGGTAGATGGTTCCCATCCAATATGCTTGGAAGGATATTCCCCTCAAGGAACTTTGCTGCAGCCCTGTGGCCAAGAAAAAGGAAGTCACCAGGAAATTTCTCAGCTTGGTACAGTGCTCAGACTACTACCCACTGCTGATCCTCCATGAGAGTGGTGATGAAGTCACAACATGAAGCCAGTCCAAAGGCCATCAAGAGACTTCAAAGCCTTGGGACAACTGGTGAGGGAATCAGGGGCACAGGTTATTTTTTCCTCCATTATTCCATGTGCAGGTAGTGATTGAAAGAAAAAAATTGATTGAGTCTATTAACATATGGCTCTGAGGCTCATGTCACTGCCCAAATTTTGGGTTGTTTGACAGTGGGATAGCTAAGATAGCACCATTCTTGCTGGCATCAGATGGGATCAGAAGCATCACCTTTCTCAAAAGGAAAAGAGGGTCTTTGGTATAGGGCTAGCAGTCATTGATACAGTTTTAAATAATTTATGATTGGGAGGAGGGAAGTATCATCCTATTTAATAGGATAAGGTGTGGGATGACTTGCCATCCTACTTATACCAGTTAGGTGCCAGAGTCAGAAAGAGACGCCCAGAGTGTGGAGAGGGATTGCAGGTCAGCAGGAGGGCACCTGGAGGGCAGCACAAAGGGATTCTAGCCACTCCAGAGAGAAGGTAATTTTCTGGGGGACCCACCTTAAATGCATCTATCCTAACACATCCAGCATAGGGAATAAAGTAGAGACAATATGCATGCCTGCAGGTCTACAATCTTACTGGCATTATGGAAACACCGTGGCAACTCTTACCAGTGGACTGTTGGATACAGTCTCTTCAGGAAGGACAGGCAGGGGAGATGAGGAAGAGGTGTCAACCTCTCTGTCAGTGACCACCTGGAGTGGAAGGAGCTCCACTGGGAATGGATGAGGAGCTAACTTAGAGCTTTTGGGTGAGGATTAAAGGGACATCAAGCACAGGTAACTTAATAGTAGAGGCCTGCTACAGGCCACCTTACCAGGAAGACCAATGAAGCCCTCCACAGGCAGAGAAGAAAAGCCTCACAATCACAAGGCCTGGTCCTCAAGGGTGATTCCAACCACTGCAACTCTTTTTACCCCAGCTTTTTATCTCCTGTTTTACCCCAGCAATCATATTCTACCACTTACTCAACACATGAAGTTTACTGTGAGATTTGGGAGCTAGTCTGAAAATTTGTTGTAGAAGTTGGAGAGCTTGCTAGCCAACTTTTTACAGCTAAATAGTAGGCTAATTTCTGGAGTTAAGGCTACTGTATAGACATGTGGACCTTGTTGAGACAGACAAGAATTTACAAGAAACCTCACACACACTTCTGGGTTGTGACAGCCCGTTGGAGGCTCAGGACAGTAGAGCACATATATTCCAGGAGTTTCACTGATGACAACTGCCCTCTCCAACTGATAAAGGAGCCAAAGAGGAGAGGCACTAGGCTGAATCTTCTTCTCAAAACCAAGGAGCTGACGGGGAATGTGGAGCCCAAAGGCAGGCTGTGCTGCACTGATCATGAAGCAGTGGAGAAGTGGAGATTGAGATCCTTGGGGCAACAAGGAGAGTGGGAAGCAAGATAACCATGCTGGACTTCAGAGAGGTGAATCTGGTCTCTTGGAGGATGTCTCTGGTTAAATACCATGGGACAGAGCCCTGAGCATAGTAGGCTGGATGACATTCAAGGGTTGTTTCCTCAAGGTTCAAGACTAATGTGTCCCAACAAAGAGGAAATTAGAGAAGAATGTCAGGAGGCCTGTATGGAACAAGGAGCCCCTGGACAAATTTAAAACACAAACAGGTAGATTACAGAGCATGGAAATGTAGCTTGGGAGTAATACAGAGCAATTGCCCAAGCACCCAGGGAGATGAAATTATTGCTGTTGTTATTATTAGTATAAGGAGAGAGAGAGAGGAGTAAAACACAAGAGAAACAAATGATGCACAGTGGGCTCAGCACCCACTGTCTGATGGCCACCCTGTTCCCTACACTGGCAAATGCTCCAGCCATACTGCCCAAGTTCCAGAAGGTAAAAGCAGGGAGATGGTTAGAAAAGCTAAAGCACTGACAGAAGTACATCTGTCCAAGAGCATAAGGGTAACAAAAATCTTCTTTAGGTACATTAGCAGTAAAAGATTAGGGAATGTGGCTCCTTTCAGGAGGGATTTGGAAGACCTGGTTATGTAGGACATAGAGAAGGTTGAGGTACTCTATTTTTTTACCTCAGTCTTCACCAGCAAATGCTCAAGTCACAGAAGGTGAGAACAGTGATTGGGAAAATGAAGAACTGCACTCTACAGAAGATTGAACACTGAAGGAATCTGAAGATGCACAGGTCCATTAAACTGACACAGAAGAGCAATAATAAGCACATTAATTCCAACTTTTGTTCTGCAATCCCCACTTCATCTAAGTTAAAAGTCTTCAACATCATCCATCTCTTATTCTCCTCCATCCACCTCACACCGCAGGAGTGGTTAACCAGTTTTAGCGCAAAACTGGTAAGTATCGCAAGAGCTTGAGTTCACTCAAATGCTCTTAAGATGGACTGTCAACTCAATTTTTAGGTAATGAACAACTGCAAACACACTGAAACAAGATGCTTAAAGATTTTTTTAATTCATTTATTACCTGTGCACAAGAGAAATAACTACCAATAGAAACTCAAAAGCTATACAGTATTTTTTTACTTGGTGGTTAAAAGTAATTAGAGTATCACATGAGCATGAATAGAAGTAATTTTTCCAATTACAAATCAGAATACATGTAAAAATCTCAGTGGAACAAACCAAATAGCCATAGAAGCAATTCCAGAGCACAAGGCTGTGGCTCTTTAATTTGGACAATGACAAAAGTAATTTACAGTTAATCTGTGAATATTGAAATAATGTTATAATGCAAGTTTCTGTACAGTTAAATGTAAAGAGAGAACCAGAACAGTAATTCTAGCCTATTTTAACTGAAGTTGCTTAAGCATTTTTTCCTCAGATAGTTACCAAAGGTCCTGGGCAGTTCTACACCAAATTCAAGTCCTATGACCCTTTTTTTTTTTGGTGGTTTTTTTGTGGGGTTTTTATTTTGGGGGGTTTTGGGGTTTTTTTGGTTGGGTTTTTTGGTGGTTTTGTTTTTTGTGGGTTTTTTTTTGAGGTTTTTTTTTGCTGTTGCTTTGGTGGGGGGGGTTGTTTGTTTTTTCATTGCTTACAATTTCATTCTATTGTATTGTGTACATCTCTAGAAATTAGCTGTCTCTGTTGTATATATTGTGTTTATATCTTGGACAAATTAAAGCAAAAGATGGTAGATTATTTAAGTGGTATAAATCTTCCAGCATTTTGCTAGTCAAGAAAAGAAAACATGCCAAAATCACAATAAGCAGTATTGGTACCCACAGCTTCAATTAATTTGTTTCCTTTTTAATATGTAATCTACATAAATTACTACTGAAGGATACTGTTTAATTAGTAAATAAATTGGCCATTTGTAGGTCAGACAAAACTTGTTCATCCAACTGTGAAAGCTGATACTGTTTCCAAAATATCACAAATGATGCTGAACAGAAGAACTGATGCACTCAAAAGTGAAAATGCATTGATTCCCAATGTCTGAAGAAAACTACTGCACTCCACCTTCAAATGCATCAGACTGGTTTTAGTTATAACAAGACAATCCCAAGAGTCAGAATGAAATAAAGCAATTTGAAAGATTAAAGAGCTGTTATCAAAAATAAATTACATTTTTTCAAGTTAAAAGAAACACTGCTATGAAGGCTGAGAGCCAAGCAGCCTTTCAATAGCTGCATTGATGTCTCCTCCTGTTGCTATTAGTGCTTGTAAATTTGCTTCACGGTTCAGAAAGCCCATTGCGCTCAGCTGTTCCAGTTGTTGCTGAAATCGAACTTCTGGATTTTGTAACTGCTAAGAACAAAATTTCAAGCTATAAAAGCATAATACATATTTAGCAAAATACACAATTTAAACACAGGTGGGTTCCGCACCACTCTGTCTTTTCTAATTTTTGATTATACCTTTTTGAAGTTCCAAAAAATATATTCAGATAAATTCAATTAGCAACTAATTTTTTTTTTTTTTTAACAAGTCGGCAACATCAAATAATCTACACATATATACCATTCCTGAACTCCAGGAAAAACTGACTGATAGTGGAGGATTCAAATTAAATTTGGTACATGTATGTCCCATGAACAGTTTCTTAAAGATATGCATATAGCTGTTTTTTTAAAACAAGAGTTCAACCTAGCAATGTGGAACAGCAAAGATTATGTTGTTGTCAGCAATCTTGAACATCACAGGCTTTACTTTTCCTCAACATAAAGATCAGCTCATCTGTAACACTCCCAAGTATCTGCTGACTAAAATTACCAAAATTGTGATTGTTAGAAAGCTTGAGTCTAAGGCAAACTGTTACCTGTGCTTTATAGGAAGATCCTGATTACACAAACTCATAACACAATTCTGCGTTGTCTTAATGGTATGACCTTCAGAGGCATGTTTTTAATCAGGGCTGAGAATTTTTTTAGTATTTACTTGCACAGCTGCAATAGCACTTTTACCCCTCTACTGACCTTTGACTAGAAGCATCCAGTGGGCTCTCCCCTCAACTATCTGTCTTCTTTCCAGTGTTTTACAATTAAGAATTAAGATGTATTCTATATCTAGAATATAATGATGTACATTACCTGAGCATTTGCACCAGCAAGTGCCTGCAACATCTGGTGGACAAACTGTTGGTGACCAGGTTCAGCAGTTCCTGAAGCTGGACTTGTATTTTCAGTAGAAACAGAACTAGGTATAGTGGATGCTGTAGGAGCTCCGCTGCTTCCCCCTCCACTCAAACCAGGATTAAATCTGTAAAAATTACAGAAAAAGAAATACACCAATTGTATAATAAACACTAGTTTGTCTCTTCTCATTAATTAGTGGGTACAAATTCTGTCAAAGAGAGGATAACAATTTGAGTAAA
The DNA here is from genome assembly GCF_022539315.1 of Serinus canaria. NCBI lineage: Eukaryota > Metazoa > Chordata > Aves > Passeriformes > Fringillidae > Serinus > Serinus canaria. Next base: position 39,361,544 of record NC_066343.1, on the reverse strand, counting down.
GTACTGAGAAAAAGACCAGAGTTATCACTGTTTAGAATTGCACAGCAGACAAATGTGACAGATTCTAAAAAAAAAATGGTTAAACTAAAAAAGGCAAGAGGATGAATCTTTATTAAAGTCTGTACAAATATCTAAATCTAAAAAGTGTAACCTAAACAAGGGAAGATTTCCTGTCCAAATTTGTAAGATCAATTCTTACCCTGGTATAAGCCCCGGTGCTTCTGTTGCTAATGTCTGCAAGCCCTGCTGAATCTGTAACAGAGCCTGCATTGCTCTGGGGTTTGACATAGCTGATAACGTGTCAGGATTCTGCATCTAAGAGAAGGAGAGAAACTTCATTATATGTAGATGTTCCAAGGTAATTTTTATTGCTAGATGTCTCATAGAATCCAACATAATTTCAGAACTTGGCTTTTGATTTTGTAGTTGAATATTACAGGAAATCTTTCAGTTATTTTTTTCTTCTGTGAGAAAACTTCCACAGAAGGTGATGAATGAACTCTCCAGATGTAGAAAAAGCCTCTTGAACAAGAACTATACAAGGAGAAGTATTTTTCATTACAGACCTCAATCTTTCAAAGGCCACAAGACGGTGTTAGTACATTATTTTAGAATTAGTCTCCTATATCATACTACTAGTAAGCAACAATGCTGAACAAGATGAAACTTGACCCAAAAACTACCTAAGAAAAAGTACTAAGCTGCTTTTTCCTAGCTGATTTCAGATCACAGCAATTTGATTGCGACTATTTGTACATATCTTCTTATCAGTAGTGCTCTTACAGCCTGAAATGTAAACAAACATATCGGAAAATACACCAGCAAGCAAATGTATAATATTCAAGGGTTCTTGGTCTAATGTGACTTCAATTACAAATTGGCTTTCACAAAATCAAATAATTTAGAAGGCAAATCCTTTTAATTTCTGAAATGAAACATCCAAAACCATCATTATTTTAGACACAAACTCAAAATCAGTGGCTTATGCTCACCTTTGCATAGAGATGCAACAGGTACACGAAAAGCAATGTTTCAGTTACAAATAACTTGGTTTTGGTAATCAGACCAAAGAGCAGATAGGCTTACTAATCGTGGCAGCTTTCCCCTGGCAACTAGACCAGATTACTTTTGCTGAAAAAACACATTTGATTAATGTAGAAATCACAGATTAAGGTGAAACTTCCTCTACTGCAGAGCAGAACTGCAGAACAGGACATGAAGAACTCTGATCTGAGTGCCTAAAGAGACTTCAGAAGAGCAATTAATATTCTCCATTAATCTCTTGGACTTTTATCTTCATGATAGCTAAAAGTCAACAAATAAATGTATAGCAGATGGAAAAGACTACTCAGATTTAAAGAGATAAACATTTTGGGGTCTCCAAAGAAAGCTGCTGCAACTACTTTATGAAAATATTTAAATCTTGACTTACTGTCTGATATTTGAAGCTGTCTTACATAAATGCTGGCCCAACAATTCTTAGAGCACTTAGGTGACCTGGATCTCATCTCTATTAATGTTATTAATTCCAGTAGCAGCCATTCTTCCCTAGTTCTGCTGGGCAATTGCCCTTAATTACAGAAGATGCCTTCCATTATGCACATTCCATGGTTTCTGTCTCCAAATCCCATAATATAAACACAGGCAGATAAGCAAGAAAACACAAACTGAAATATTATCAACATTGTGAGAATATCCAGCTATTTCTCCACTTCACATCTCACTTCCTAATGCTGTTAATCATCTAACTTCAGACAGTGAATACAACAGATAACTATTTGTGCAGATAAATTCCAAGGTGGTGATAACAAAAGGACATAGACAAAGGAAATCGATATTATGCATTCATTAATTACCAATTACTTACAGATTTCAAAACATAAATGTACTAGGTCCTCAGCTACTACTGAGTCATTACAAAGCAGTGGCAATACAAAACACTACAGCCATTCATGTGGTTCAAACAATATAAACAGTATCTTCTGAACACTGAACATGCCACTGTAATTCATGTATGTGCTCATTATTTTACTCATAAAACCTCCCGCCCACAGTCAGATCTTACAATGCGTATTTACACTGATTTGCAAGGACTGCCTAATGACAGAACTCATGCAGTGGATTAGGTTCTCAATTCCTACAAAAATCTTGCTTGCTTCTATTTAGGAAACAAGTACTACTACACACTGTGGCAACTAATAACAAGCAAATACCTGGGCTGCAAACACAATGTTAGTATGAGCAGAAGACAATGGTGGAGCAATCTTTCCAGGAAAGACTTCAGAACCCACTTATTTTAAATTAGCTAATCATTTAGGTCTTTCAAGACATGCTCAAGGACCTCTTTTCCAAATATTTAATGTAGCTGGAAGAGGTATGAGAAAAGCATACTGAAACTTTAACTAGTAATGTGAAAAGCACTATTCTTTTTAATTTCTGAAACAAATCTTGTCGCAAACAGGTGTTTTCTGGCTAGTGTGCAGTAAGAGCATTTATTCCTTCTAAGAAAGAAGCACAAAGAACAATCTTAGTGGTTGTGCTAGTCACAGATAACAGGTTTAACTTTTCAGAGAGATGGAGACATTAGCAAGAATATTATCAAGGGACAATCCAACTTAGTATCTAAAGCTAATGAGAATATATTACCAAATCTAGCTATTAGCCAAATCAAAGACAGACACCAGTTTACCAAAAATCTTGCTCATTGACTTGAAGACATTTATTAAGTGCTAGTATCTCATCTTACTTGCTGAAGGAAAGTTGGAAGTTGTTGTCTCATTTGTTCCTGAAGTTGAGGATTTCCAACAAATAAAGGATTATTCAACATCATCTATAGGACAAAAACATTCAACTTCAAAGATCAAGCAATAAAAACCGCTGGAGGTTTTCAAACAACTACAGATAATACAGTAATAGTCTATGAAAATTACCTCACAGAATAATAATCATCTACACCTTTGCCCAAAACTTTCTGTGGGTGTTCGTCTTTTTGTTGTTGTTGTTTTTTTGGGGGGGTTTTTTTGTGTTTTTTGTTTGTTTGTTTCATTGGTTCTTTTGCTTCATTGGTTCTTTTTTTCTTATAAGTGAATGGATTTCTCAGACACAAATAAGGCAGTCTTGCAGAATATTACAAGAAAATCCTTTTCTGTTCAGCCTCCACTACAAATCTAAGTAATAGTTTTGCTGTAATATCACCTGAAGTCAAGGACATTTCCAAGTGAGTATTAACACAGAAGAGGTAATATTTTTTCAATGTCAGTTCAGAATTTGAATTTCAATATTACCACTTCAAATAAAAATTCATAGCACTTCTACAACACAATGCATAAAACAGCATCTCCACTTTTACAGTGAGGCACAGGTCAAAAATGAGAAGTTAAAACCAGAGTAATATCCAGACAGAGCACAAGGTCCCCTCCCTTCACTTCTCCCAGACTAGAGGGGTATTTATTTACCGTTAGCTCTACCTTAATTCATAAACAAAACACTTGTTTTGTCTAATGCTAGATCACAAGTTTAGGGTGTGCAAAACATACACAACCCCACAATGATTTCTGCAACAAATCAGGCATGATATCTAGCTCCAAATTGAAGAAATTCAAGGCAACAAATTGTTGAAAGTAAGCAGCTAATAATTTTAGTGACTTAGGAGTTAACACTAAAAATTGACCCATTTGCCACATGCAATTGTTGAGCTTTTGGGTTTTGTCTTTTTTTACTTTAACACACAATATATTACTACACCAAATGCAATTTACCTGTACTGCAAGATCAGGATTCTGGCTTAACGATTGCATCATGCTTCTCATGTAGGGTGCAGACAACATATTCTGCATAAGTTGTGGATTTTCTGTTATCTGCTGTAATAAGCTCTGCATTCCTGGTGTGTTGAACATACCAGCTTAAAGAAAAGGTTAAGGGCACGTTAGTAAGCATTCGGACTACCATCAGAGAAAGTAGACTCTCTAAACCTAAAATATAACCACTTGATTTTAATGAGTTTAAGACCTTGAAACTTACCTCAGGGCTGTTCTACTTACACAGACACATCTACTCTCAAAGTTAAAGACAGACATTGTACCCAACACTCCCATCAGCCATCCACATTATTGGCTGTTTTCCCATTTGCCTTAAAACAGAAAAATTACTACAATTCATCTGCAGACTCACTACCTTTGTTATCTTAAGGCAGTGTACAATATATTATTATCACTTAGATTATTTTTCTTTTTTTTTTTTCTATTTTTCTTCAGAGGTCTTTAATAATGGTAAAATGTTCTACAAAAGTAAATAGCAATAAGAACTGAATACAAAACTCTCTGCCTAAGGAAAGAATAATTTCAGTAAGTTTGCAAGTAAGTGCGAATATATACAGTTGCAGTAACAAACACACCTCCAAGCCCAGGGCCCAAATTCGGTCCAGTTGAGCTCTGTCCCGTTGTGCCTGAAGTGCTATTTTCAGCATTACTGCTGCCACTGCTCTCACCGCTACTGCTGGTATTTGTTGTGGAAGTCTGTGAGCTGGACTGAGGAGCCCATGGATTTGGCAGAGGATCTCTATTTTCTGTACGAGATGGCTGATTGTCTCCTCCTGCTGATGCATTGCTTACTAAAGAAGCAAATGGGTTACCTCCAAACTACAAAGGAAAGCAAACACTTATCATCTACAAATTTCTAAATCAGACATGAAAATAAACGTCTATGGCTTCTAATCAGTTATACTCACTAGTCTACAGTAATTAAATGTAAATACTGTGAAAAGACACACTGAGAAATACTAGAACCGCCCCCCAAAAAATTAAATCACATTTCTTTTTGAAAGTAGTGCTGCTACTGCATTGTATTTTGAACAGAGTAAAATTGTGTCTTGCATACTAGTTCCTGACTGGAAAGTCTTTTATTCTTCTCACCTTCAGTTGAAAGTTACTAAACACACCCTTAAAAGGATTTTACTGGACCTCCAAATCTTAAGGCAGTGAATTAAAGGAATTAAAAATTAAGTAACAAACAAATGTATTAACTTTAAAATAGCTTCTCAATCACACAAAGTGATTGCTGTATTTCTTCAGGCTCAGAAGAACACAGGACTTTTAAAGCTCTTTCAAGAGTAAAAGGCTACATAACTTCAAGTTTCAATAATTATTTTGTCAAGTAAACATCGGGAAATTTTAATTACTTAAATTATTTTACATAAAAAAAAAAGTATTTCCTTTCTGCACCATTTGTAATCTTTTCTCACCTGTTCCTGTGCTGCATTCAGTATTGGCTCCTGAATGTCGGTGTACATACGCCGCAAGGCATTGTATCCCCCTGGTATACTTTCAAGGTTGCTCAACGCTCGGTCCTGGTTTCGCATCATTTCCTGCATCATTGCAGGGTTTCTAGCAAGTTCTAGGGTCTAGAGAAGTGGAACGTTTAATCTGCATTAATAAGAAATCCATTCTAAAGTGAAAACGTCAGCACTTGGCAATATCTCAGCTACACCTGTCTTACCCAGTTTAAAATTATGATTACAGCTGAATCGACCAGTCAGCTCAATGTGAATCAACACAATTAAGTATGTAGCCAGTATTCTACGATAATTCTTACTATTTCTAACATCACTACAACAGGCAGCCTATAGTATGAAATTTAAAACAAATACATACCATTTCAAAAACATCTATTATTCTCTTTGGGTTTTGGTACATTTTGCTACACAATATATCTTATTTATCTTTTAATTTAAAAAGCATTTAGAATTACCCACAGTGAGACACAATGAAAATAAGTAGTAATTCTCCAAAATACTGCATATGGTAAAATTGCTGGCTAGACAACAGGTTTCAAGGGCAGACAGCCACATCCAGTTCTAGCCTCAGAAGACAAGTATTCAATGACTTTCAAAAACTATACTGCAGATTTTCTGAAATACCAGTCTATTTTGGACATTAACAACAAGAAATGTAAACACCGGTTGTCTATGGCAACCTTTTATGGATTTTGACTAAGAGTAAATACTGTAAGAATGTTTACACACTCCACTAGCATGTCCAATTCCTGTTCCTGTTGTTTACATAACAGCAGAATCACAAGTAATCAACTGATCTTTCTACATACCTGTCTCATTATATCTGGATTATTCAGCATGTGACTGATTTCTGGATTTCTCTGTATCAGTTGCTGCATTTGAGGGTTAGCCATAATTAACTGCCTCATCAGGTCGGGATTTGAAAGCATGCTCTGAACAAATGGATTCTCCATTATCTGAACCATCATTTCCGGGTTGGACATAAGTTGTCGTTGCATCTGACTTTGCAACTCCGAGAAGTTTGAAGTATTTAAGCCCAGGCTACTCAGGCCTGCCAAACCTCCAAGGCCACCTTCAAGAGGACAAAAAAATGTGACTATACTTCCAATCACACCCAGTTTTTTCTAAATACAAAACGCTTGAACGTATCTCATACTTCAATCTAACAAAAATGAATGGAAAGTCCCATCTTTTTCAAGGCTGTTCAGGAGTTACTAAGGCTATGCTTCCTTCAAGAACAAGACACATAACTAAAAATCCAACAAACTTCATTCTTAAATAAAATTTGTTATAATTCTAACAACTTTTCTTCTCATTTTCCAAAGCCAAGATACAAGAAATGTTTGAGTTTGGGGGTTTTAAGGCCATGTCCCACTCCCACGAGCAACATTTAAAGATTGCATTTGTAATAATCATTTATCTGTCTCCTTTTGGTTAGACTATAACAAAGAGTGAACTCCCAATACGAGTAATATTCCCAATTCTACTTAAATGCAGAACCTGTGTTCCTCTTGGTAATAATGCATAAAAAGTAAATTACATTTTGAATTTTTGTGCTTTGCCGAATCCCGATAAAAAATTTCAGAAGGTACTAGACAGACCACAGAACCATTAACCTTTAAATCATCTGCTTACTCTAGTTGGCTTTTCCAATTCTACCTCTTCACCACTCCCAAATGCAAAAAAAAAGACAAAAAAGAATGAAACAAAACCCCACCACAACTATGGAAATAGGTTATAATTTTTAAGTCAACAGACTGCAGCCTCTTCATTCTTAGAAGTGAAGACTCGTAATACTATTAGACTTGAAACCTGAGAAATACTTAATTGTAAGATTAGCAGCAATTTTGTTGCTTTTATTGCAGATCTTGGCTTCATGTCACAGGTCCAAACTTCTATGATTCATCTGTAGTCATATTACAGGAATTCAGATGCACTTTTAAGTAGAACAAGGACACTGGAAGGCATTTCATTACCAATAGTGTCAAAATATAACAACAGTAGCACCTTACCATTGAAGGTGAAACAGTACAAGTCTTGTAGTGAAGTTTGTGGTGAAACACTGGCACAGTTTATCCAGGGAGGTGATGGGTGCCCCATCTCCAGAAACATTAGAGGTCAGGTTGGATGGGGCTCTGAGCAACTTAATCTGGCTACAGATGTCCCAGCTAATTGCCCTGAAGCTGGACTAGATCACCTTAAAAGATATCCTTTCCAACCCAAATTATTTCGTGATTCTATATAAAACTAATGAAACAACTCTCTTCTGGTGCCTGACTGATCAGAAACCTTCTACAGCCAATTCAGTATATATCTGTAATCAATTTCTTGGCTGATGTGATTGTTTGGGTTTTGTTTTTCAAGTTTTTTCTACACTGTAATAAAGCTTTTGGGACAATTATCGGAATCCAAGAGAAGATACCCACCATTCTACCTAACAAATATTCTTACCCAAGCCAAAGGGATTACTATTTGTTGATGCTGTTGTTGAGGTGCTACTGCTTGAAGTTGATGTGGTAGCAGTACTCCCGGTGGTGTTTGCCTGTTGAGTTGGGTGCTCTTGCGATCTAAAAAGCAATTTTAAAACTTTATAGAGTGTAACAAGTTATTTTAAGTAGTGCCATTAAATGTAGCTAAAGTATTATACTTCAGAATCTTAAATTACATTTTGATTCTTGGTCAAAACCCAGGGATAACCCCAGTTATCCCCAGATGGCTTCCTGTAACAAATGTTTCTCAGACACCTGTCATATCATCAGTTTTGCAGAACAGTAGTTTCAAATAGTGAAAAAAACAGATCAATATCACTGCAGCCATCACCACCTTTTCATCCTACCCCATGATGCTTGCCAATGAATTATTTTCTCTGTCCTTTAAGGATCCATGTCTTATTTCACTATACTCACATACTACTGATAACATGCCGAAACCTTCAAGAAATAAAGCCTGACAAATTTAATGCAGAATTTATTTCATGCCACATATCCAATAGGATGCTTTACTGAATGTGAAATTCAATTAATTCACATTTTATTAGAAGACAAATCTCAAACTCTCAAACCTTTAAGACTTCAAAATAATGATATTACCTGTGCTAAATTATGCTGGCTTTAGCTTCACGGGATAATGAAATCCCATGAAGCTAAAGCCAGCATAATTTTGCACAGGTACTAAAGGCTGCCCAGGCTGTGTACCTACGCCACTCTTCTACTGCAGGCAGAAAGACAAATGCTGCCATGTAGTAAAAGAGATCAAGGAACTGAGCTTGAATAAAGTTAACCTGGCCTCTCTGTTTTAAAGAAAAGAGAGTACTTTGAAATCCAAATCAATTCCCCACTGTGGTTTAACAATCAATAAATGTCTATATTTGCAGTACTACATAATAAAATACTTTTCAAAACTATGAATTCAGACATCATAAAAAAGATTTGAGAATTTGGCAGTACACTAGATTCCATATTTCAGTTCACCCTGAAGGACCTTTCTCCTTTAACATAACTCTACACTTGCTCTACTCAAGCAAACATCAGAAAATAAAATGCAACCATACAAAAAAAAATCAGAAAGATGCTTTTAAAGCAGAGATTCTCCTGAGTTTCCTAAGAGTTCTTTAACTTCATTATCAGCAACTGCAAACTTTGAACACAGGATGACTATAACTGGCCAAGAACCTGTAACTTGACTTAAAAAGATTATAGACTGTATACTGATCGTAATTCTCCTGCTAGAGATATTGACTTTTCTTTCATCTAGAAAACATATACATCATTCATCTATAAGCAAAATAAAAACAATAAGAATCAAATCCAATTTGTATTTTCAACAGAGAAACTATTTTGAGAAGCAACTATGCTGCTTCATGTAGTAGATATGAAAGGTTCTCAAAAATGTGACAGAAAAGTAGATGACATTGAAAGTTGAAATTCAATAGTGCTCCCATGCAAACCGGGCCATATTCCCTGAAGATAATGGTTCATTGTGAGTGTCAAGCCTGTGAGCCTCCAGTCTTTCAGCGATATTCCTGTCAAGTGCACATCGCCTTTTATACCCATTTTGCCATTATGTTTCCTCCCAGCACTTGTGAAGAAATGATACCTGTTGACCTAGAACTCTATTCAGAAATTCTATATATCTTCACTGCCATTGCTAATCACTCACTGCTATTCTGACAGTATAGAAGATAGGTTACAAGATTGCACTGAAAGTCTGTAGCAGTCTGGAAAATGTAGCATAGTAGAAACGGTAATCTTTTTTTTAAGAAGCATTTGGCTGGGATATATGAGGGCTGGGATATATTTTGAAATAACAAATCTAGTAACATAGTTTAGAAGAGAAAAGATCACTTTCAGATCCAGTTTCGGAAAATAACTTTTACTTTTTCAGATACACAGCAGCAACAGTAACACCAAGAGTCAACAGAAAAGTAAATTGCATAGTGTAAAGTACCTGGGAACAAATGAATCTTGATAGTCATGGCAAAAAATCACCGTGTGCCAGGCCACACTGGCATGGTCTAAATCTTATCTATATTTTATGCTTGTCTTGAAAGACATTTTAGCAAGAATACAACTGAGATATTTCAGGACAATGCTGATTTTCATTCTCTCCAGCAGGTTTTACCATGTTTTTAGTTTATTCAAGCAAAGCTAGTAACTTCAATGCATCATTTGAACACAGCACATTTACATACAAAGGATCTGTAGTTCTTAGTTCATACTTTATTTTCCCAGACATGATTAAAACATTCTGCAGATCATAGAAATACAGTCTTCTAAAATTATTCAGAAAAAAGCAAGCATGAATGCAGACATGGATTGCAATGCTGGTAAGACAAATACAGGAACACTGAAAATTCCCCAAAAGCCACACATTTGACATTTGTGTTCTTGAGGGGTCCTCTGCTCAGAGGCAAAGTGCAAGAAGGTCCCAGAGGCTGGCAGGGGTATTTCAGTATGTATAACTATAGTAGGTCCAAACTATAAACCCTCTGAAGACTGTGCAAGTCAAAAGCATCCTCCTAGTAGTACTCATAGTGCCTCTCTGTCACACTTAAGACTGTAGGCAAAAAAGCAACAAAAAAAAAACCAACAGCAGAATACTCATTCAGATGCAAAAGGAACTGAACTGCAGTATTACCTAATACCGTAATCAAGACTAGCATGGCTTGTATCAGCCTAAATTTCAGGCAGAGGAAGCATAGGGCAGAAAAAGGAGACCTCTGACAAACATGTATTTTGACTCCAGGACTGAGTCAAAATACATGTTTGTATTTTGACATAATACTTCCAGGGCATGAATATAGAACTGAAGGTATCAATTTCAAAAAGTACCTCATTTAATGCTAATGATACTCATTTCAACAAGAATTTGTATTTAATACTAATGTTACTAGCCAGCCCTTGTCTTGGTAAGGCCTTGAAAGGGAAAGCCCACTTCTGTTCTCTCCTACACTTCATGCTCTTTCCTTCAACATATGACACTTTCACATCAGAGGGGATCCTCACCAGAAAAGACCTAAGTAGAACAGAAGCAAAACCACTTTCAATCTAAAAGAATGAACATGCTATTGACTAATATCAAACTGCTTTTGAGGGATCTACTGCTCTACTTGTTGGAAAGATTTTTGGGCACTTCACAGGAAGTGCACACACCATAGCTAACTCATACAGCTTTTTTACCATCATTCTAATGCTTCTTCCCCAAAGGAAAAAAACCAAACAAAACAAAACACCAAAACAAAACAGACGCCACAAAAAACAACATCCCAAAACTCCTTAAAATCCAAAGTCTATTTAGACAGATAAATTCATTATACTAAAGCAGTTCCCAAAAATTTTCTTTCCTTTTTTTATCAAAACAGAATCTTTACTCACTGTGTTGGTAAAACAAGGAAAGAAAATTCACTGCAGAAAAAAAAAAAAAAAAAAAGAAAAGATTCACAGCAAGTTTTCATATGTGAAAAGAAAATCTGCATAACATATATTAATGGACAGTAAGAGAAGATATCTAACAACTGTGAAGCCAAAACATAGCTGAAACAAACAAACAAAAAAAAAGCTATGTAACAAAAACCAACCAACCAAAAAATACCCCCCAAAAAAAACTAAAGTCAAACAAATGTATTTAAAAACATAAACCAAATTAAAATATGAGATAAATTAAAAAAACCACTGTAATTTCATAATTTCACTGTTGTCCTGAAGCAGCTGTAACTAAGGAGCTGATAAGGGGATTTAGTCAAATCTAATTTTGCCCAACAGAAAGCTATTAATAATGCAGAGTACTTTAACTTCTCTAGAGGTAAACAGAAGACCACTTGTTATTAAGATTACCTGTTCTGTGTTTTGATAACCAGGTGAACAGTGAGTCCATCATGAATTCCATGCTGAGTCAAAGTATCTTGATCTTTTAAAATTTTTCCAGCAAATATCAACACAAGCTGATCAGTGTGGGACTTGAAACGCTTAGAGATTTCTTCCTTGAACTAAACAAAACAATTAATATTATACATTTATATAATTAAATACTGAACTGCAATTTTTAAAAATAATTTAAGAACAATCTGGTTTTTACATGTGCTACACTACCTCACTTGTACTGCATATTCTGTATTTCACAAACCAGAAATGCTTTTGTTTCCTGAACTTCTTTCTGTCCATAGGAAGATGAGAAATATTTCTCTGTCATTCAGAAAAGGAAATCTGGAGAATTTCACATCTAGATCATTAGTTACATAAGTGGTGACAACAAAAATCTGATTTATCTTCAAGACTCCTGTGACTTCAATCAAGCAGGCATCCATGATATAAATACCTACTAGTATATACAGTACTTAAACACACCCATATGTATATACATGGTAGAGTACACATATAATTAGATACTAGCAAGTACACACAAATGTGCATACTTCTGAAGCCATCCATTGCTGAAGGATTGATGACACAATACCATAAAGAGGATAAATCTGTCCAGACTTTTGCTTGAACTGAGCATACTCTCTCCTTAGATTGTTGCTGCCTTCCTTCCATGTGTTAAAACTAGCATTCCTTTCCACACAGACAAAAGTTATATTTTAGGTGGCTCTGCTTTCTCATTCAATGCATGATACAGCTACATTAAATGAAGTTACAGCCCAGGTCACAGTGAATAAACACATTTTTCATTCATTGAGAAATCATTACCATACAAGACGTTTTACAAAAGAGATGCTTGCTAAGTATTAACTGTCAAAAACACCTTAAATAACAGATTAGCTTCATACACTTTTTTTTTTTTTTTTGCTTTTTTTTGTTTTCCTGAGGCAGAGGAAGAAAAATCATCTACACATATGGAAGACAGAATCCTAAAAACATTGTTGAAAAGGAATGTAAAGATCATCTAGTTCCAACTCCCCTGCCAAAGGCAGGGAACACCTTCCCCTAGACCAGGTTACTCAAAGTCCAGTCTGGCTTTGAATGCTTCCTGCAATGGGGCATCCAAACCTTCTCTGGGCAACCTGTACCAGCGTCTTCACAGTAAAGAATTTCTTCTTAATATTAAAGAGGGTAAAGTGATTACCCCCATATCATCACTCCATGCCTTTTTACAAAGTCCCTCATCATCTTTCATGTAAGTCCCTTTTTGCCACTGAAAGGCTGCTCTAAGGTCTCCTTGGACCTTCTCTTCTCCGTGATGAACAAAAGTCTCTCACAGCCTGTGTTGACAGGACATGGACTCCAGCCCCTGATAATTTTGGTGGCCTCTTCCTGGCTCACTCCAACAGGTCCATGTCGTCCTCTCTCAGGGTCCTCAGAGCTGGATGCAGCACTCCAGGTGGAGTCTCATTAGAACAGAGCAGAGGGGCAGAATCCTCCTCGCTCACCCTGCTGGCCATGCTGCTTTGGATGCAGCCCAGGGAACAATCAACTTTCTGGGCTGTGAGAACACATTGCTGGGTCATGTCCCGCCTCTCATCCACCAGCACTCCCAGGTAATTCTCCTTAGGGCTGTTCCCAATCCACCCTGCCTGTATTTGTATTTGGGATTGCCCCAAACCAAGTGTGGGACCTTGCAACTGGCCTTTTTGAACTTCATGAGGTTCACATGAGCCCACCTCTCAAGCCTGACAAGGATGGCATCCCTTTCCTCCAGCAACTCATTCATATCACACTGATTGGCACACATTGTTGAGGTGCACTCAGTCCCAATGTCTATGTTACTGACAGAGATGTTAAACAGTGCTTGCCCCTGTACCAGTCCCGAAGGACACCACTCATCACTGGTCTCCACTTGGACAATGAGCCATTCACCACAACCCTTTAAATTCGTTATTCACTGAGTAGTCCATTGGTCAAAGCCATATGTCTCCAGTTTAGAGACAAGCAATGTGGCAGTGTCAGTTCACATATATGCAGGTAGATGATATCACTCACTTTTCCCTCATCTGCCACCACTGCAACACCATCACAGGCAACCTTCACATTTGTCCTTAGTGAAACTGTGTTGACTGTCACAAATCTTCTCCTTACTTTCCATGTTCCCTAGCATAATTTCAAGGAGGTTCTGTTCCATGATCCTGCCAGGCACTGAGGTAAGACTGACCAGCCCGTAGTTCCCTGAGTCTTCCCAATTTCCCTTCCTAAAAATATATGGATGTTCTGTTTCACAGTCTGTGGGAACTTCCATGGAGAACTGCTACAACCTTGCAAATGTGATGGCTAGTGGCTTAGCTACTTTCCTGCCCAGTTCCCTCAAGGTCCATGGATGTATCTCATCGGATCCCATGGGTCTCGAACCTGATCTTCTAGAGAGGATGGTTCTTCATTCTCCCAACCCCTGCTTTCACCAACTTGGGCAGTGTGGCTGGAGCATTTGCCAGTGAAAGGAACAGGCTGGGCATCGGACAGTGGGTACTGAGCCACTGTACCGTGCATCATTTGTTTCTCTTGGGTTTTACTCCTCTCTCTCTCTCATTCATTGCTATGATTGTTGTTATCTTTTTTTACTGCTGTTGTTTTAAATATTATACTGTTTTTATATCAGTAATTGAGTTTTACTCTTTTTTTTTTTTTCTCTCTTCCCCACTTCACTAGGCAGGAGGAAAGTGAGGAAGCAGTTCCATGATAATTGCTGGCTGGATTTAAACCATGATAGATTATGATGATGGAAATTCAGGCAGTTCTAAAAAAATTAATTTTTGTCTTGTTTAGGTCTTCAGTTTGCACAACATAACTAAGTAACAGTATAAGTAAATTACAGTTAAAATACTTCATCCACTGGGAAAATCAAAAGCAGAAGGAGTTCAGCATCACTGGCTCCTAAGGCAGTGACTCATCCTTTTAGTTATCATGTAACAATTCAACCAACAATGTCAGCTAATTTGCTTTATTGTTCTAAATGCAAGTTTTACTTCACTGCAATAATACTACGCCTTGTGGTACTACAAAGGTATTCAGTCATATCTGGACATAGAAAAGAACTCAAAGTTGTGAAAATAATATTTCAACATACTTGAAACCTAGCGTATTCATGGAAACTAGTTCACTGTATTCCTTTAGTAACTGAAAACAGTAGAAATAATGTAAAATCATGCCAATTTTTTACATGATTATTAGAAAAATACGTGAAGAGAAACACACTGGGAATCCGACTAAAACACTGGACTAATGTCTAGACAGAGGCCTGGTTTTCCTAGGGAGAAAAGTAAAAAGCATTCTTAACCAGAGTGAGTTGATTCAAGGTTACATTCTCCTCAAAACACGGCAACTTGTAGATTTGAAATTAATTAGAACAAATTCAAAGCTTGTGTTGTTGGAGGACTTTGCCCAAATTGCCATTATACCTCATGTTACTTTGTTTACATAAACAATTATTTTTTGCTTTGAAATACAAAAGCATTATAGTTTTTCATATTGAGAACACTCACTCGCTTTTTAGCAGCACACCAGCGCTTTTTGTTTATACTTTCAATTCCATACCAAACACCCTTATCTTCATAGCAACTTTAAAATAATCAGCATTAACAAAAGCTGCCTTTTTTTGTTCACTATTAAGACACACGGAAAAAAAAGCCACAACTCTCTGATGCAATCCAGGACTTTCAATACACCTCCTCAACTTGATTGCCTCTTAAGTTTTTTTCAAGGTACAGATGGACACCATAAAATGCTGATGTCTAGTGTCGAACAAATGCATACTGGTACCTGAGCTACTTAAACACTTTGTCACCAAACAAAGCAAATATCTGAACACACATGAAGTAGAAGGGCTGACTAAACCAGATATTGTTTTGCACTGTCACTTTGCAGAGCAGATCCACAATTTAAACATTAACCTATTAACATCTGACAACCTGGCCTTGGAAGAACCTGGTAAAGTGCTATTCCAGGTAAAGTGAAAGTATTAACATTCAAACTCTCCTTTGACATATTACAACCATATAATGTTTCAAAAGCATCTGTTGACTCATTTTATGACATCAGAACCAGCAACTGTAATAATCTTATTATCCACTCACAAAACAAAGTGTTGTGATAAAGTAATAAAAAGAAGAAAACAAATAAATTTAAAAATACTTTCCCAAATTCTCTCAACCTCAGCTTAATAAGTCATATTTAAAAATTAAGTTACAGCAACAACCTGGAAGACGTCTTGGGCAATTAACATCCAAGTCCATTGAAAGTAACATAAAACAGGTTCCTAAAAACTTCAACTACTTTGACAATGTTAAGCGACAAATTTATCTAGATGACTGTGAAAAAAAGTAAGGTTGCTGACTCCCCCCGCAGGAAACTCTTTTTTGAACACAATAGGGGAGGCCATGGAAGCAAATGTTTGTACATAGAAGGCTGAACTGCAGTTTTCATTCTCAGCAGTTTCTCAAATAGTTCTACTCCAAAAAGAGATTTTGAAACAGCATTACCTTGTTTGGCTCTGCTGTTTCAAAACACACCCATAATATTTAAACTTTCAACTGTCTTTCTTAACAACACACACAGTTAAGCATATTGACTGAACTCCAGTCTGTTTTACACCCACACTGAGCAGTCTCAGAAGTAAACTTTGATGAGCTCCAGCTTTCTTTTATACAACAGAATTAATGGTTACAGGTTGTCTTGACCCAAGAAGTAAGGAACCAAACACACTCATGGCCATAGCTGATAGCTGTGGTTTCCTTTTGGGATGAATCATGACCTGGACATCTTACAACTGACTTAAAAGTGAATCAGTAAAAACAGGGTTTCATTACACAACTCTAGGACACTATACAGGAAGGAAGACAAGAATTCGTCATTTCAAGCAGGAATACAAGCATTTTTGGCCCACAACAGATAAAGCATAGCTAGAAAGAACACATAAAATAAGGCTCCTATGTAAGAGTACTGTCTTTCACATCTTAATGGAGTTACTATCTTATGGTGGCTTTGCCAATGACCCACACTAGTTTCATAATAAAATTATTTCCTCAAATGTCTGCAGTCAAATCAAACTCAAAAAAAAAACACACTTCAAAAAGTCAGATTCTTGATGAGCTTAAAAGGCTAGCAACCCATAAGAGTGAACTGCAGCAGCGCATGGAAGTGGTAAAGAGCTCACAACTCAAGTTCTAGCCATTTCTATTCCCTTCAGGGATTCTTCAGCAAGCCACTACACTTCTCCAAGCCTTTGTTTGGAGAAGCAATGCTTCTCCCAATAAAAGCACTTGGCAATCTACTCTCTTCCTGTTTTGTTATGTACCTGATCACTGGCAAAGCAATACAAACCAAAAATAAGCACTGTCCTGGCTCAGGCCAATAAACAGTTAATGTGGAAACCCAAGGAACCGGGAATATTTTTTTGTCTGCTCTGGGATGCCCTGACCCCCAGGAAAGCACTGATTTTGAGCCTCATTCATGGAGAAAGTTTCTTAGACTTCAAGATAGACTGGAATTGGTGAGAAATTTAGGTTTTGGGATTTTTAGTATGTTGTGGATGCAAGCAAGATGGAGGGCACAGGGTGTCATCCTGGGTTTCTTCTTCTTGGTTCTTCTTCCTTCTTCTTCATGGGTTTGGGTGTCATTTTGTAATTGGGCAGAAAAGTCTGCATTGTGGGCTCTTTGGGATTAGTCCTTGGGTTAAAAGGGAAAATAATCTAGGTGTCACTTCTTAATTGGATAGTTTAGTCTTAAAAGACCTTTTAACAAGAGATTGTTGGCCAATTTGTGCCTTCTAATGAAAAGCTGCCAAACTCACAGTAGTGATACTGTTTTACTGATAAGAAATAACAAACACTTGAGTCTGAACTACGGTCTCAAGTGCCTTCAATCCAGACCCAGAGAAACCGACCACTGGTAGCGCCACAGGTTATTTTTTGCAGAAGCCAGGAGGGGGTATGGATTGGACTCAGAGGTTATTCTATACCACCTCTTGACCTTGACAGCAGCTGGGGAAATGGAATCTCTTCCAGGGAGAAGGGGTTCTGGTCAAGAAAACATGGTGGAGGGAGATGTCCAGTATTGTCAGTAATCAAGGGAGATTTTTGTGTCAATCATTGATTTTCTGGCACCCTCTGCCATTAGTATTGTTGCTGTTAATATTTGTTTTCTTATCTCATTGCTGTTTCCAGTAAATTGTTCTTATCTTGACCTGTGATCTTGACCTTTTGTGCTTCCAACTCTCCTCTCCAGCATGCCTTGGGTTGACTGACAACTTAAGAGTGAAAAGAGAAAAAAGCTTTGTAAGTTACAGGACACTAAGATTCAACTAAGATTCACTGAGGCTTTTGCACCGTGAAAAAATAGAAAATGCTTCAACTCTTCTCTTTCAGTGTTATTTTCATCTTGAAAACTCTCAAATGTATTATACAATTCAACTAATTTATACAACAGTCAACGTTATTTAAAAAGCAAATAAAGTGCTTGGGGAGAGAGGAGAGAAAAAGGTGAGGTGGGGAGGGTGGAGGGGGAAGAGAGAGAGAGAGAGAGAGGCAGCGTGGTTTGGAAAGTCTCAGTGGGGTCACTGAGTTAGGGAGTAACATTCCCAAAAAACAACACCACAGTTTAGGAAGAGCCAAAATTGGTGTGTTACCAAGATTATTCTTGCACCTAATACAAAACACAGCACCATATCAACTACTAAGAAGATTAGCTCCATTCCAGTCAAAATCAGTCACCAAAGATATGTCACCATATCTTCCAAATTGTTAAGATTTTACCCTAAATTTACTCCCAGACAATGACCCTTTTTACAGAGACAAGGTTTACAGTCACTTGATTAAAATATTGATTGGTTTTTAAAATCTTTACATGACACTTTTACCACAGCTAATTATTCATTAAGGTTTTCTATGCTGTTGGCAATTTTGAACTGTACACATGGCAATTTTTTAAAACTGCGTGACACCCCTGACTGAGGGTGAGGGATTTTAGCAAAACAAACTCACAGGACAAATGCATCTGACATAGATAACATTTTTTAAAAATAATTTAAAATATAAATGTCGTACTATTATGCAGAGAGGTACCTACACAAAAGATACTTCAATTACTACTTAAATAGGTTTTCTTATTTTACTCTGTTTGCCAGTAATTTATCAGAAAACACCTGTTGAGTACTATGTCCACTGATACCTCTGAGTTACATCTAACTAAGCCAATAAAAGTCAATATACTTTTACTTCTGAAGGTTCTTCTATCAAATAATCACCTACCATTGCTCTAAAACAATTCTGATATCACAAAATGTGGGGGGGAAGAACTCCAGGTTAAGAAATAAGTATAATCAGAGCATATCACAAGGTAGACTCCATAAAGAATCACACAGATGTGTTACAATGCACTGATGATGGAAAATCTAGCACTAAATGCTTCGTGTATGTAAGTGCCTTGAAACATCTGAGAAACGACAGAAACCTGAATCACAATTCTGGAAACAAAGAGCAAACTGGATTCCATTATACAGTTTCAACCTAATTTGTTTGTAGTATTCAGTAATCCCTGGATTACAGATAAACAGTGAAACAGAACTGGATCATGGTAAAAGAATTGTTCCTATAAAGTATAGTTTCTTGAAAGGGAAAACATTACATAAAATACTAAAAGCATATGCAAACCAGGAAAGATGCTCCCCTACCAAACTACCCAAAGCTTTAACAATTTACCATTTACACCTGTGTGATCTTTATAAAGCAGAAAACTACAAATTTGAGATTATGAGATCCAGGCACAAAAATGAAATCCTGGATTTATGGATTTAAAGCTTCAAACATAAACAGTACTGTAATTTCAATCAAAAATTTAAATACTCTCCACTTGACAAAAATCAGTAGTCTCAACACAGTGGATACATGTACACTTAAAATTAAGTAATTCAGTAATTTAGTCTAGTGCAGAAAGCACATTTGTGTTCACCTACTTTTAAAAACAGACTAGAAACTGTTAAATATGCTTTTACTGAAAACTGCATTTCACACTGAAAATATATTCTATTTAAAGGTTGAAGCTAAACAAAAACGGGGGGGCGGGGGGAAGCCCTAAACCAGCAAAAGGATCTAATGTGTTTTCTGTGGAGCAAACTCAGTTTCACTAACTCTTCCTAGTGGGCATTGTCCTGAAATTTTCACATAATCAAAGGACTGGCAATCATTCTCTGCAAGAACTTGAAGTTTCTGAAATTATTAGCACAGATTTACGGTATCCACTGTTTGTTGTCCCAGCAGTTAATAACACACAGCTAGACATGTTACTCTGTCTCAGAGTTGAAATGCTCTCAGAATGGACAACTCAGTATCTTTCAGTGTGCTACATACGCACAGACAGTAATTATGGACCAGTTATAATTAACTCACAAATACAGCAAATGTCAACACAGGGCACTAAAACAGCATCAAGAAGCATCAGCAAGCTTTAACTCTTCTAAAACTCCCTTATTCTAAATGATGAAGGTAAAAAAACTTTTTCCATGTAACCGGTTCCAACACCTCAATATTCAAACAATTCAAGGCACTCACTAAAACATGAATCACTCCTAAAATGAGCACACTTTTTCTTTATATACAGGCTTTACCAAACACATTAAGATAACTCTGCTAAGCAAGAAATTGCAAAGACTGTAGTGCCACAAACTCAGAAAATAAACCAAAGGAAGAAAACACAAGACAAGAGACAAACAGTATTAGTGAGCTGGAGTATCAGCTTAAGTCAACAAATTTACAGGTACTCATCTTTTACCCATCATGTATTCATTAAGTCTCTGCTCTGAGAAAGATCAGTATCATACCCAGTCAAGAATGCAAATATTTGGTCCTTCTCCTAATACTGAGCCAAACTGTGCTAAGCACAATCAAATAATTTTCAAAGAAAAGACAGACAGACGTTTAAATCAACTGATCTCCCAGAGTAGCTTTGTACTTAAGTTTGTTTTCCATACCAACCTGCATACTCACTGTTCTAGCTGCACAACACAGGACCACAGTAACAAATCTGTTCTGCTGAAGTCTTCCTATACAGGAAAAAGTCTTGACAGAAAAGTTGCAGACATGGTTTACATTAATGGGGCAACATAAAATTTAATTTTTTTTGCCCCTAAATTTGGCCCTGATAACACAAAATATTTTCCTAGAAAATCTAGGTTCATGTTCTAGCAGTGTTCTGAAATGACCATAAAGAAATAAACAACTCAATTCTTTAAGTTCTAATGTTGGCTATAGAAATATACTGAGGGAGTTTCTTTTGCTGGGTTTTTTTTTGGCTTTTTTTTTCAGCCTACAAGTTACTGGCCCGCCTATCTCAACTGTACAAACCACCTGCTGACCACAAATGCATTTGAACAGATGTGCAACCTGCCTGGTATTTGAGATTAACCTATTTTCAAGGCTGGTTCTAGAAACACTGCATCTACTTTTGATGCTTATTATTATCAACAGCTCATTTTTGCAGTTAAAGAGAAAAAGCCAATATTAGTTACTCTACGGGGACAGTGCATTTTTTAGTGCTATTACACTGCCTGGGACTTCAATCCAATGGTCTACCCAGCAGGGCAATTTTACTTCACAAGAATTAAGTTATAACTGCAGATCTAATATTTTAACAACAGTTCCAAGAGAGACAACACCCATAGTTTAAGATATCTGTAGACAAAAAAGACACCTGAAGTAGTGTCCTCTGTTAATTCCCTAAACTTGCATGACTGCTTTCAGTAAAAAGTCATGCTCTTGACAGGTTGTACAACCATTTCAGTTTATGACAACTGTTAATTTGAAAACCTAGCAGCTCCATCAGTACTTAAATATGAAATAAACCTGTTAAACGTGAAATGTATTACAAAATTCACAGCCAGAGTAAATCTGTTTATTATTTCCAAAGGACCCAACTAATGGCTGACTGCTTTACAGGACAAACACAACCCTCAGGTTAGATTCAGTTTATGAATCTCTCTTTTGAAATATCCTAACAAAACAAAAGCCCCAAAACTGCAAAGACTTTTACAAAAACTGCATTGATGCTGCTCACAAATCTGAGGAGAACATAGAAATGAAAAGCACCCCTTTCAGACTGAGATTGCTAGGAAAGCAGTGGACAACATTAAAAAGCAAACACGGACATTTTACTTTTGGGTGAAATGCCTAGATCAAGCTTGCAGAGAGAGTAGCTCACAGCACGCAACACTGCAGCTGCCAAAAGACTAGAGAAGACAAGAAAGCAGCTTCAATGCATTGGCAGCTGGATAAAACCACAATGAAACTCAGGTCTGGGACACTTCTAGCCCAAACACTGACATACAAAAGAAAAAAAAACAAACCAAACCAAACCAAAAAAACCCACAAAATCAAACAACGTAGATTAGACTCGAGGACAAAAAAATTGAAATAAATATTAGCATTTTCTCTATTCACAACAGCGAGGTGACACAAAAGTCTGACAGTCTAGTTGAAGTGCTAGTACTGCATTTGAAATTTTGGGGCCTTTACTTCATCTTTTGTCTCTCTTCTATTAACGAGACAGTGTCCTTCAGCTCACACTTAAGGAATAACGCCAAGTTCTGTATCTAGACTCTAGAGGTGCTTTCAGACATGTAATCTTTTTTTGATGAGGTCCGCAATACCAATTGCACACAAAAAAAAATTGTGGAATAGGACAAAATTGCCACATTTAGAGCCATTTCAAGGAGAAAACTGGGAATTCCTATGGAAAATGAAAGAAGTTCTGAATGCAGCGATGTCTACATTCTTTATAAGCAGGAAACTCTGCGTTTTTGCATTTTGATAGCATCTTTCCTATGGTTTGTTGCTTTCCAATTTAAATAAATTACGTTTTAGTCAATATTTGCACAACAAACCTTCTACAAAACTAGAAGACTCACAGGAAACAGTGTCAGATGAATCAGCAGGTGTCACTAGTTCAAGACAGAGGCAGCTGGGGAACAGACTTTCACAGGAAGGCACAAAATCCCTAATACCTTGGTTATCTGACATAACCACACCATGCTAAGTACCATATCCATAACTAGATATTAAAGTACAGGAGACTGCAGATTTTACAAACACAGTGCAAGGCTACAGCTTCCTAAAGTTGAAGGCTGACTCGCTGTTTTTAAAGACAGTGTTAGATCAAAATAAACACTGGAAACAGAGAGATACAAGTGACTGTGTATGTTTTCTACAGTCATGTTAGCCAGCCAGCGAGACAACTACCACCAAAACCAGTCAATTCAACAGGACAGCTCACAGCTAGAAAATGAGAGAAGGCTTTCAAGTGACCTAATTGTGGCCTTCAGTACCTGAAGGAAACTTACAGGAAGGATGAGACAAGACTTTGCAAGAACATGTGCTGACAGGACAAGGGGCAATAGCTTCATAGTGAAAGAGAGTGGGTTTAGACTAGCAATTACGAAAAAATTCTTTACTGTGGGGGTGGTGAGGCACTGGAACAGGCTGCCCAGAGAAGCTGTGGATGGCCCATCCCTGGAAGTGTTCCAAGCCAGGTTGAACGGGGCTGTGAGCAACCTGGTCTAGCTGAAGGCGTCCCTGCCTACGGCAGGAAAACTGTAAGACTTTTAATGTCTCCTTCCAATGCAAACGATTCTACAACTCAATGAGTTCACGAATGAGCTACATGCACCTTCCAACCCGGCTCTCTGCAGTGCAACAGAGAAGTCGGTGAGGAGGGTACGAGGCGGCATATTTCTCCACTACCCCCCCTAGCCTCAGATGGCAGCAGTCCTCTCCTAGGCCGGGATCGGTGCTTGTGCTCGCCCAACAGCGCCCGGTGCGACCCGGGTGAGCAAAAGCTGCTTTGTCACCGGGCAGGGCCCTCGCCCCGCGCTGCCGGAGGCGGGAGCCGCGGGCCGGCGCTGCCCTGCCGGGCGGCGCTCGGCTCGGCCTCGGCCCCAACGTGGCTCCACCGACCCCCGAAGCCAGCTCCGCCGCTCCTCACCTGCCGGATGCTGCTGGTCTCGGAAACGGCGAACTCCTCCTTCTCCTTGGGAGTCTTCACCGTAACTTTGATGATCCGCGGCTCGGAGACACCGGCAGAATCGCAGGTGGGGGAGCCAGGAGGGCCCCCCGCGGGCCCCTCCGCTCTGTCCGACATTGCCGTGGGCGGGTGGGCCGAGGCAGAGCGGGCCTGGGCAGAGCAGGGCGGGGAGGGACAGAGCAGGGTGGGGTGGGGCGGGGCGGGGCAGGGCAGGGCAGGGCAGGGCAGGGCAGGGCAGGGCAGGGCCCGGCAGTGCCGGGCAGTGCCGGGCAGTGCCGGGCAGGGGGCCTGGCTGCCGGCTCCCGGGTCCGGGCGGCTCCAGCCGAGCGCTCCCGCCGCGCCGGCGACACCGGAAACGGCTCGGCCTGGCCGCCGCGCGCCGTGATGACGCAGCGCAACGGGGAAGGTACTGGAAAGGGGCACCGCCCGTGCGCGCGGCCGGCGCCGCGCGCGCCCCCGAGGGGCCGAGCCGCGTGACTGAGGCGGAGCCTTCCCGCCGCCTGTTTAGTTTTGGGCTGTCACATCCCTGCCCCTTGGCCATTTCCCGCCTCTACCGATATGACTTTGTGAGGACGCGTCAGGAGTGCCGTGTCCAGTCCTGGGCTCCTCAGTACAAGAGAGACAAGGAGCTACTGGAGAGGGTCCAGCAGAGGGTCACAAAGATAATTTGGAGTTTGAAACATTTCTCTTATGAGGAGAGACTGCAGGAACTGGGTCTGTTTAGTCTGGAGAAGCGTGAGAGTGGATTCATCAGTACATGTAAATATCTCAGGATTCATCAATACATGTAAATATCTCCAAGGTGGGTGCCAAGAGGACGGTGCCAGACCCCTTTCAGTGGTGCCCAGTGAGTGGACAAGTAATGGCCATAAACAAACACAGGAGATTTCACTTCAGCATGGGGAAGAACTTTACACTTAGGCTGGCAGAGCGCTGGAACAGGCTGCCCAGGAAGGTCATGGATTCTCCCTCCCGAGGCATTGAAAACCTGTCTAGACATGTTCCTGTGTCACCTGCCCTAGCTGACCCTGCAGAAGGCTTGGCCTGGACGATGATCTCCAGAGGTCTGTGCAGGTCTCCAGTTCCCCAACGAGGGTCTGGGAGTGCAGGTACTGGCCTGGTTACTGTGGTTTGATGGAGCTCCAGTCCATAAAACGAGGTATTTACAGAGGCCTGTGGTGAGATGCAGGGGTTTGGTGTTGGAAGATGCAAGGAAACTAACTTGGTATAGTTTGTGTGTGAACTTACATCAATGAAATAATTCAGTACCTGTTGCTTTTAAGTTACTTGGCCCCAGCTGAAGAGTAATAAATACTAGACCTTTACTACTTCAAAGGTATTGCTACAGTAGCATTCCATAGCAGGAAATCACATCTTCCTCAAACTTGGACCAAAAAAACATCAAGCACAACTTAAAATTGCATTACCAAATTAGGTATTGTCCCAAAATATTCTTGCCTCTCAGGAAATTCAAGATGTCTTTTCCTGTTTTGGTGTAAAGTATGTATGTGGCTGAATTGTAGAATCAAATGTCCTTTTTTGCTTGGATAAGAGCAAAAAAGGACATTTGATGTCCTTTTACTTTCTAAAAAAAAGTGTAATACAGCATGGTAGGCTAAAAATGCTTAACATTTTTACTTAAAGAATTGAAGACCTGCTAAGAGACCTTAAAATAGGAATACCATAGATTGGCTGAAGGGAATTCCAGGTTTTGTCTGATCTAGAGCTTTTGTTCATTGCAGATAAGAATGATTTCAGGCATATTCAAATATTAAACCTTTCTTTAGTCACACATGTTCCTTTTGCCCATTGGTTGTGATGCTACAAGGCATCGACTTCTGCTGCAGCAGAACACTTGGTCGGGTGCCTGTGCCACATTATCTTGTTGACTGGCAGAGTGAGGGACATCACACAGTAGAATCCTGCACTGCAATCAAGAAGGGATTTCAAGCAGAAATTAGATCAAAGAGCAAGGCAATATTCCTCATCTCAGGCTCTTCACAGTTTATGGATATATCTCATGCTGACTGTATCATTGCATGAATAGACTTTGTACAACAGTAGCTCAACTTCTACCTGGTTATAGCTAGCAGAAGTTTACAAGTTAGAGGAATTTGAGTTATTTACTGAAGTATATTTGTTGTAAGTGGCAAGGATACTAAAAATTTATAGCAAAGAAGTTGGAAGTTATTCAAAGTTCTTAACTAAGCAAGGAGGGAACTTTAATAAAGCATGTTTTTATCTTGTTAATTTTTTGTGCAGATAACAGGAATATGGGATCTCATTTGCCAGAACTGAAAGGGTCCAGATGGAAAATACCCTAAACCAGAACAACATGCATATGGGTTCTCATCAGATAGCTGAGAGCAAAGCCTATAAACAGCGCATGGAAAATTAAAAAGATACAGCAAAGAATTTTGAGTTCTTAATCCTCTTAGCCTGACAGATTTTTAAAAACACTTATTTCTTTCCTCTTGCT
This sequence comes from Serinus canaria, assembly GCF_022539315.1. NCBI lineage: Eukaryota > Metazoa > Chordata > Aves > Passeriformes > Fringillidae > Serinus > Serinus canaria. The sequence continues at coordinate 39,335,344 of NC_066343.1, read as the reverse complement.
TTTCCTTTTATTTCCCACTTTCTTCTACCTGTGCTTTTATTTCCCCTTTCTAAAACCACCTGTGCAACTTTTCTTCATTAGTTGCTGATATCAAAGAACAGAATTCAGCATGTTTATTAGACCAGCTTAATTTTTATGCCACTTCATTTTGCTCACCTACGGTTACTGGTGTTTACTGCAGAAGTTCAGCTAAATTCCCAACTTTGACTAGGCAGCATCAATTTGGTATTTTTTTCCTAGTTGATATAACCAATGCACAGCCATCTAAATTGGCTACAAACAACTGAAAATGGACATGCAGTGACCAAACAGTATTTTGAATCAAAGTGAAAGTAGTGGCTCACATCGAGTTGAATCAAATTAAGAATTTTAGCAAAAGGTTTTGAACCAGTTTGGCTGAATTCTGTTTAATGTTTTACCTGATATTAGTGAAACAATCTTGACTTTACATGATGCCTCAGGTGGTCTAATGACAGTAAAACTTACATAAAATATCTCCAAAGTTCTGCTGTAAATGACTCATAACATTCCTTGTATTTCTGAATATTCAAACCAAAACATAATACAAACACCTGTGATTTATTTTTAATGTAAAAAATATAGACTTCTACTTTCATATGGCATTAAAGAGATATTCTATATATATTTTTTTTTCCATTCCTGATTTGCCAGAACAAAGGTTAGGGCTTTTGATTTAGACTCAGTTAAAGGAGTCAAATTAAAAAAGCTTCATGCTGAAGCGTAACTGGGTAGACAGCAAGTATCTCCCCAGTTAATGCCTACCCAATTACATTTTAGGGGGCTTTAGACCCAGTTATGCTTTACAGGGGCCTCACTGTGCAGATTCTCTGCATTTAGTACAGCAAATTTCAAGCACCACATGCCCTTGTTAGGTCTCAACCAGAAGGCAGCATCCTTGTCAGGTCTTCAATAATTCTAATAAATGAAATTATCTTGTCTCACTTTCAGTGGGATTTGTTTTTTGGTGATTGCTTTTCTAGTTCTTACAAAGAATCACCCATTCAAAAGTCAGAAAAAAGAATAATCCTTTTCATTATCCCAATCCATTAGCAGATGTTTTCCCTAAATTGTGCCCTAACCTGAGTTATTTTTGTTAGTTTGATTCATAAAAATAATATTTAAAGTTTTGTAGTTGTCTTTAGTCATATCCATCCCAGGAAGTTTTTCTCAAGTTCCTTTCTACATGTACACTGTGCTTTTGTCTTTCCAACATGCCGCTTTCCAACAAGTCTCCCTAGACTCTGTTATGTGGAATTTTTTGTTTCATTGGGAAAGTGATTTATTAAAATTATGGATATTGATCTAGTACCAATATCCAACTGTGACGGACAAAGACTCTAACAGTTTAAAGTTAGAAAGTGTATGTTTACTGTGATGCTGGGCAGCCTGCAGGATGGCTCCCAAATACACACTGCAATTTACAGGTGATTACAGAGTCCTTTATCTATACAAGTATTGAATACCCAAAATACAAATGCATATTCATAACTTTGGCACATCCCATTCCCCGCTTTGTATGGTAATGAGTCCAAAGCTATTAAGCATGTGCAGTTTTTCCTTGAAATGGGTCGGTGGTCCTTTTCATGGGGAGGGGTCCCAAAATGAGGAAGTAAATGGAGTCTTCCTCATTCCGACCTTTCTACCTTTTCAATGCAAATACAACAAATGAACCCTTGGTAGAACTCCCATTCCCTGTCTTCAATTGGTCTCAGAACAGAGGAGGCCTACAATTGTCTTATGTTACTAAAAGCTATTTATCAGTTTCTATATTCTTCATTAGAAATCCAGCTAACCAAACATTATGTTGATAAGCAATCAATTATTAGTTAACTACTAACTCTTAACTTCATCAAGGCCTACTCTTTATTTTGATTAACTCTAATGAAGCTTATCTCTAACTAAAATCTTATCTTCTCTAAAATCTCTAAATTCCTTAAAGTTTATGTCTCAAAATTTCCTCTCATTTCAGAACTTTAACTGAATATTTAAAGGTAGCAATGGATCTATACAGTCTAAACTCAGTGTTCAGTAAATGAGACCCTTTTGCTCTTCATCTGAATTCTGGCTTTCTCACCTCAGCCTCAGTTATGAGAATTTGATTTTTTTTTTTTAATTAACCTTTTTGAAAAAGAAAGAAAGGTTTTGTTGTGTTGCGACACAATTTACAGCTTATTTCAAAGTAACTAGAACAGATACAAATAGTGTTGAACATTTGTACAGGAAATCAAAATAATAACAAAGCTGTCAATTGCCAGTTTATATATAGTCACATTCTAAAGTGACTCATTGTGAGAAAATAATATTGAAACAATTGCTGAATTTTCCAAAGAAAGCATAAGAGGGGTATCCTTCCTGAAACAAACTTCAACAGCTACAAAAAAGGGCTTTGTCTTTGTGAATATTCAGTTATTACAAATGTAAAAGAAACTAGATATGAGAAAATATTTTTTTTCCCAAGAGACATAGAAAGAATTTAAGAGTAAGAACAGCTTAGAAGAGAAAAAATCAGCTGATTGAAGAATTTCTGTGTTATTAAGTCTAATTCTATACTGGACAGGCTAATACAGCAAGTGGTGAATGGAGAAAGGAGTTGTGTTGAATAAGAATGGTATTCAGCATTACCCAAGTGTGTGTTTCTTTAACACTTAAAAACTGTTTTTTGTAGATGGTATCAATAGGCACTTCTAGAATTCAATTTTGGTTTCATTTAAATAGAACTCCTATTAATCAGTAAGCATAATACAAACTAATTTTTATGTCAAACTTAATAGCACAAGAAACAACACAAGTTAGTTCTGCAGTGGGGGATGACAGGGCAGGGGTGGGTGAAACTATAAATTAATGTCCTGAAAGAAAAGAACATCAAACTAAATCTGTCAAATAGGGCTAGGTGAACAAATTAAAACTTAAGGGAAGACAAATTTATAGAATAGCAGGTAATTGGTCTTTTGGATTTTGACTTCTATTTTATAATATAGAATAATCAAATGAGTCTCTATAAAAATAATTTAGCAATTTAGTGGTACCTTGAAACAGACTAATTAGTTTTTGTGAAAAGATAAATATCCCAGATTTCCTAATTCAAAATTTGTTACAAACATGTTGGAAAAGAAGTCACATCTCCAAGTTACAGGCACCACTGATTTGATTAAAGTGTTGTTCTTGTAATCCTTGGTAAGTATTTTCTGTAGCTCAGGAGATAAAGAAAACACATACCACCTCTCCAGATGAAGGGGTTTAGTTTGAATCAGACTGAAATAAAACAGATTACTTCATTCCACCCTGTAGCATTCTATCTGTCAGGATATAATTATGCACACTTTATCCTCCGTGGTTACAGGGTGCACAGTTCTGAACAGTGGCATCAGTGCCATCAAATATGAAGATACCATATTTGAACATTATTTTCAAAGAGTTGGCCAGAAAACAAACAAACAACAAACAAACAAACAAAGATAGGACAAACAAATTGGTGAGTCTACAATAAGACTTTCAGCATTAATATGAAATCTGAAAAAATATGGACTGTTAGTTACACTGTCTCATTTCTTTGAAAAGTCTTATTTCACTGTTAGCATCTTCATGAAACTAGTTTTCAGAAGTCAGTAATAAGTTGTCACAGCATTACAGATTCATGATACCTTTATTAATGAAGAATTTTGTCCTACTTTCCTCTCCTGCTGCCCACCAATATGAAGAGCTTTCTTCACACATACTTTGCTTTGGAAATGGCTTAGTGCTACAGTGTGTGGGAAAAAAAGTCTTTAACTTTAGACTTACAGGTATTTTGCTTTGTCTACTCTTTGGTCTCTTCTCTGGTTCTTTCCCTCTAACTTCTGTGTTCCCTGCTTTTTTCCCAGGTAACTGACAGAGGTTTTGTAATCTGCCAGCTCTGTAATCTCAGCCGGCTCCTATTCATAGTTTAACATTCTGTAATGTTCAACTTCAGCAACTATCACTAAGTAAGATCCCAGGATTTAGTACCATATTCAGTGCTGCACAAACAAGTCTGTGTTTTTATAGCCATATTTCATTCAGTGACAGTTAACATGGGACAAAGTAAATGTTTGAGCTTTGCGTTTGTAGTACCAGTGGAATTGTTTATTACTAGGCTGGCTCTGGAGAATGGTACTTTCCTTAACAGGCAGGGAAGAACATTTTCTGTGGTAGTTGCACATGTTGGCATCTGCAGTGTCCAGCTGAAAGTCATGTAGCTATAAACAAGACACAGACCATAAAATTTTAGAATCACAGAATGCTTTGGGTCAGAAGGGACCTTTCAACATCTAAGTCTGTTATGTACTTCTGTTATGTACTGTCTTGGCAGTCCGACTGGCAGTCCAAGGGCAGGGACATCTTTCACTAGGTCAAGGTACTCAAAGTCCTGTTCAACCTGACCTTGAACACTTCCCTGAATGGGGCATCCAAAATGTATTGTTATCCAAAACCTATTTACAACCTATTTGTTTTCTTAAATTCTATTCAGATTTTCTTGCATTTAAGAGCTAGATATTGTTGGGAATATTTCTGTACATTAAGTCCTATACCAAAGTAGTTTTAAAAAAAAAATCAGTATTTTCTCAGGTTTAAGAGAAGTTCCTTCAAAGCCGCAGTATAACAAGAATAATGACCTGTATTTTGCTGTATTTTTTCCTATGACATATAACTGAAATTGGAAATCTTATTCACCACCAGGGAGAAAAGATTTGTTTGTTAATAATTACACAGTTCTGCTATTCACCACAGTGGCTAAGGAAAATTGACTTCTCTCCCTGTTTTCAGTCCATGTTACCATTTTCTATTTTTTGCTTTAGATACTGTTTTAGATAGTATCTAAAGGAAAACCCAGAAAACTTCCATGAGGAATTGGCACTGTAACAAAATCCAGTAAAGCAGTATAGAATTACTTTAAATTATTTTATTACTATTTATATTCATTGCTTAAAGTACACTGAGCAGACTGACAGAATGGGAATTTTCTGATACTTCAAAAAGTACTTGTAGTTAGTAAAGACATGAACTTTGTTAACAGCTCTTTTCACTTGAATTCATCAGAAGTAACTTCTGCTTCCTCTTGACTGGATAACAACACCAATACTGTTATCTAAAATTAAATAATCAGCAGATAAATAACTAAAAGTTACAACTTCTCTGAGTGCCTGACATAGGTAGGCAACATGGTTTTACAGCATCAGCAGCTTACAGCGTGAACATGGTAAAAAGTTATCAGCACCTCACCTTTTGCCCTTTTTATTAAAAAATTCACCATCCTCAGAAACATGGGAGTACTTGCCATTGCTCTCATCTGAGAAGGTGCTGTTAATACAAGGCTCACCATTCTAACTTGTCATGTATTCTAGTAAGCAGTCTAAACCCAACCGAACCGTGACAAATATGAAATTATTAATATATTGAAAAATAGCAACTATACTAGTACAACACAAAAAAGACATTCAACAAATTTGACTGGAATATAAAAACAGGGATTTTATCATCTCTAAAGCCCAGTAACAAATTATGATTTTATTGCATTGTATAACAATAACAACATGTTTCATAATGTACTAAAAAGAAAAATAACTAAATGCAGAGTACGTCTTATAAAACTTGCCAATATATGCATTGGAAAAAGCTGGAAATTTACAGGGGTCTTCTCCCTTCTTTCCACCACTACAATTTGCCAAGGATAAGTGCCCACATAGATACATATCCTAAACTACATGCTTCTGTGTATACTAGACACAGAATAGTATTTCCCATGCTCATTTATTATCCAGTCTCTAGAATCTTCATGTTCACAGTTTGATAGTGTGCCTTATAGTAATGAATGTGCAGGCTCATTATTTTGCCTAGAAGGAAAGGGCTGAGCCCTAATTCACTCTGGGAGCAGAGGTGTGTGATCAGCGTCTCTCTGTAGGAAGGCATGGCACTGAGTGGAAAGAAACAGAAGCATCCATTGGGAGGAAGAACCCATCTTGCTGAGCCTTAAAAAGAAACACCAACAGGCCAAGAAGGCTGTATTGGATGTGTGAGGTATTGTGCTGGCACAAGAGGTATGAGACAACAGAAACAGTCATGAAACTGAACCTTCTTTTCTCCTCCACATGAATAGCTCTGTTGTACATCTGGATTCTGGCAAGAAGGACATGAAACAATTAAAAACTTACACTAACAGTTGGTTGTTGTGTTTGGTTTATTCAGTTGGTTGGAGTTTTTTATGTCAAAGCACAGAGTCACAATAGAGACCACTTCTTTTTGCCCTTCAAGTGTGTAAATGCTCTTTCAGCTTTAGTAAGTAAGTAGCTAAGATAAGTTAGCAACTGGAAGTGTGGCACATTTCATTCACAATCTCCCAGAAACTTTTAAGAAATCAAATGCATGGCATAAAACAAAGCTGTTAGCAACAATAGATTTCGGATGCTTTCAGAGAGCAAAATTCCTTTGCCTTAACCTTAACAGTGTGAGACTGTAGATGCTGAAATTGTTAAAATCCAGAGAAAACAGAACAAGAATTTAAACCATTGGCACACCTCTGCTACAGCTACAGCTATAAACAAATGTCTCTCACTTGAAACGCAAGTAGAGGTAGAATACATACCTGAAGAACAGTTAATACAGTAAAAATACGATGTTTTACAGCTATCGGATGTAGTTCTGTGTGTTCACCACTCTTCAAATGGTCTACTGACAATTGCATAAACATTATCAGATAATATGTTTACATTTACTGGATGACAATAATTATTCAGATGACTCTCCAAGAAGGCCCTTCAATTTCTTCTTCAGCTGTCTGCTGGTTTTCTTATAGAAAAATAAATCTTTTTCCAGTTGCTGAATTTTTACTTCATACTCTTTCAGGGTTTCTGCAATACCTTCACGATTTTGTTCTAGGAGAAATAAAATCAGTTTAAGAACCAAGTATCTGTGTCAAAAATCAGGATGCCCAACTAGGCAGAGTATCTTGACGGCATTTTGCTTGCAATGTACATGTTTTAACTAACATAAGATCAAAAAGGCTGTGCAAATCCCACCTTTTAGTTGTAATAGTATTTAGAAGATCAAGATCAATAGAACTGGTATCTTACGACTTTTCAATATCTGTAAATTCAATATGAAAATACAACAATTCTGATACCATTTTAAAAAATTCTGTTTTGCATTCATATGGACACCATGTGTCTGTTCCTTACATAGCGATAGAATTAGTGACAGCCAAAATATATCTCTAAACCTTATTTGTTTTTTCTGTGTTTCTCTGTTAATGACCAAAGAAAATACTTGGTGTATAATCCCCACCCAAGAAAACAATACCTTTGAAATTATTCAATATGAACTGTATTTTTTTCTCATGTTCTTGGCGCTGGTGAGTCAGCTGCCTGTCACACTGCAACTTGATGTGTTCAAGTGCAGATTCTAATTCACGCATCATGTTGTTCTGGTGTATGGACTTCATTTCCTGTTCTTCAATCTGCACTTGTAATTTTCGTTCAGACTCACGCAGGCCAACAATCTTAGAAAGAAACACATTTTATTTTATGAAGTGGTTTTAAGAAAATGTTTTACCCTTCAGCCTAATAGATTAAAACATACAAAAGCACTGGATCTCTACAAGTAATTAAGCTTATAGGCTTGCCACTGCTACAGGTTGACTCTTCAGAACTAAAATGCATACATTTTGATCACATGGACTAGTGGATTTTTTAATACCCTAAGCAAAATTTAAACTGAAAGAACATTGCTTTCCAGACTTCCAACTTTCATGCCACAGACAATTTTTTTACAAAATTACCAAAGGTATTCAAAGTCACAAAGATCCCATGTCATAATGCATTTATTTATGTTTCCAGATGTCAGTATGATTCCTAAGCACGTAGCTGCACACACTGCAAAGTATCAGCTTATACTGGTGTTTTGGTTTGATTCTGTCTAAAAGCCGGACACTCACGAAAAACTGTTCACTCATTTTCCCCTGCTATAGTTTTGCAGTGGAGAGGGAAAGAAAAACTAAAGGGCTCATGAGTTAAGATCCAGGAAGAAACACTCTAAGGGCAAAATAGGCTCAAATTTAAATGGTATAATGAAAAATTTATTAACAGAATTAAAAGAGGATAATGAGAAATAAAGTTTTAAAACACTCTTTTTCTCCCCCTTCAGGCCCCCTTCTTTTCCACTGACAGCACAGGGAAACAGGGTGTGAAAGTTTTGCTCCATTTTTTTCACTTGAAGTCTTTCTTCAGTTCACTTAGGGAGAGGATTTTCTTTTACTATGCTGTGGGGTCCTTCCCACAGGAGACAATTCTCTGTGAACTTTTCCAGTGTGGTTCTAATTTTCACGAGTAGCAGTCCCACCTGACCTGCTGTAACATGAAACCCTCCCACGGTTAATGCAGTCTTCCCAAAACTGCATAGCGTGGGTCATTTTAGTTCATAGGGTGTAGTCTTTTAAGGATAAGCTGTTCTAGTTTGAAAGCAAGGGCTCGCTTTATCTTCTCTGTTCAAGTTTCCAACTAAATTACAGCTTTTCAGCATCTACTTACTCCAGCAGGAGCACCTTTTCTTATGGGCTGTGAGTGGATCTCTGCATCCCCCTATGCACTTCATGGAATTACAGGGAAAGTTTGTTGTGTTATAGTCTTCACTGCAGCTTGTAGAAGAATGTCAACTCTCATGTTTGGAGCACCTCCTCTTCCTGGAGGAGGTTTTTCACTGACCTTAGTGTCACCATATTGTTCTCCTCATGTGTCTTCACCGTTTTTCTGACTCCAAACAAAATTGTTGTCTGCAGGTTTGCTTGTTCTCAAGTTCTATCCATTGAAAAGTTCTTACAGGGTTTTGCAGTGCTAAAAGTCTGATCTCCTCTGGGCTCTGTATTGGGGAAATGCTCACTGTGCCCCTCACTGTTGGCCACATGGGCAACGCCAGTCACCACACACCGTTCAGCGCCTCTCTTGATGCAGGGCGCCTGCAAGGAGATGCCACTACCGCTGTCCCTGCTCTTCTGCCTGCAGCACGGCCGGCTAAGAGTGGCCAAGCAGGCACAGTTCCCTGTGGACGGTGCCAAGATAGCTGTGGCTGCACCAAGAAAGAGAAGCTGCTGCCACCTTTCTGTCGGTGGCACGGTGGGCCAGAAGTGGCCAGGCAGGCATAGTTCGCTGCTGGCCATGCTGAGGTGGCAGCGGCCACGTGGCCATGGCGGCCACATGGCCACCCAGGCGCTTCCTCCAGACCTCTAAAAAGAAGAACTGCATGCATATTTTTTTCCCCTCTTAAATATGTCATCACAGAGGCATTACCAGCTTCTCTAATTCGGCCAGCAACCTGTCCATTATCAGAGCCTTCAGAGATTGGCTCTGCTGAACACAGTAGAAGCTTTGAGCAGCTTCCTCTCTCAGAAGCCACTTCTGTGGCTTCCTCTGCCCTCTCTAAAAGCCAGGCTGTGTTAAACCAACACAACGAGATTTAGGAAAAACACAATAGGAATAGCAGCCTGAACTTTATGAAGCTTTCTGAAATTCTGAAGTCAGGAAGAATTTGAACACAACGCCACTACTTAATCACATTGTTTCTCCTTAAGTTAGCAATACAGAGCACTGGAAAAGGGAAAGGTAATTTCCAGATTTGTAGCAAGTTTCTATCAAAACAAGATACACAAAGTTAACTCACAAGTATCCTATTTAAGTTAACATAAAAATTAAAAACAATTTAATAGCAGATCTATGTAGCCTGAAGATATATTAACCAAAAGCTTAAGCTTCTTAAATTTATTTTTATTTCCTGCCACCATCTCAATATCTAGAATAGTAACAGAAAGTGGAATAAAATAGTATTCATTAGCTAAAACAAACCTTGTTGAAATAACTGATGATGATAGCTCTGAGATCAGCAGCAGACAGGGAAACTAGTTTCCCTATTACATTATGCTTGCTCTGTGAAAGATTCTGAGAAGATGACCAAAGTAAGTGCTGGCGATTATGAATACTTTCATTCTTGTAATCAATTGCAGCTGCAAGGGCTTCAATTCCTTCTTCTAGCTGGAAAAGAATATGTTCTTCCTACAGAAAAACACATAGTGAGATTTTTACAAACAAAAAGCTCAGAATTAATCTTTCAAGACATCTTTAACTTCATTCTCAAGAGTGAACCTAAACTTTGTGGTAAGATGAACTAGCACAGACAGTGGAGGGGAAAACAAGAGGTAGAGTGCAAATCTAGAACATTTGTCTATTCCTGCCACAATACAGAGGTTGATCAAATGGCTTATCACAAAACTGTAAGTCATGTTTCTCTTTTTATCCTTCCCTCATCCTCAGCACAGTTTGACCTCTGCTTTTTTTTTTTAATGTACTACTTTTCTGTTGGATTAATGAATTAATCATTCAGTCAGTAAAGAGTTTGATGACCATGATGTGTTTGTGGCAGAAAAGTGGCAGAAATGCCTGGCCTGAAGCACTGCAGACTTTGATGAGTGAGGCAAGTAGGGGTCTTTCTGGAACAGTATCACCTCAGCCACAGTCTCATATTGCTTCTCAAGACCTAAAAGTAATCTCTGCATTTTATTTGAATTTATTTTATCTTCAAACTAACAATACTAATCAACTCCAAGAAATGGGCCATCCAGATAATATGACTTATTTTCACTGTAGGACTATGTAGTCCTTCAGGTAAATTTTACTTTTTTCACAAGATTCTATGAAAAAAATCAAGGGGCATCACTATGTGAATACCTTGCTTGTTCTGTATCCTGACATTAAAATGCCTCCCTGTGATAAACTGATTAACTTCTGGTTCCCTTACTTCTCATTATATGACTCTTAGGCCAATAGAGTTTGGCAAGGCACAATCTGACTTACATTCCTTTGATCTTAAACTTCATACACCAGTACATAATTGGTACTATCACAGCAGTACTCTAAAATTGGTATTTACAAAAGTATCCAACTTCTCTTCCTTATTCCTAGCTTACCTGGTATTTGGAGACATTTTAGGTTCTGACTGGAATTCTTTATTATCAAACAATACTTAAACCTGTATTTATCTCAGAGGTTCTTACTTACTTCAGGTGACAACAGTTTACCCTCTTTCAGTCTCTCATCCATACTATTTCTCCTACTGAGCAGCTGATCCCTTTCCATTTGAAGAGTCTGAATTTTTTCCAAAATGTCTGACTTGTCAGCAGTGCTGCCCTGAAGCTGCATACTTTTATCACACAGCTCCTGATCCAGCATACTTAACCGGGTAGACAATTTCATACTATCTTTGTTCAAAGCCTAAAAAAAACCACAGCAAACACAGATATAAAAATGAGATATTTCTTTCTGGTAAGAAAAAAGTAAGTGACACTGTCACATTCTGAAGTGAAAAGGTTGCTTGTTTCTTGTAATGGGACCTCATTTACTTTGAGTGGACAGAAACCATTAAAAAAAAAAAAACTTAAACATGCAGTTTTCTACATAATAAAAATTAAAGGCACTAGTCATTATATGTAACAATGATACTTTGTATTCACTCTTTTTACTGGAAAGTAAATATTGCAAGACATTTCCCTGCTGTGTTCTCTAGATAGCAGAAAGACTTAGTCATATTCATAAATAATGTATCATAAATATAATATAATTTAATATTCTACAATAACAATTCCACAGTTCAGAATTCTTTGGTTTTGGTTTTCGTTTCATTGTTGCAATTTTTGGGGAGAAAAGTGAATTAAAATGATTGTCTGTGTTAATTACAATTTAAATGACAACTGGTCAAGTTACATAATATCTGCATCACAGTGGTATAGACAAAGGAGGTCCCTTGAGCTTCCTCTGCTATCTTATCTGCCCTCTCCCACCACCAGTCTTTCAGTTAGCCTTATTACTGTGGTGAGTTTTGTGGCTTTTTCTTGAATCACCTGACTAGATCTCAGTTTCTTGATTTCCAGGTAGCTTTTCTCTTGCAATAATGCTTCTTTTTTTGCTACAATGGCTTCTCTTTTCTTTAAATCTTCTTCTAGTTCTGCTAACTGCTGGTGCTGTTGAAGAATTCTTTCCATTTCTTCATCCAGCCACTTCTTCTGCTCTTCTAATTTCTAAAGTTTCAAGAGAGATCCAAAGAGCATTAACCAGGACATTTTGACTCAGAATGTTATGATTATGTTTTACCTTTCTTCAGAATCATTGATAAAACTGTAGAAGACATTAACATTTCTAATGTCAGTGTTAATTCTGCCACAGTATCCTTACTCGAATACTACAGAAACTGGACTGACTTAAAAGGAGCCTCAGCAATATTACATTGCTACATCTCACATAAACAAAATTGTACCAGATGCAGTATCTTTTCTAAAAAGTATCTTTTTTAAAACTACTAACATAAATAGATGTCATCTACCCAAGCACAGAAAGTAGGTTTAGATGGTACCATGAAATTCAGCTAGCCTATCTTCACTGCATTTTAGTGGCCCAAAATCAGCTCTTTGCTGGACCTGCAAGCATGGTCCATAATAAATTTATTCTGAAGCCACAGTTTATCAGAAGATATATTCCTGTTAAGGCTAAAAATTTCCTTTATTTAATTTTTTAAATTTCTTTTCACCTTTAAAGACTTAGGGTAATTCATATTTCAGTGTCCATGTCTGAAATAATGTAGGTGGCACTGCTCCACAGGATACTTTTCTAACAACCTGTTATCAAAAACCTGAAGCCACTGTAATTTATGTCAGAGTAGAAGCCAAAACAAAATAAAACACCTGAACAAACCACAGAACAATTAAAACATAGCACATCAAGGTCACCCTGAAACCTACTGGATAACCAAACCTGCTGAATTCACAGGTTTCTGAATCAGTATTTTTGACAAATTATAGGGGGAAAAAAAAGACACTAAAGGCCTGCCTTTCTTTCATTCCGAAAAAGTACAGTACAAGAGCTCTAGGCTCTACTTCCAATGTTTGCTATGGCAAAAAAAAAAAGACAAAACTATGATGGAATACTCTTCATGCAAATAGTTTACAAAAATAGATGACTAGAGATGAAGAAAGATTTTTTTTATTTCAGGGGTCACACATATTTGGAATAGATTAACTACCTGTAGTTTCTGTGGAGCTCCCACTGAGTTATTTGTCTTCCTTTTAAAAGCATCAATTTCTTTATCCTTAATTTTAAGGATCTTCTGTTGTTGCTCCATCTTAAGTTGAAGTTCCTTTGAAAAAACAAAAAACACCATTCTTCCTACATCAGTCAGTCAAATACATTTCATGTGAGAGTACCCCCAAGATATAATCTGACATACTGACTCTAAATTTATAAAATTGCTATTCAGAACTAGACACCAGGTAATAAAATTAAAAAACAAAAAAGCTGAAAAAGAAAGGCAAAATGGAGATTAACATAAAAGGTTTGTAGACAATTTTTTTGGTGCATTTATCAAGAAATTCATTAGGGCATTATTGAAAATAAGGGAAAGACTGGTGGTGTAGTTATTGGGGAAGCAGGGGCAAAAATTATACATCCTAATCTTTGTCACAGGGAAATAGGAAGAATCCTACTTTCATTTGTTGCTGGTCCTGCTGAAGCTCTGCTTCCAGTTGCTTCTTCTTTTCACTCTCCTCACATAGTCTCTTCTGTATCTGGGATTGCTGATGCTTCATCTGAGCTACTTTCTGCTCAAGTTCTCTTGCTTCTCTCTCACTTTGGTTAGATAATGAAGCCAAATTCTTGGTGTCTTGCTGCTTCTTCTGTAAGGTCTGAATGTTCATGTAAAATTTCAGCTTAAGAGCAGGAAAACTTGTAACTAAAATAGGACTCATCTTCATTTACTGAATTCTTAGTGTCACCAAGATTTACTAACTTCTGCGCAAACAATCACTTGTTATTGCTGTAGTTTTGAGCTATCTGGTGATGTTGGCACAGGCAGAATTAAACATGAAAAGGTATGGTTCATGCTTGATAATACAGTAAAAGTACTAAAATCTAGCAGACACCACAGTTCTGGACAATTTGTGGAGACACAATGGTGCCAGAATGCTGGTGCCAGAATGCTGTCCTGAGTTCAAGTCAATAAGCAAATGCTCTCTTTCTGTATGGAACTTTTCTGACATTTCATTCTAGGGTTGAGAGGCACAGAGCACCTAAGCTGTTCCTATACAGAATACTAACTTAGATAAAGCAGAATTTAAAAATAAAATGTCAGTGTCAAAAAAATATGCCTGTGTGGGCCTGATCTTGCAAGGCATGACAGGGATTTGCTTAGACCTACAATTTCTATAGTATTTCCATTAAACATCAATTTTATTTACAGCAAGTAATAAATTTGTAATACCCTCTCTTGGATAAATTCCTCTATTGGACTATATACAATGTTGTATGGAAATCTCATATCTCCCAATACATTCTTAGCCTCTTACATACTAAGCAGGTATTTTATGTATCTAACTATGTAAATGTCAACCAGAATTTTGAGTATAATAGTATTAAGCTTCCCACTAGCTACTGCAATCCCACCAGCTTCCAGTGTGTAAAACAGGTAAGAATTTTACAGAGTGTTAAGGTTCAGACAGTGAGACAGAGATTTGCAAATCATAATAATCAGATAAGAAATACCTGCACTTTCAACTTAGCTGCCTCCATCTTCTTCTGGCATTCTTTCTGTAACATGACTTTGTCAGGAATATCTCTCAGCTCTTTACTGTCCAGCTCCTGAAGCTGCTTTTGCGTTTCAGCCAGTTCTCTTTTGGCCTGGTCAATTTCTTGCTCCAGTTTACTTATCTTCAAAGAATACTGCCTGCTTACAGACTGAGCATCCTTACCTTAAAGACAGCATATACAAATAGTTTAAAACCAACATGATAAACAGTTGAAATGTGTTATTCACTTCCGGAGTTGAAATATTACTTACTTTGTTCTGGCTAAGTCAGTAATTTCTGATACATTTCCCAACACTAAAGGAACCTGCAGTTCCTTTCTAACTCTGAAATGGACATAAAGAGAGTCCCAAATCTGAACATTTCATGAGTTACCTCGTGCCACCAAATAAAGTGCCATCTGAGTGCCAGAGTTAAATTCTTCTGCCTACTGTAGATTTTGGCAAAATGACTATCCTGTATTTCATAATTTTGTTTGTTTTCTTTTCCCAGAAGAATATGCCATTTATTTATTACTCAGCTTTCAGCTTAATAATTGGTATATGATCTTGGATTGTGTTTCTACTCTGTGACTTTTCCCATTCAGGCAATCTGGAATGGCACAGAATCTTCCTCAGACCACCTCAAGAGAAGATGAACAAAAGAGAAGAGTGTGATTGAAGGGGCTGAGGAAAGAGATCCTTACTGTCATCACAAGGTTCGTTTCTCTGTCAGGACAGATGTGTAAGGGACGTATGCTACCAGAGTGTCCCGGTTTGAGAGGAAGTGAGTTTTTGGGATGCTGTGGTCAAACCAATAGGTGCTCAGATTTGAATATTGGCACCTGGTGTGGCCACTGAGGACATGGATTCGCCTCTGAGAACACAGGGGGGTTAAAAGCTGAGAACTCCCGTGGGAAGCTCTCTCTTGGTTCTGGTAGTGAAAGAGACAGAGCTGCCCTGCCCTGGCTCCGAGCTGGGCCAGGGGAGGGGGAGCCATGAGGCTGGAGGAGGTAGGCCAGGCCTTGGATAGAGAAGGGAGGTGAAGGCCCTGCAGGATGGAAGGGTGGAGGAGCACTGAGAGACATCGGGCAGCGCCCCAGAGAAAGAGAGAGAGTGAGAGAGAGAGAGAGAGCGAGCTTGTGCCACCTTGAAATTCGGCATCATGTGCTGGTAGCATGGCCAGCCAGGGAGGAGAAGGGGGGTGGTGAGAAGGTGCCCGGCTGCTGGCAGGGCAGCGGCAGGACAGCATGGGAGTTCTGGACAGGCAGAGCCTGATATTTTAACCCTTTCTTGGATGATGGAAACCTTACAAATGCTGATCCTCCTGGAGCTGAATGAGGAGAGAGATAGAGATGGAATAGCAGGAACTGGGCAAGTGTGATGCAAGTTTGTGCAAGTGAAAGATGTCCAAGAGAAGCTGAGAAGAATCTTAGGTGGGAGGAGATGAAGGAGTGGCCTTTGGCTGGACTTTTCTTGTATGGCCATGGACAGAACCATTTTTCCTGTGACACAGAGACTGCATTTAGGGGGAGGCCATGGCTCGGAGCCAAGAGAGTGCAGTGATGTGATGTGAAGGAGTGTGTGAACAGAGACGGCAGGTGAGGATGGTGGTGGTGGTGCCCTCAATCTTCGGTGAAGGAGAAGAAGATCTCTGTTCTTGAGACCCCTCGGCCCCAGGGGGTGAATTTCGGGGGGACAGGTGTCCCAAAAGCTGTGCTCTTTTTGGAACTGGGCAAAGCAGCCTTAAAAGGAAAACCCTAGAAGCAGCTCTGGTCCATGTGCAGTGGTGAGAGCACTGGACATGGAAGGAAGATGTCACGATGGCAAATGTTCTCTGGGCCGTGCCACGTGTGACATGGAAACATGAGAGGTTTCAACTGTGTTTCCTGGGGAAGCCCGTGGTGCAAGAGGGACTCCTCTCTTCTTGATGAACTGAGAATTGATTATCTTAAGGGTGGTGATGGACTGAGATTGAGTGATCTGAGGGATGGTAACTGAATTTTGAATCCAAGGTTTTGTCTTACTGTGATGTGTTGGGAATTTGGTGGGAGGAGGAGGAATGTTTGGAAGGTTTTCATTCTGAGTTCTGTAAGTGTTTTTTTTTTTAGATATAGTTGTAGGTTAATAAAGTGGTTTTTTCCCTTTATTCCTAAGCTGGAGCCTGCTTTGCTCTATTCCTGGTCACATCTCACAGTAGACACCAGGGAGAATGTATTTTCATGGGGGCGTTGGCATTGCAACAGCCTCAAACCATGACAGTGATTTTTTCCTTCATCCACTTCTGAATCCCAATTCTCTACGGTTATAGAATAGAGAAGATACAATGATGTATCTTTTCTCCAATCCCAGCCATGATGTCACAAATACACATCGACAAAGAGATAGCACTGACCATACATTAAAAATTACACTACTGTTGGATAAAATCAAAAATACAAAGCACAAAAAATATTTAAAAAACAATCTTCATAGTAGAGTAGGCTGTAATCAAAATTTCAGTGTGATCACAGCAAGTAATTAGCAAAATCTGTCGATTTCTAGGTTGTTAAAAGTATTCTTGTCTAAGATAATTATGTAGAAACAAAGACATACAGGACTTTAGGTTTTCAGTGTCTTTTCCTTTGTTTCAGAACATCTTAATTCCCTACAGTATCCAGTATTCCTACAGTAACCACTTACCTGTTCTTACTAACTCTTTAATAAGTTCCTCTTTCCTTTTGATATTAAGTGCAAGTTCTCTTATTTTTTGCTCAGCCTTAGCAAGTCTCAACTCTGAATTCTTTAACTTCTGCATGTTAAAAACATGGATTTTCTGGAGGCTGTCCATCTCTTCACCTTGAAAAAAACAAAGCAGAACAGTTATAAAATCTGGAATAGATGCTGTATTCAAAAGGTAGTGCTCTGCAATATTGACTGTGTGCAGTTCTTCTGTATGAAGTACAAGAATCAAAAGGAGAGAAGAAAGCAGGGTATTCTTCCCTGCCATGTGTCTAAACAGAAAAAAAGGATGGTATGCACTTGCATTCAAGACTCTAAGTATGAAAAATATTCCAGAAACTACTTCAGTATTTCTGGTAAGATAATAGCATCGATATTCTTTCATTGAAGCAGTACTAAAAATTTATATTTTTTCACTTTTGATAAGTGAACTGCTTTCTGGCTAGTAGGTCTTACTTAAAGGTTCCTAACATCAGTTTCAGAATGGGAAAGAAAAACAGAAATTGTATGTAGGAAAACCTACATTGAATTATAACCAAAATAATATTTGTAATATTATTTGCATATATTTTGCTGGGAACACTAATTATATGTGCTAAAGACATTATTGCATTGAGACATAAACTTTAAGGAATTCAGGGATTTTAGAAGAGCCGTGGTTTTGGTTAGAGATAAGCTTAATTGGAGTTAATCAAAATAAATGGGTAGGCCTTGATGAAGTTAAGAGTTAGTAGTTAACTAATAATTGATTGCTTATCAACATAATGTTTGGTTAGCTGGATTTCTAATGAAGAATATAGAAACTGATAAATAGCTTTTAGTAACATAAGACAATTGTAGGCCTCCTCTGTTCTGAGACCAATTGAAGACAGGGAATGGGAGTTCTACCAAGGGTTCATTTGTTGTATTTGCATTGAAAAGGTAGAAAGGTCGGAATGAGGAAGACTCCATTTACTTCCTCATTTTGGGACCCCTCCCCATGAAAAGGACCACCGACCCATTTCAAGGAAAAACTGCACATGCTTAATAGCTTTGGACTCATTACCATACAAAGCGGGGAATGGGATGTGCCAAAGTTATGAATATGCATTTGTATTTTGGGTATTCAATACTTGTATAGATAAAGGACTCTGTAATCACCTGTAAATTGCAGTGTGTATTTGGGAGCCATCCTGCAGGCTGCCCAGCATCACAGTAAACATACACTTTCTAACTTTAAACTGTTAGAGTCTTTGTCTGTCACAGTTGGATATTGGTACTAGATCAATATCCATAATTTTAATAAACCAGCATATTCTGATACTGTAGTAAGATTTGCTCTGATGACTCCCATTATACCTGTAGTTGTGTCGGTTTGTAGCGCAGATTTATTGGACACACCAGACTTGTCTACTCGGCATTTCATGTCACTTACATCAGGAAGGAAGCACAGAGAAGTATGATTTTTTGTCCATGTTCGGTTTATGGAACACCTGTGAGAGAACAATAAACATGCCACTCTGCAAATACACAGGGATTTTGTTTTTTCTTTAAGCATCATGCAAAGTAGATGACCTTAACAGAGAAGAAGCTCAAAGTTCTTCTCTGTTAAAAAGGCATTTTTACCTTCTTCCTCATCCACACCACTCCCACACACACTGTCACCCAATCCCCCAATCTTCAAGGTAGACTGACCCACAAGCAAGGATTATGCAATCTTTGCTAAACCTACATATATTAAATTTATTTTGCAGAATGCCCAGTTGGTCCCACAGGTTTACTGTAAGTATTATTACAGATGGTCTCATATCATGGAAGGATTGGGCACTAATACTACCTTTCCTATACATTTTTCTGTAACAAAAGTTAAAGAACAACAAAAAATTACTTATATGAGGTTTCCTCTTCTCTGCCTGCATTGTCTTCCTCTTCATCACTCTGATCAGAGAGGTGGCAGTGAAGGACTTTATCTTGATCTTCTAACTTGCTCAGTATAATCTGCCTGCGAATATGGAATTCTGCCATTATCTGGGCCAGAGACAAGATGGGGGGGCTGGTATACCCCTGTCAAAAAGCACACAAAAATAGTGATGGGTAAAAATACTTGCAATAATTTAGCAATTCATTACTCATATTTTAAAAATTATTTCACCACTTGAGCTGGTAAGCAAAATTATACAGGTTTTCTATAATAACTCTGAATACCTTTGTAACAAAATGTTTTGCAAGAGCCTAGAGGAGTTGTTCTAAACGTGAAAGAAGGCATTGGTAGCAATTCATTATCCTGTGTACTCAACATATTGGTAAGAATGATAATTAATTTTTTATAATTTTTCATACTCAAGCCCTCAAAACCCCTAGAAAACCTGCTGGGGTGTGAAAACAGCCATAGCACTTGTAAGTGGGAAACTTAAGCCTAAATCTTTTGGATAATTGTGGCATAAACAAATGTTACAAAACTAGTTTTTCAGTGGGAAAAACAGTATTTGAGAAAGAAGCAGTATCTGAGAAAGACATGATATGTTATCATGTCATGTCTAATGACTGGCCTACAATAATTACAAAGTAGAAGGGGGAAAATCTGGGTAGACCTTACCTTTTGGATCTCTGTCTCTGAAGGCAGGTGAAGGGGGCGTAGCAGATTTTTTGTGACTGGGACACCATAGAGCCTCCTAGCAAATGCCATGACAGCTGGCCCATCTTCATAAGCACTTGGGAAATCTAAAGCTTTCACATCTGTAAACTTCTCTAATTTCAATTTTAGCTGATCAATGAGTATGTGCTGTTCCACCATTTTCTCAATCTCATGGGAAAAAAATAAAGCAAAAGCAAAACTGAGCTCTGTATCATATTCTCAACTTCTATCTCCTCAAAAAGGTCATGAATCTTGTAAATCACCCAATAACCCTAAATTATTGTGCAGGGCGCAGGCAAATTCTGCAACAAACTGAGAATTCTATGACATTTGATCAGTCTCAGAATCCCCTCCCCGCATCCCACTCCCCAATCCAATAAAGTATAGACACGTTTTTGTTCAGAAAGACCTACCTGGGTGTCCTGGGTTACAGAGAGAGTGCCAATGTGGGGTGTAACCAAATTGAGTATTCTATGCCATTTCTGACAAACTGTTAGTGATGGGCATTTTGCAGTAGATGCCCAGCAGATGCCCAGCTGACACCTCAGGTTACAAGATGGGTATTAAATGAGGTAAGGGGGAAGAGCCAAACCCTGTGAGAAGGGGAGTGTTTCTTTTTCTTCACATGTGACTCTGCAGTGCTAACTCCTTCTGGGGAAATACCAGCACAGTCCCACTGATCCTGAAGGGGTCATCTCTGCCAATGGCCCATAGTGGCTCAACAGCACCACCATAATGGACAGCTGTAACAACTTACACCACCAAGGATTCCCAAAAATATCCAATGACTTTCATGATTACATCACTCCCATTGTGCAACTGTTCACCCTGGAATACTCTCCCTTGAACCTGACCATACATAACTGGAGACTTGGAACCCCCATCATGCCTGGACAGATCCAGACAAGGACCAGAACTTCCACAGGACCACCACTTTTCACTTCCACCCAGCCTCAGGTTTGTTGATAATGCTAAATTGGAGACCTTATCTGCTTCTCTTACAGCATTCTCCATACATTGTTCAAAAGTACTTATCTAAACTGATTCATCCATAAGGCCAAGATTATATCCATTATTCAACTCGCTCTATCACTTTTGATTCTTTTTGAATATTGTTAAAATCTGGCCTAGCAAAAACAGAGAAGAAATATAGTGCATGATACACTCTGCATTCTTCTACTTCGAGTAACATATTTTTATTCATTCTTTATGTTGTTGTCTTAGATTGAAAGTTCCTTCCAAATACAAACAATGCTTTACAAGTTATCATTCTTTTGGAATACAATACTTATTATTCCTATGTCACAGAAAATAGAATATAGGTATGAATATCATTTTTGTTATCATTTTGAAAGAAGTAACAGCCAACTGATCCACCTTGAAGGTATTTGTCCCTGATGCAATTGCACATACAACTCCACAGTGTAATACCCATTGCATAAATACATACGTGTATAAACATTCATTACCTCCTACCTCATACCTGCTACTCTAGAAGTCCTTATTCTATCATGTACCATTAAATTACATATGCCTGTGAATGCAATATAAAATATTTGACAGAAGCACTTGCTTTACATTGTATGTTTTTAAATAGAAGTGGCAGTTTAGTCAACTAAATGCCAAAATGCTGCCTGAAAGCTCTCAAGCTTCCCTCCTGTCCCTGATACTGAAAGAACCTTCTATCTACACTGTGACAGCTATCTTGTATCCTCCAAAATTCATATAAGCATTATTACAGTATAAATTGACACTGTGGTGTTCAGGCTAAAAAACATCTATCCAGAAGTGACAGAGAAGAAAGAAAGTGACAGAAGGAAGAAAAAGATCATGACTAGTTTACTTACCTTTAATGCACTCACTCTCCCCAAGCCACCAGAAAGGAAAAGGAAAAAGGAGAAAAGGTATAATAAGGAGAAGACCACTAGCTATCCAGATTTATGCTTTTCTCTTTTAAAAATTCACATAATAAATTATCTGTAATCCACACGTCTGGCAACACCAGCAGAATATTAACTATTCTAGGTGCAGTCTTCTCAATCTTGAAATGTTATGCACATAATAGCCACTGCAATTTCATTAGCAAATTCAAGGTCTACAGACGGAAAGAGACTCTTTGTCACTACCTCACTTTCCACTGTGTCATTCAGTTTTCTTTAATGGTAAATGATCAGAAAGTCAGGATGGAATTCTGTCTTATAAAGTCAAAAGGGGCCAATACTCTAATTCTTAATAAAGGTATAACAAAATAAGTTTCTATACAATTTTCAATTAAATTATTCTATAGGATCCATATAGTCTTTTTCTATTCTAAAGCATCTTTCAAAGTCTTTCAAATCCTAATCTATTAATTGTCCTGAAACTCCTTAACAATTATACAAATCTGGGGAGAGGGTTGTGTGTTATGGCTCAGGAAGCATGGAGAGCACGAATGGCTCACTTCTAGTGATGCAGGAGCCTTTGGCACAGCTAGGCTCACATACAGTCTCCAGGAACCATATTATGGTGATACACCCACTAGAAGAACCCAACTCATTCTGTGAAACTGTTCTAATTCAAACAAAATGTCCCCAGCATTGACTAGTAATAAATAAAAAAATTCTGAGGAACCTGTTGAATGTATTCACATGGTAGAAGGATGGTTCAATGCAGATAAATGTGTAACCGTGGAAAAATACCTGTAATCTTTGTATTTCTTGAGCCTCCTTTAAAAATTCCTGTTGTTCTCTCTTTCTTGTAGTAATGTCTTTATCTGATTCTGCAGTACCTGTATTTCATGATTCTTCTGGCTAAATAGTTCTTCATCCATAACTAGTACCTCCTAGATAATAAAAGAAAAGTTCAGCTGGGCGAAAGGGACATTATTCCTACAACAAAAAGGGACATTATTCCTACAACAAAATAAAACCTCATTTGTTGTTAAAAGTTTACCAGAACTGCAAAGTCTTTAAGTATGTATAGCAAATTGTCTAAGTGGTTATCTGCTGTTTCTAGCAGCTATTTCTTCACTTCTGTTCCATCTATTGATTTTGTTCTGACAAGTTTCATTCTTCCCAAGGAGATAATGTAACATTATCTAACCAAACCTAATTTATTGAAGTATATATTAAATTCAATTATTCTCTTTAGCATGCTGTTACATATAGCTACAAGATCACAGCATCTTGTGATTGATAATGTTAATAATTGTTCTCTAATGAAAACAATAAGAACAGCTGTCCTCAATCTGCAACTTGGGTAACAGTTTAAAGATTAAAGAAAACACAAGAATGCTTGTTCATATGTTCTTGTGAATGAAATTATACCGATTGATGGAGACTTCCAAATGTTGTCAAATGTTGTTAGTCTTCTAGAAAGCCTGCAGAAGCCAAAGATAAAGTATTGAAACATTACATCAACCCACAAACCTTTGTATTCCTGCTCTTCCTATTTTTTTCTCCAAGAGTCCTGGTGGTGGACATATGAATGAGTTTGGGTGTTAGCTACAGCCAGTCCAGTATTTTAATATCATGTAAGACAGCATTATTCAAGCAACAATAGCTGCTAGCAAAGAAATCTGTATGTACAGACAAGAAGAGGTCCTCTGGTAGTTATTAAACCTGTCCATATGCAAACGCTGCTCTGGAGTCTATAGTGTCTCATTTATTTTAGCCTTTCTCTAACCATCTCTTCCTGGCTGTAGATGGCATACTCCCTGGGGAAGGGAGTTTGAGCTAAGTTTAAGCTCAGCTTTTACGCTGTTTTGAACCAGGGAAACAGAGGTTTAAAACAAGCCACAGAAGAAAATCAAGAAGGAAGAAAAAAAGCTGTGATTTAGATTGCTTGAGAACAAAGAAAAGACAAAATTTGTTTATGCAATTGCCTAATAACAATCTATAGCTTTATCAGTTTGGTTGCAAACCTAAAAATGGGTTGATGTTACAAAATTCTAACTTATTGGAGCACTGCCTCCTTCCACACAAGACAAAGCTCAAATTAGTTTCTCTGAGGTGTTCATCTGGCATTAGAACTTCACGCAGAATCCAACTGGTGTACAGCTGATTTAAGTAATAAAATTATTTTGATTTGAGATTATTTTCACTGTACAATAACCTGCATTTCTTTTCTTTTGATGTTCACAGTCAACATTTTAACTCAACACATCCAATAGAAGTACTTCCTAAATGTCAATGGGGATGTTTCTAAAAAGAATTATTTATTTGATCATGTGTCAGTTCTGTTAGGAGACATGCTTTCAGAAGGCTGAGAGCTCTTCTCCCCACAGGTCATCTCTAGGACTATTATCTGTTGTGAGAGAAACAGCTAATCAGCACTAGCGATATGACAGGATCCTCATGGGATATCTGCATGCTAAGACTCCCAGATGTTTTGAAATTTTCACCTTACTTGGAAAACCATAAAGAAGTATGATGTCATCAAAAAGCAAAAGTTGATGTTTAACACAAAAGCAAATGTTAGAAAGTGATTAGACAAAGAAATCTGCAAATAGTTTAGAAACTCTGTTAGCTAAAGGCATGGTAATGGAAAAGGAAATACAGGATGTTTTGGGAGACCATAGCTGAAGAAATACAGTTTAGGAAATTGCTAAGAGATAAGAGATGAGACTGTAACTTTGTAATATTACACAGACTAGACTATTACATACATAGTATTAGATAATATTAGACAAAAGTTGCAAAACTTAGTCCCTGGGTTATCTGTAAATTCACTGATATCTTTGAAAATATCTGTATTGTAATTATATCTGTAATGCTTCTGACGGAGTAACATCTTCCCAGGATTCAACACAATTTCTGGGTTCACAAGACAACTGCTGAGGGAATGCAACAAAGTACACACTTCCAAGAGAAAGAAAAGTTCTCTTTCTCTTTCTCTCTTTCTCTTCTTTTTCCCCTAACTAAGAGGAAAACTAACTTACCTAACTAGGTACACTCCCTCTCTTCCAAGCCCCCAGTCCCAAGGCAGAGTAAAAGAAAGAAAACTTGTGGGTCAAGACAGAAATTGTACAGTAAGTGAAGGTGAAGTGAAAGAACAGAGAAAATAACAAAAGTAATGCAAAGGTAGTAAATTAATGCAAGGCAAATCACACTCTGTCTCCCCCAGCGGGTAGACTGATGCCTATTAGCTCCTGCGCAAAAAGACAGCTAACATAACTAAATCCCCGTCCTCCCCGTTTCAATTTCTGAGTACGTCATATGATATGAAATAGCTCTTTGGTTGACTTGGGTCTCCTCCTGTCCTTGGGCACACTGGCCTATCTATTCACTGGTGTCACAGACAGAGAGAATCAGTCCTTTGATGCTATGCAAACACTCTGCAGCAAGACCTAAAACACTGGTGTTTTATCAGAATTGTACTAGTCAGAAATGTAAAACATGGCACCCTGCAAGCATTTATGAAGAAAATTAATTCCATCCTGGTCAGACTTAGTACAACCCCCACTTTATAGTCCACACCACTTATGTCATACTCAAGCCCCACACTATCCAATGCCACCTTATTAACTATCCTTTCTTCCCTTCTCATCCTTTGACTTATGCACAGATACCATTACTTTAGTCTACAGACCATTCCTGTAAAATACCCATAAAATATCCACCAAGTTTATATAGTCCATGATGTGAGTTCTGTCTGTTTACAGTGATCACTCAGGATAGGAGCCCAGGCTACAAAAATAGTATCCTACAAAATCCTACAACAGACTAGCACAGTCCTTCCATCATGTCAGAGACTGAATGTTATCACTCACGGTTTAAACATTGTCATAACGATTTTCTGCCCAGTATGGGAAAACTGTACAATGAAGCAGCACCACCAAAACCCAGAGTGAATGTGCCTCCTGATTGAAACTCTGTGAGTTAAACTGACTAAGGCTATTAGAGAGTAGAAAAGTGAAAAAAAAAAGAAATTGGTTAAAGCACCTCAGGCCTGGGAAGTAATGGATAAAGCTGGGAGAGCATTCACAGAAGAGCCAAGCCCAGTGGGCTCAGGGTGGAGGCCATGGCCCCAGGCTTATCTGTTGCCAGGTTTGCAGAAAATCCCCACCCCAACCAAAGGGTGGGGGAGGAGGGTTTCGGGTGCATATGAAAACCTCTGGTCAGAGACCGTGAACACCCATCCTCCACTGTGAAGACTAGCTCAGCTGTGGGACCTCCCACCCCAGGAAAGTCAAATCTATGGGACATTCACATGAGTGGGAGCTAAGGGGGCATCAGGGTTCATCAAAGGCCCCCTGAAGGGTTCCCGAGACCCTGTGCCAGAGGACTGCTCATGATACAAAATGATGCAACTGACCCAAAGTCTTTCAAGGGACAGTGTCAAACATGCCCCACCCTCAGGGGAGGCACCTGGGCATTCCCACCTGGTCCAAATGTACACTAATCCATCGGATACTATGCTTTTGGCAGGGGACACTCACCACCAAGAAGAGCAGATGGAGAGGATCTATGAGACATCATTAAGACCCATGGAGGGGTGGTATGTTTCTACTTAATCTGTCTTTGTCATTCTTCCTCTCCCTCCCTCCACTCCTCCTCCCCACTCCCTCCCTCCCGCCCTCCCCTCCCTCCCTCCCTCCCTCCCTCCCTCCCTTCCCTCCCTTCCTTCCTTCCTTCCTTCCTTCCTTCCTTCCTTCCTTCCTTCCTTCCTTCCGTCCTTCCTTCCAGCCCTTCCGCCCCACTTCCGCCACTTCCGTCCACTTCCGCCCTACCGCCATCTTCCTTCCTCTCCTTCGGCCCACTTCCTTCCGCCCACTTCCTTCCGCCACTTCCTTCGCTTCCGCCACTTCCTTCCTTCCGCCACTATGCCGTCCTTCCACCACTTCCGTCCCTCCTTCCGCCAGTTGCCTTCCGCCACTTCCTTCCGCCACTCCTTCCGCCACTTCCTTCCGCCACTTCCTTCCTTCCTTCCGCCACTTCCTACCTCCTTCCGCCACTTCCTTCCTTCTTCCTTCCTTCCTTCCTTCCTTCCTTCTTCCTTCCTTTCCGTAATCTCCTTCCTTCCTTGCTTCTTCCGCCACTTCCGCCACTTCCGCCACGTCCGCCACATCCGCCACTTCCGCCACTTACCGCCACGTCCGCCACTTCCTTCCGCCACTTGCCTTCCTTCCTTCCGCCACTTCCTTCCTTCCCGCACTTTCCTTCCTTCCGCCACCTTCCTTCCGTCCTGTCCTCCTCAGCACATCCTTCCTTCCGCAACTTCCTTCTGCTCTTCCTTTCCTTCCTTCCTTCCTTCCTTCCTTCCGTCCTTCTCCTTCCTTCCGTCTTCCTCCTTCTTCCTCGCCACTTCCGCCAACGTCCGCCACTTCCGCACACGTCCGACCAATGCCTTCCTTCCTTGTCCTCCGTCCTTTCATTCCCTCCTTCCTTCCTTCCTTCCTCCTTCCTTCCTTCCTTCCCTTCCTTCCTTCCATGCGCTGTCCTGCCTTCAGTTCCTTCCCTTCACGTATTCCTTCCTTTCCTTACTGCCTTCCTTCCTTCCTCATGCCGTCCTTCCTTCCTTCCGTCCTTCCTTTCCTTCCAGTCCGCCACTTCCCTTTCCGCCACTTTCCTTCGCCCAACTTCCTGTCCTTCCTTGCCGCCAACGTGTACGCTAAGTCCTGCCGTTCCTTCCTTCCTGCCTCCCTTCGCCCTGTCCTTCTTCACCTTCCGGCCTTCACGTCCTTCCTGCCCTTCCTTCCTTCCTTTCCTTCCTCTACCTTCCTTCCTTCGTTCCCTCTTCCTGCCTTACCTTCCTACCGACCTTCCGTCCTTCATCAATTCCTTACTGCAGTAAGTAATTCAGGCATTCAGCTCATGATTCCTTACTGCCGTCCCTTCTTCTCCTTCCTTGACGTCCGAAATTCCTTCCGCCGTCCTTCATTCCTTCCTTCCTTCCGCACTTCCTTCCTTCCTTCTCCTTCTTTCCTTCCTTTCCTTATCAAGTAATGAAGCAAATTCCTGCCTTCTTCCGCCCACTTACCGTCCTCTTACGCACATTCCTGCATTCTGCACTTCCATTGCCTTATTTCATTCCTTACGTCCTTACTTCCTCTTCTTCCTTACTTCCTTCTTCCTTCTTAATTCCTTCATTCCTCCTTCCTTCCTTCTTCCGCCAACGTCCTTACTGACTTCAGCAACTTACTTAAGCCCACTGCATTTCCGCCAATTCCTTCGCCCACGTACTCCTTACATTCCTTCAGTCCTTAATTCCTTCCTCCTTCTTCCTTCCTTCCTTCTTCTTAACTTCTTCATTCCGTCCTTCCGCCTTCTCAGGACATTCCGAAAAGGCCTTCCGCAATGCCTTCGCCACGTCCTGTCAGCACGCCTATCGCCAATTCTTCCTGCGTCCGACACTTCATTCCTTCCCGCAAAAGCCGCCGGACGGAGGACGGGGAAGGACGGAAGGCCGGACGTCCTGCCTGTACGGCACGCCGGTCCGGCATGCGGTCCTTGCGGCCGTCCTTCCCTTGCCTTACTTCGTCGTCCGGCCGGCAGGCCGCCGGCGGCAGGCCTCCGGTCAGCCGGCCGGACGGCCGCCGGCCGGCGGCCGTCTTCCTCGTACGTCCCGGGACGTCATTCCTTGCATTCCTCTTCCTTACGTCCGGTCCTCGGCCGTCCGTCTTCGTTCTCCTGCGGAAGGCGCAAAGGCACGGCCGCCGCAACTGCCGGAGGTCAGCCACGGCCGGAATGCCAGCCACTGCCTTCCGGCCGCCCATTCCTTTACTTCCGTTCTTCCTCCTTCCTGGCCTTCCTTCCTTCCTTCCGGCGGCCCGGGCCGTGAAGGCCGGACGGAGGACGGCCGGCCTGCAGCGGAAAGGCAGCAAACGGTCAGGCCGCCGACAGGCACGGCCGGCCGGAGGCAGGCCGGCAGGCCGCCGGCGGGCCGCCGCCGGCCGGACGGCCGGGCGCGTGCCGGGCCGGCCGGGCCGGCATGCCCGGCGGCCGGCGGACCGGAAGGCACTGGAGGACGGAAGAAAGGAAGCGAACGGAAGGCAGAGGGCAGAAAAGGCAGGAAGGACGACACGGAAGGCCGGACGACGGCGGCGGCACGGAAGGCAGGGAAGGCAGGACGGCGGACATGCCGCAAGGCCGGACGCCATGCGTGCAGGCAGGCCGACCGGGCAGTCCTGACGGGCGGCAGCAGGAAGGAGGGCAAGGAAGGGAAGAGCACGGGACGGAAGGAAGGAGGAAGGAGGCCCTACTCTTAATGTCTTCAAGTTCCTTCTCCTCTGTTTTTTTTTCTCTCTCTTCTCTCTCTCTTTGGCCTATTTGATTGTAAATAATATATCAAATTGTTTGTTTATCACCTTCAAACCTTGTTGGTTTTGCGTCATTTCGGGGGACTAATCAAACTATGTTTGGTTTAAAGAGGATCTTCTGTTTTACTTCACAGAGAGTTCTCATTGCTCCTTGGTGATCAGAGCAGACTGTAACACATGGTAGAAGCATGGGGTTGAAACCCACAGAGCTGTAAGTCCACTGAATCAGTATCTGAAAGAGGAAGAGGTCTCCTGCATCTCAGGAATTGGCTGACAGCAACCAAAACAGTAATCTTCCTGGAAGACCCTTTTAAACCACTGCCTCTTCTCCCTTTATGTACAGATTGCTTTATGTGCAAAGTTCCAGGACCAAAATAGGTGTACTGCCCCACTTTTCATATCCTTTTCGCAGTCATGGAGATAGAACTGTAGGGTGGGAATTGTCATGGGCCCATGGTTCCCTTTCCCTTAAGCAGAGGAATTCCGGGTCATGGTAGCCAATATGCTGGCCTGCCCAAGCAAGGGGGTAAAGAGATAATGCACATTATCTTTTCAGCTGCTAGACTTTGTGTAACAATCTTTCCACAGCTGAGATGCAGGCCCATATCAAGGGGAGGGAGTAGAGATTTTCAGTAAATCTCTAGGGCTGGCAAACTGTTCTATACAAAGTTGGTGCCACAGAGTCAGCTTAATTCAGCCTTACTAGGTTGCTGTCATATGATGTCTGTGTGTTCTGTATAGACTTCAGCCACTCAGTTGTTGTGTACTGTACATTGTTTGGATCTTTTGAGGCCTGATTATGGTCCATGTCACTGAAGATCACCTCCACCACCTCTAATTCCCTCAAACATAGAATATATTCCTCAGTAGTAGTCCACATGCCTCACTGGATGACAGTATCTTCCTTAAGAGAGTACTTTGTCTTCATGCTCAATAGGAGTCATCTCTGGAACCTGGAGGTGGCTGACCCTCTTCCAATCCCTCTGTCAGTCCCCACAATCCTTAGCAAAGAATCTCAGCAATTGTGTTCTCCTTCCTTTTAGTTCCAGACTGTTAGCCCTACTATTCCAGCTCTGGAGCAACCAGACAGCAATTAGCTCATCTTGTCAAGCAAAATCTTTACACATTATCTTGAAGCTAGGCCATGGACAGCTTACCCCTCTCATGATTTCTGTCTCTTTCCTTTCCTATCCTGCTGTGGAACCGGCTGCCTGTTCTGATTCTTCCTCTCTCCTCCTCTGAGCATGACCTGCCTCTTCTCTTATTAACTTGATTTTTGCTTCTACTGTTTCTTTACTACAAGGTCAGCTATTACAGTTGAGGGTTCAGTCTCTGGTTTAGTGTCTCTGTGGCCTCAGACCAACACACCTTCTCAGTCTCAGACCACCACAAGCCTATTAGTGGGCTTTTAGACCAGACCCTCTTGCATTTCAAAGGGCACTGGACACTGACTTTATAGGCATGGGGCACATCCAACACAGCTATAGAACACACCATGTTTACCTTCGCTCCTTCAAATAATGTATTACTTTGATGGGTTAGTGATATGAAATATCAGATATGAAATCACAAGCTGTCAGAGGCAGCAATGGCCCTGTGCTCCTGCCCAATTCCTCCCATACCTCCCGACATCCCAGGGATCAGTTACATTAGAGCATGTTCCTGGCATGCTCAAACCATGTGGCAACACCAAACAGCTGCTTAACCTTAGGAATAATAATGAAAGTTGGGATCACAACACATCAGTATGAACAGTCTGATTACATAAGGATACTGAAGGAACTCAGAAGCCTCTACATCAAGGCAGTCCTGGACGAGACGAAGGGAGAGGTACCACTTTTTCCCCTCTCTCCGCAAAATGTCTCTCAGAGAAGAGGGGAAAAGTGATTTTATCCATGAGGATTAAAATCCTCTTGGAGTACTGTACATTGTGGATGTACAGTACTCCAAGAACCACCTCATGGATTTTATGTACCAGATTAGGCTGATGGCCAGTGGCTTGTCATAGCTCTCCCAAGCAAAGGAAAACAAAGTGATAAAGAGCAAACAAAACAGCAAAATCTGAAAATAGTCATTAATGATTCTTGGATGCTGTTGTACAGCTAGAAAGGAATCAAGCATCTAAATATTCAAGGACACATACAAATCATCACCCAAAGCAAATATGCAGCTTCATGACCTGCAACAGTCATAAACAGGTATTAACAAGTTTACCCTAGCACACAATAATTTAATCTGTTATTATCTTGAAAGCCTTGAGCCACAGGCTGGGTTCCAAAATAGACTGTTGTGGGTTACCCCAGGAGGCAGCTAAGCACACAGAGCTATTTCTTCACTTCCCCCTACCCCCATCTCCTATGAGGACAGAGGAAGAGCAAAGGGAAAGTGAAAGCAAGAAAATTTGTGAGTCAAGATAGGAAGTGATCAGCAAGTGATGACGAGGTGCAAGAGAGAAAGAAAATAAAACAAAAGAGATGATGCAAAAGCTATTGCCCACCACCTCCAAAGGCTGACTAATGCTCAGCCAGTTCTGGGCAAAATACAGCCAAGTCTCCCTAAACCTCCTCCTCTCCCTTTTTATTGCTGAGCATCATGTCATATGGTATGAAATCTCTCTGATTAATTCAGGTCATCTGCTTTGCTTCATGTTTATGTCTCCAACTATTCACGCATGCTCCAATCTATTTGCTGGGGGGTGCAGGCAGAAAAACAGAAGGCCTGTCACAGTACAAAAAGACGTTCAGCAGGAGCAAAACCATTAGTGTCTTATTACCATTGTATTGGTCACAAATTTAAAACACAGCACCCTCAGGGATGCTATATAGAAAACTAACTTCATCTCAGCCAGACCTAGCATACAGCATAGCTAAAACCAAATATCTAACAGATAAAACAGCTCAACCTCAAGAATCATCTTGAAACTGACTAGAGAAAATATAACATCACTTCACTTATCTCTGTTCTCACTGATTGTGTATTCAAACATCCATTACAAAACACCTATGTCCTACAGAATAGCCAAATGAAATTCTACAAAGCTGTAAATTAAATTTAATTGTCAAATTAAGTACAGGTGACAATTTTATCCATCTTTCAAAACACAGTTCAAATTTTGGCAGATTGCTTTTTTACTTAGTCATTTAAATAAACAGCTTATTTTTAAATACCTGGCATTTCTTTAGTTCCCTCTTCAGCTGAAGAATTGTAATGTGATGTGGTACTGGGCTGGTCTCAGTCCCTGAGTCAGTCTCCTGGATGGTGAGAGCCTCCTTCCTTACTTTCTGTACCATAGTGATCCAGCTCTGCAACCTGTCCCGCTGACTTCTTCTTAAGCTAACATCATCATTCAAATCAATCAGAAAAGGTAAGGCTTCATCTACACAATTTCTGTAACTGAAATATTGAACCTGAAGGCGAGTGAGCTGCTCCTCAAGTGAACTGATACGGGCTTTTTCTTCATTTATATCATGTAAATGCTGATTACTGGCCTGCTGGCTCTGCAAAGCTTCCCGAAGCAATCTGATTTCAAGTTCCATTTCATCAATTCGGTCTTTTTCTGGGTTGTAATTTACTACTGGTTTATTTCTAATGTTTTTTGCTCTGTTGGCATATTTGAGGGAATTTAAAGATTCATCAAAGTCCAGTGAGGATGGACTTATACATGTTATCATAACAGTCTTGGCATTTCCTCCAAGGGAGTCTTTCAGAATACGAGTGATTTTAGCATCCCTGTATGGAATATGTACACTTTTCCTTTTTGGGTCTCCAAGGGCACTGATGACATTTCCCAAGGCCAAGAGACCACTATTGATCTGAACTGATTCTTTGAAGCGTTCACCAGTATTTCCAGTCTTTGCCACCCTCTCTGATCCTGCCAAATCCACAAAATGAAACTTTGAAGTGATCGAATCCTGTGCAGCATTCTGATACTCTGCAGACTGCTTCTGATGAATACTGATGGTAAAAATGGCATGAGATCGACTAGAGTGCTCATTCATCTGTGTTGTGCCTGTGTGACGAGCTGCATTGCCGCTTTCCAGCAGGCTGATCACTTCATCTGCACATTCTACTTGGAATTCCTTAGCACCGACAATCACTTCAAACACCAAAGTAAGAATAATTTAATAAATTCTAAATAGCAATAGTTTACAATGATAATTCTTCAGCAATAGTTTACAGCAATAATACTGTATTAGAGAAACATACAAGCCTGCTATGGCTATGACTTACCTATAAGATCATAGCATATAGCTATAGAAATAGAAGATAATATGTGAAAAGCACGAGGTACAACACATCTGAAACCTGCAGATATTGAATGTAGGTGTCTATTGTGCCATAACATTTGAAACAGTATCTTAGACAAAAGACACTACTCATTTACACATTGCACACTGCACATTACCTTTACAACTTATAGTGGTGCTACCTAGAAAAAATATGAGCAAAATCAGCTCAAAGGATGTTCTGTCAGTTAAAAAAAAAGACAAAGAACTATAAAGTAAAAATTACTATTAGTAAAAAGTATTTATTAATAGTAATTTTACTATTAATTTTACTAATAGTAAAAAGAACAATTAGTAAAAATTATTCCAAGCCTGTACTAAGAAAAGAATTTCTATTCTGAATAGTGCAGACATTTGGGCCTTTGGAACAAGTATCTGTTAGTAATCTAATAAAGTGTAAGTGTACTTCTACCAAGTACTCTTACTAATCATCTTTTTTATCATATTTTTCTTTTAATGAGAAATGGAAAATGTACTAGTCCAAAAAGCTGATTCTAACTGTACTGAAAAGAAAATAAATAATTTAAAATATATTGTGGGCTCCTTTTGAAGCAATGATATTGTCTGCAAGATTTGTGCTGAACTAGTGCTTTCTCCCAGCTACAGACAAAAACCCATGACAGCTTAATGTAACAGTGTAATAATACTAGAGTAAACACAACAATTAGAATATTAATTTATAAAAAAAATCCAAAGCTAAAAAAGATTAGGTACTTTCAGAATAAATACCTCTGATGTGGATTCTTCTAGCATTTTTCATGGGGTGAACAGGATACCTACACAGCAAGTATTAATCTCAAAGCCTCTAAAAATATCTACTTCCTCTCCTCTTAATGAAGTGGTCTCTTCCACTCATTTCATTGTAAAAGGGGACAAGATATTTACAATGTAATTGACTTAACAATTGTAATTTTGAAGGAAGATACAATGGTTTAATCTTAAAATATTTATTCAAGTGAATAATCACACACTATTTTGTTTCTAGACAGAACTTGCAGAAACAATAATTGTGTTATTTACTTTACCATTTGTTGCCACTTCCATCCAAACAACAGAACATCTATATTGCTGACAGGCATCTAAACCCCAAACAGCTAAACTGAGCTTGTATTCTTAAACTTTAATTTTTTTTTCATTTTATTTATAAGTAGTGAATAAGCACTTTCAAGAGAAAGCAAGAGTAATTTGGACACAAACTGAAGCGCAAAACCCCAAATTTGAGAGCTGGAATCCTACCTGTATTTCCCTTCTCATCTTCTCGAATATGTAGATCTTTCACGGAAGTCTCCAAATCCAACAAATCTCGAAGTTCTTCCTTGTAAACCTCTATATAGGATACCTTCACACGGAAGTTAATATTACGATGTTCAGAAATATGATGAAATAATTCCTGAATAGCCCGTGGGATTATGCCCCTTTCATCCACTGCAACTGATGCTAAAATATAAACACAAATGTCACTGGGAACTGCAGTCATTCTGTCACATAAATTACAAAGACTGAAAGTTGAGAGAATCCTGCAATATTCAGTGTGCAACACATTAAGGAATCTGAAGAGGTCATTGTTTACAAGGATTTTTGTAATTGTTTTGTGTGTGTGTGTCAGAAGTTTTGTTTGCATCCAGTACTAGGATTCAAACTTAAGTTCTAAATGACAAAATTTTATAGTTATGGAAGTTACAAAAAACATGGATTCTGCTTTAAAACTATACTTCTCAGAGTACAGATTTCTTCTTTATCCCTACTTAATATGGCTAGCAATGATATCTCAAGGGTTTGAGAAACTATAAATTCTACTTATATAAAGCAAAATCATCAGTAACATAATGAGACAAGATTTATGACCAATATTAACAGTAATTTCCTATTTTTTCATAGACATGGAACACTGGTGCCAAACTCTACTTTTTTAAAAAATATTCAGCATAGGACAATATTTCCATTAATAATCTGTATTCTTTATCCACAACTATGGAAGCTGTTTGCCTA
This sequence comes from Serinus canaria, assembly GCF_022539315.1. Classification (NCBI taxonomy): domain Eukaryota; kingdom Metazoa; phylum Chordata; class Aves; order Passeriformes; family Fringillidae; genus Serinus; species Serinus canaria. The sequence continues at coordinate 39,299,874 of NC_066343.1, read as the reverse complement.
TGAGACAAAAATACCAAGAATCTCTTTTATCAAAAAACTAATGGGTTGCTCAAATCTAACTATTAATTTAGTAAATATATTCATTAAACTAAAAGGGTATAATTGCAGAGCTATGATCAGCCTTAGACTACGGCATCCACTACCAAAACAATTTAGCTAGCAATGGTACTTATAGGAACATTAAATAACTACTAGAGAAGGGAATAGAAGTGAAGTTACAATAAGGCGAAGAGGCCAGTGGTATGAGGTTCAACCAATCTAAGTGTGGAGTCCTGCCCTTGAGTCACAACAATCCCTTAAGCACTACAGGTTGGGTGGGGCAGAGTGCCCGGAGAGATGCTCAGCCAGAAGGGACCTGTGGGTGCTGGTTGGCAGCAGCTGATCACAGGCCAAGGTGTGTGCCCAGGTGGCCAAGAAGGTCAATGGCATCCTGACCAGTACCAGCAGTTGTGTGGTCAGCAGGACCAGGGCAGTGATTGTCCCCCTGTGTTGGGCACTGGTGAGGTCACACCTCCAGTGCTGTATTCAGTTCTGGGCCTGTTACTCTAAGAAGGACATTGAGGGGCTGGAGTGTGTCCAGAGAAGGGCAGCAGAACTGAGGTAGGCTCTGGAGGAGCAGCTGAGGGAGCTGGGGTCGTTTAAACTGGAGAAAAGCAGACTCAGGATAGACGGTATTGGTCTCTGCTACCACCTGACAGGAGGGTGTAAGCAGGAGTAGGGAGTCAGTCTCCTCTCCCAGGTAAAAAGTGACAGGACAAGAAGAAATTACCTCAGGCTGCACCTGGGGAGGTTTATTGGATATTAGGAAAAATTTCTTCACTGATGGTCAAGCAATGGAATGGGCCTAGCTGTGGAGCTGGAAATGCAGGTTAATGGTTGAACTTTAAGATCTTAGGCATCTTTTCCAACCTACATGGCTCTGTGATCCTATGATTCTAAATAAAAGGAAGACTCTACAGAGATATTTACAATATTCTATTTATATCCATTTGGAAGAATTAAATAATAAATTTCTCTGATGTCATAGAAATTTCTCTCAAAAGCCCGAAAAACGCAAACAACTCCAACATAGAATGAGCAAGTAAACAATTAAGTGCCCACTGAAGACATTTTCAAGGTAAGATAAATGTAGTAAAAATTTTAAAAACCACTATATTTCAGAAAAAAAAGTTCTAATATAAGTTGCATGTTAAAATGTGGAATGTGAAAGAATACTTAACAAATTGGGTTTTTCTTAGATATTTTTGGTATAGTCTAATTTATGGAGAAGTTTTTAGAACTTATCACATAAACTTCAGAAGTTTTGGGTTTTTTTACTACGGGTTTTTGCCTTCATCCTTAAAATTATGCAGCATTATCTGCTATGTAATAAATATTTAACTTGCAAAAATGCACCCTCTACTGATTAAAAAAACTCCAAAACCCAAAAAACTTTCTATAACCTACCAACATGGTCACCACCAATGGTGTAAGTCTTCCCAGAACCAGTCTGTCCATACGCAAACACTGTAGCATTGTATCCTTCAGTCAGAGACACTAGGAGGGGCTTAATACAAACAGCATAAACTTCTTCTTGGGTTGAGTTTTTGCCAAATACAAAATCAAAAGTGAAGGCATGGTCCTTTCCAATGATAACTTGTTTAGCATTTGGGACTAATCTGACACACGCTTGGTGGTTATGAAGTATTTCTTTGGAAAGCAGAGGTCTGACTCGGACTGCAACTTTAACTGGGATCTCCTCCATGCCAGACTCCACCACTGGGCTTCCCACTCAGTATTCACATAGCCAAGAAGAAATCTGTTACCACAGCTCTGTTCAGCTCATTCACATTGTCTGCAACTAAGAAAAAAAGTTTTCCATGTTAAATAATACAAAAGAATGTATTTCCTGAAATGAAAAGTTGAGATTTTCTAAGGAACACGTAAGTACCATTACATTCTTGAAAAGTACCTGATATAAATGCAGCTCTATTAATAACTATATAATCAGCAATAAATTATTTTGCATCTATTAATTCCCAGGTTAGCAGACTTAAGTCTGAAAGTTGCCTGATTTCCTATTTGAATATAACACAGTCAAACAAAGCAACAATATAGCAAGTTTTAATAAACACTGTTGATAAAGCAAAGGCTTACAATGGATCCTCTCATTTTCCTGTTCCTGCATTCATATTGCATAGGCAACACAAATGAAACAAAAACTTCTTCTCCAGAAGTTGTATATACATACATGTTTCAATACCCTCTTCCACTTACCAAGCACCAAACATTTCTAACAAGCACAAAAAAGTGTGGTTTTAAATGTATCTATTTACTACATGTAGAACATTCCTCTGATTTTCATCTGAAACTTTAGGCACATATGTAATTATTTTTTAGTAAATATAATTTTTGCATACATGATTCCTTATACTGCCTGGTGCATATTCATTCTTACAGCATAGTCATTGCACAGTAGCACAATTTAATGATTAAGGAATTGTCTTTCTTTATAGCTGTTCAAAAATCTGCATGGGATCCCACACACATATTTTCCATTGCTGTTGCTAACTCTGAGAATTTCTGTCATGCAAGGTAAAGTCTGCTGAACTTCCTGCTCCCACACACATTGTCTTCAAGAAAGCTGTATTACTAAACTGGCAGAAATCAGCTAAGCTCCCAAAATTCAAGTCTGTTAAAAACTAATAGCTTAAAACATTGTAATCTCGCAGCAGTAAAGAGAAGAGCTTTTGCATTTCATTTTACTCCTTTTAGAGGACTTGGCTGAACTTTGAAAAAAGAAAAGCCCCGTTTCACTGACTGAGAGCAAGAACAAATAAGCAAAGAATGAGAATAACTTGTATCATTAATGACACGGCCAATCAGAAACAGACACATAAACATACTAACTACAGATTAAAAACACCTTTTGATTGATAATTGAGTTTAGTTATCTGGGTGCATTATTTTTCTGCCCCCTAGCAAGTGCTGTTCTTAAATGCCAACATTTCCTACTCTCTTTTTAAAGTTACATTTATAAACAAACAGATTAACAAACAATGTCCGGGGTGTGGCAGTGAAACCGTATTTCCACAGAATCTACTTTGTAAAAGAACGTGGGAATATGAAACATTCCCAATACATCAAGGCAAGAGAGATACTCGGGTGTCGACGCCCGCGGCTGCCATAAGGCAGAGACAAACACACAGGCAACCTTTCCACTTGCAGGGATGCTCTGAACCCGGCCCAGCGGATTTTCCGTGTTTGCAACGTCTCCAAACCTGAGGAGCAGCCGGGATCGTACCACGCGTGAGTGTCGAGAGCCGCTACAGCCGCGGAGGCCACCGTGCCGTGCCGTGCCGTGCCGTGCCGTGGGCCCGGGCCGCAGCGAGGGCGGCGGGCGGCCGGCGCTGTTTGCGGCCCCTCGCTAGGCAACGGCCGCCATGCCGGCCCGCGCCGCGCGCACAGCGCCCCCCGCGGCCGGACGAGCGCGAGCGGGGCGCGGCCGGCGGCTCCCGCTTCTTCGCGCCGCCCTGCCCGGGAGTCGGTGAGGTGTGTGTGGGATGTCGGCCCCTCCGTCCCAGAAGGACGGTGAGGTGTGTGTGGGGTGTCTCCCCTCCGTCCAGGAAGGACAGCGAGCTGTGTGTGGGGTGTCGGCCCCTCCGTCCCAGAAGGACGGTGAGGTGTGTGTGGGGTGTCTCCCCTCCGTCCAGGAAGGACAGCGAGCTGTGTGTGGGGTGTCGGCCCCTCCGTCCGGGAAGGACAGTGAGGTGTGTGAGGGGTGTCGGCCCCTCCGTCCGGGAAGGACGGCGAGCTGTGTGTGGGCTGTGTCCAGAGAAGCGCCAGGGAAGGGTCTGTAGCAAAAGTGCTGTTAGGAGCACTGACGGAGCGGCTGAGGGAGCTGGGTCTGTTTAGCCTGGAGGACGCTCAGGGGGACCTTACTGCTCTCTACAACTGCCGGGAAGGAAGGAGTAGCAAGATGGCATTCGGCCTCTTCTCACAGCCAACAGATGCCAGTAACAAAAGGAAATAGCTTCAAGCTGTGATAAGGAAAGTTCAGGTTGGACATCAGGAAAAATTTCTTCACATAAAGGGTGATTAAATATTGGAACACACTGCCTAGGCAGGTGATGGAATCACAGTCCCTGGAGGTGTTTAAGGAAAGACTGGACATTGCACTCTACTAGACACGGTGTGCCGTGGTCTAGTAGACAAAGTCGTGTTTGGTCACAGGCTGGACTTGCTGATCCCAGAGATTTTTTCCAACGTAAGTGATTCTGTGATTCTTCCCCTCCCTTTCCTACCTTCCTCGCTGCATGGACTGAACACCCCCATCTCAACCCTAGCAATAAAAACACAGATACACCCCCAATGGCACGTCTGTCACTGCACTGTTTATTGGATGATTGGACAAGTTACACTTTGATCTCTGAGCAGTAAATCATCTGCCAAGCACCTGTCACCTCTGTGCAAGTATGACAGGGGACAGGCAGGAACAGGAGGGGCTGAGGAGCAAGGTACACCACAGGATCTTCACGCACACGCATCTGGCTGTGCGCACAGGTAGCCACATACACCAATACAAAGGTCAAAACAGGAGAAATAAACCCTACCTTAATATGGGCTGCCTGCAAAATTTACACTGTTAATTCCAGTCAGGACAAGCAAAAGATTAAAAGAAAGGTAACAAAAAGGTAATAAAACAATCAGGGGGATAAAAAGCACATTGTTATTTCATCACTAAAAAACAAGCATTTGATTTAACGGTTCCAAATTAGTGCATGACAAATCACCACATGAAAAGCAAAACTGCAGTTCAAAAGATAAGGCAGCAATACAAGAGCTATCAGGCTGGACCTAGTAATATATACACCGTACTCGGTGGAACGGGATATCTTTCATCTCTGCCCTGTGATCCCTGGCATAATCCCAAAGATAATAATCCAGTAAAACTGCATTGATTTTTTTATGCATGTCCTGACCCTTCTTCTGATAGAGCTCCTGAAGGTGCTTACAGATCAATGCACAACACCAAATAGAACAGCCACGGATCTCTACCTCTTCTTTGTCTCCAGACTGGAAAAGCGTTCCTGCAGACACAAGAGACAGCAATCCATTTACATGGAACAGACAGAAGGCCAGGGACTGACTAAATCTGTGAATTTTTTCCCCCTTCACATTTATTCTGTTCTAGGATTCTAGCTCTCATGACTTACCCAGCAACTATTAACAGTGTTGCTATACATTTTCTAACCATTACTTTAATTTTACCATACTGCACTTAGAAGCTTCTCTCCCATTCAATTCAAGCAACAGCCTGTATTCTAAGGAACTGCTTTAGGAGCAGGGTGTAATGCAAATCATACAATCATTTCTTTGCTTACAGAGACAAAAAAGATATTCTTTTATTATAGTATACTTTTTAGTATATAATTATTATACTTCATAGTATATTTTCTACCAGGGTGACTGAAGTCTAAGATTTTAAAATTAAAAATAACAACCCCCCAAAATAACTGAATGTAAAGAGAAATAGTGGAATTATTTAAATGGGAATGTTCTCATTAAGATTCATGGAAGGATAAAATGTCTATGAGGTCTATTTAGTTATTTAGATATAGATAGTTGTATGGATAAAAACATAAATACATGTACAGCCATTCTTTTAAAGATCATGGGCAACTGCATTAATCTGTTTATCTACCTGAGTATTTCTGAAATTGCATAATAACAGTTCTACATCCAAATACAGTCATTTTGCAGTGCAAAAGAGATTGACTTATTTTTATTCACTGAAATTCATAGTTAGTAAATATTGGGAAGATGAAATCAAGCTTAAAAAATTAAATCCTAGTCATGTGCAATTGACTTCATTTAAAGCAATATTTTTAATGGATGCTTATAATATTACTTTGCTTATTAACTAGCAATTCAGAGGAATTCCCATGCTTTTACAAATTTGAATTAATGACAAAAATAATTGCTTCTTTTATGTATTCAAAAATTGCAACCATTCTCATTCTCAAAAGTGGTTTTCCAGCAGCAGCTTTTCAGAAATTCATTTAGAAACTCAAATTATCTCTGAGTCTTTAATTCTTCCCTTATCAATGTTTGATCCACAAAACAGTTAGGTCTTTATAAAAAAGTAACCCTGAGATCTCACTCAAGATCATGGTTAGAGAAAAAGTTCCTTCTTGTTACCTCACCAGTGCCTAAGAAATCCCTGTAGGAAAAAAACTGACACGTAACCCTTACATGGACAACATATTACATTTTAAAACTAGCCTTAGTTCTTAGTATACAGTATCAGGCAGAAAGATTACTTGATATTAGCAAGGACAGAACAAACCTTCATGTAGTTTCTTCATTAATTTTTCAGAATACTTCATTGCTTTTAAGTGAACAAGGACTTGTGGAATTCTGTAGTCAGCAAATATTGTCAGACTGGAAATATCATCAAAAGAGCCATCTCCTTTGCCTTCTAAAACACTCCACGTGTCAGCCACAAGTATTTGTGCCCGTTTGTAGAAAGACACCTTCTTTTTCTAAAGAAAGAAATTATGGATTGTTTAAGTGCCTGATCAATAAATATAGCAAATAACACATTAAGCATGACATATTGTTAAGCAAACATCAGTTAACTAAAACAGAATAAAACTGCAATATTCTTAAATATCTTGAAATCTAAACAATATCAAACTACAAACATGGATTATGTGGAATGCTCATAAATAAACTGAAATAAAAAAGTAACAATATAAATAAAAGTTACTGCAGCAAATAAAAATTGTTTAGAATATGCCTGGATTTCAGAACACATTCACAGTTGTTTACTGCCACTTAGTAAACACTGCAGTTGAATGTCCAGCAACATTAATTTTCAGAACCTCTACAGTACATCCTACCTTTTATGTTGACAAGAGAAGCATAATAGGCCTGTATGGTACTAGGCAATTAAATAATTTTGTAAATCCATTTATCTGTACTCTTAAAGAAACAGAATTCTGGTGAAAACTTTAATGAATGCTCCTCTTTGTTTACTGCCAAGATGCTGTAACTATTCCTGACAGCAAATCACATTTCTTGTCCTTGAATTATATTCTCCAAAAAACACCGGGAAGTTCAACTACATTTCAAAGAACAACTTCCATAACATCCTCAAAACTCCTGCCTTCCCTATGCGTCATTCTATACTTGACATAGATGCACAAACTTACTCCTAGAGAACATAGGTGATTTTGTACCTTAGATAACAAAACATCACCTTAGACATCACATGAGAAGTGGTAACAAGAAGTAAATAATTAACAGATCAAATTTTATCATAGCTCCTACTGTCCCAAAGTAAGAGTGTCATTCTTTCATAGCATTAGGAATTTTTCAGTAGTAAAGTACTGATTGTCTCTAGCACCACACCATTTCACAAGAGTAGAGGAAGGCAGAATTAGAATGGAAGTTTTCATTTCATGCTGTAGCTTAATTAGGAAAAAAATATTGTCTAGGACTCATCACTGAGCAGGTAATTTATAAATTAATTGTTTCATTGTTAAATTTTTTGTTGTACAGAACATATTAAGTTTATACAAAAATCTTGATATGAAAAAGACTATGAAGCATTTCAAGTTAATTTTCCCACTATTTATTTAGAAAGCAGGAAAAACACTAGGTGGATGATACCATATGTCAAATTGGAGGAACTTAAGAACTTTTTTACTGTGTAAGTGACTGCACTGGCACAGATTGTTTAAAGAGATTGTGGAGCTTCTCTCATGGCATATGCACAAGAACTTTCTGGACACAATCCTGTGCCATCTGCTCTGGGATCACACTGCTTGAGCAGGGAGGTTGGATCCACTTTTGGTCCCTTAAACCCTTACCTAGTCCATGATTCTGTCTGTGAAAGACAGTAAAGACAGTACAATTTATCAAAAATGGAACTTTTTCAACATGGCAATACAACTATATCTCTTTTATCTTTTTTTCTGCAACACTTTGCCTTTCCAGGAAATAGTACCACATACAGGAACATTTGCACCTTCTCTGCAGTACAATCTGCTGATGTTAACGACTATATCTAATTATGACCTACTGACATTAAAAGAAAGGAGGAGTATTGTGCTGGCAAAGAGCAAAATGGGACAGCACAGACATTAAAAAAAAAGAATAGGATCATGAGAATTTTATAACCTCAGCCCCAGGTGATGGATGGTAAGTAAAAGATGAATACATGCAATATAGATCAAAAAGGACTCCACTAAGTCTCTGTCAGAACACAAAATCCCTGATATATGAGTACAATGTAGTCTAAAACTTTAACTGCTGTTGGAATCAAATGCAGCACAGCAACTAAATATGAATTATCCACCAAGGAGAAAAAAATGTTTTGGAGTTTTTGGTCTTGGTTTGCATTTTCTTTTTCAGAAAGACTAACACTGGCAATTTCTGGGATTACATGTGTAATTATTAAAAGTATTTTGTATATGTATTTGGAAAAACATACAGTCAAATAATTGTGCTAATTTTAGAAGGTCAGCTTAGCAGTCTGTGATAGTATGATTCTAATGTAGGACTTAACTTCTATATATTTCTCCTTCAGGGAGGTACTGAAAAGCACTGGTTTGCTGTTGGATATTTCACCATCTTTCCAGTTCTGACTAACCCTTTAGAAGTCTTACTTGTGAGAGCTCAACCTGCTGCCATAAAAATAAGATGATCTATGTCACTACCTTCAAAATACACATTTTGCTTCGTGAAAGAAGAAAAAAAGCTTCCATATTCATGCAACAGGCTTTATTACTAAGTCAGTGCTTACGGTCTGGAATCATTTTTGGAACAGCTTTTCGTTCTGTAGTCTGCTGCTGCTTTTAAGGAGGCTTGCTTTATAAAGCACTCATCATCATCTCATGAAAGATATAACATCAATGAATAAAGCTGCTATAAAGATAAGAAAATATCACTTTACTTAGAAAATACTTCCTTTTTGATCACAAAAATTGTCAAAAAATTACTTTTTATGTTAAAATAACCCAAATAAACCCAAATAAATGAAACCAGTAGCTTCAAAGATTAATTCAAAAGAACCTCTGATTTTTTATGTAAATATATTTTGCTTCACAGCAGGAGACAAAGGAAAATAAAATGACACCTCCTACTGAAGGGCAATAAATGCAATAGGTTCAAAGCTTCAGTGACTGGTATTCCAAGAAGCTGAAAAGACTGCACAGACCAGTAGTATAGGCTGTATTGTCATTAACAAAGTCTTCTAGATTTAATGATGTAACAGCTAAGTACTACTTCACATACAACTGAGCACACAAGCTGCTACATAAGTCACAGGTGCTAAATGAAAACCATGCCTGTTTAAGTGAAAATTGGGAGACAAAGAAACCAGATGATCCCTGCTTAATTCCCATCAGTTTCTTTCAGTAAACGCTTCAGTATACTGTCAACATTTGTAAAAATGTGGGTTACTTCTAATCTGTAGTGATTTGAGTAAAGCCTGCTGAATCAAGAGCCATTAGAGGGTGGAGTCCCAGTAGCTGTGCATTAATTCTACCAGTTTTACTTCCTTCATTAGCTGCAGAGACCCTTAAGGTAAAAGAAAAAGAAGATGGTGGGAAGAGGGCTGTCAGCCATTCAAAAGAAGTGGGAAAAAAAATATGAAAAAGGATTCCCATTTTTCAGGCAGGAACGATCTCAAGTACTATGAATTTTTAAGGGGTACAAAGGAGATGTGATCTAACTGGGAACTCAGAGCATACCAAAATAAATTACAGTAAATTGATAAAGAGACAGCATATGAGAAAAAAGGCACTCCTCTGGTGGGAAAAAGAAAGTGACTCTTGTCCTGACTAGTTATGGACTATCAAGTGTCTTTTACTGTTACTAAATAGTAGGATTTTTTCCCAGAGCTTTAGAATTAGCTTACCTCAAATACAGCTTCATCTCTGTAAGAAGGAAAATTTTCCAGTATGAGATGCAGCAGTTTCTGAGCACTCTTCTCACTCATTTTAACACAGGTGAGGAAAGACCCTCCAAACTTCTCTAACAGAACTATTCCACTTTCATTCAGCACCCGGTGTCTTTCTTCAATCAAGGGCAAAGGCACTTCTGTGTCAGAGCGAAATACGTGCCTAACTTGGTCAAGCGTCATGGTGGCAAAATAGGATGCACTGGTGATAGGTATTCCTTCAGAAAAGTGAAAATAAGATATTTAGGCTGTCACATAACATAACATATAGACCTAGTGCAGTGGTCTGCTAAAGGAAAGCACTTCCATAGGAAGATCTAAGAAGTCCATCAACTCTTAAACCCACCTTTGTTTTCAGCAAGAACCGCATCCACAGAGCTGGTCACAACTAAATTTATGAGTGCATACAATGTTATCCCTTACAGCAAACTTCCAACATACAACCACAGAACTGTTGTTACTTTTTGTATGTAACTTCCCCAACTGCTTAGTTTTGGTATTTCAAGTGTGATGTTTACATAGCAAATATAGTCAGGACATAACTAGCTTAGTCAGAATAGGCCTGTTTTCCCATGGGTCCTAATCATGTTGTGCATTTACAAGAAGTGTCTTAATGCTAATACCCCTTAATTTACTAAATAACTATGCAGAAAATTAATTAAAACCTTCATCTATACCTACTAACAGTTGGGGTTTTCTTCTGAGAATAGCAAAAGGAGTGCTAAAGTACTGGGTTAAAATATGAAACTTTAAAATACTGGTTTTAAAATACAGGTTAGAGGGGCATATGGGTTTTCAGATTTACTTTAGACACTGGCATTTGATTAGTCTAAAGGATTCTCACTTTATGCCTCATTTCTTCATTTGCTATGGAAATATGCAACTTAAGAATACATGTGAAATAACCCAAGTCACGCACAGCTAACTACTGGCAATCCTTAAAGTCTTTGGAATGGAAGAGATAACCCAGATAACAGCCAAGAGTTAGCTAGTTTCAGTACAAGGGTATTTTGAAAGCGCTTCCAGGTCCCTTCCCCAAGCTCAACGGGACGCCCGCACATAAAGAGCTACCGACACAGCGAGCAGCAGTTCCCAAGAGCGTGTCCCAGTTATGAGACGCCGCCTTCATTAATACACGACGCTCGTCATCCGACGCCCCTCGCCCGCAGCCCCGGCCCGACCCCGCTTCCCCGGCGCTCACTGACCATCGTCCAGGGCCCTGTTGACGGCGGCGCACAGCGACCAGTAGCCGCTGTAGGTTTTATCCTTGTACTTCACGAGGTACTTGCGCTCCTCCTGCTCGGACCAGAAGGAGAAGTTGAGGGTGTCCACCAGGAATACCCAGTCTACAGCCTCCTTGTCGGCGGCCCGGGGGTTCAGCTCGTGTAGGCTTTTCCACCCCGCTAGCCCGAACTCCGCCGCCGAGGCTTTGTCGAACAGGCTCTCCGCCACCCGCCGCGCTCCCTCCTCGTCCACGGAGACATCTTTGCTGTGCTCGGCTATGAACTTGGCGGACTCCAGGGGGGACGGGAACACCTCCATGCTTGGCAGGAAACACGCACGCTGCCGAGGCCAGCCTCTTAACCGCGCTTCCCGCGTGGCGCGCACGGGGAGCGCCTCCGCCCACCGGGGCCCGCCCCGCTGCCCGCCCCGCTGCCCGCCCCGCTGCCCGCCCCGCTGCCCGCCCCGCTGCCCGCCCCGCTGCCCGCCCCGCTGTGCTGCCGCTGCGCGCAGGCGCGGGCGGAGGCGGGGCCGGGGCGGCGCTCGGGGGCGAGAGCGAGCACAGACCCCAGGCCCGGGAGCGCTTGGACCAGCACGTTCATGGTGAGAGTCGCCCCCTCAAATCCTGCCAGGCTAGAGCAAGGGGCAGACTCAGCTTCATGAGTCTTCCAGAAGATTCCCATCATTGAAAAAGAGACGGATAAAAAAAAAAAAAACAAAAAAAAACCCGAGGAACGAACAAGAATGTGCGTGTTGAGTTGTTTAGCTCCTTTCCCCAATCAAAACAGAAAAGAACCAAAAAAAAAAAATACGGTCCAAAACCCCTTTTGCAGACATACACAAGCTGGAAGCACACAGAGAAATTCAGCCTGTTTTAGTTAACTCCTGTTTAGCCCAAAACCTTGGCCTTGATTGCAGACTTGACTAGAATTTAGGTACCAAGCTGTGTACCAAGCCAGCTGACTTCCCACTGACTAAAGAGAACGATGGCATTTCTACAGAACTCAGCATCGCTCTGCCAAGGGAGCCAGCCTTATGCATAACGCCCCTAACCTTTACCATGCCATTTTAAAGAGCAGCTACGTGAAATAGGCCAAGTTCACACACCACATATCTGGTGGGGGGGGGAAGGGGGCACAACAAACCAACCAACCAACCAAAGACAATAAAAGAATCTTCACTTACTCTGCACTCATCATATCTCTATGTGCCACACACCTTTAAACTTTTTAATCTGTTTTTATTCAGGAAGTGAAATTAAAACTTTAAACTATAAATACAAATGCCAATACTTCATGAGATATCCAGAGGCGTTATATTTTTTTTTAATTTCACACAAATAATTCTTACAGAACTCAACATACATCTGGGAAACAAGTTGAAGTTTTGCATACAATGGAAAACAAGTTACATAGTTATATCTCATCTTGCCAAATCGCAATTCCTACCTCATACAAACAAAAGCTCAGGAAACAGGTATCATTTTTTCAGTCAGGGTAGAGCAACTCTGCATTAAGCAAGCTGTCTATAACCAGGTGTACTTTATGACTGTTTACTCAGTGACATCACAAAGTTTTAAAGTATTTTATTTATATACTGTCACCAATATATATATGTATTGCAAAGAGGGCCAAGTTTTATACATTTGCGTGAGTATTTTCACCTTCCCCCCCCCCAAAACAGCAAAGCAGTCATTGTTTTCACACAATCTCTTTAATTTGTCAAAAAAATCCCACGTAACTCCATCTATATATCAAGGAAACTGAAGAGCAAGCTTAACAGCAACTTTAATTTATGAGGGAAAAAAAAAAACAAAACTAGGTGTATACATTTTAGTTATGACCTTATGTAGACTTGAAGAAAAATGACCACCAAGAATAGGTTCACTAAATTTATTTAAAAACCCTAAAATGTTTCTTACAAAAATGCATTACATTCTGCACACTGCTCTCAACAAATGCCAGGGACACTGTGGCCTAGCCATATTTTCCCCCTTCAAAGTAAGATACAGTGTACATAAAGCAGGGTGCTCACAACAATTACAGAAAAACAGTACAATTTACCACCAACAATGAACAAAAATAGAACTCATTCTCTCTGCCACTTCAAAATTTCAATGTTAGTCTTGTGCGCCCTTCCCCCCCCCATGTATCTGTAAGGAACTAAAACATTACATCTGGTGTACAGCAAGTATTCCACTACACCTCAAATGCAGAACACCTATGAAGCAGAGGAATGTTGGCTTTTTAAACAGAAGCAGATTAAAAAAAAAAAGGGTGCAGGACTCCTTCAGTTCTTCACTAGTCTTAGAAAAACTTTCCAGAATACTGCTTCACACTATAAAAAGAAAAAATAATCTTGCATTAGAATCCTTCAACATCTGCATACTGCTTCACACTATAAAAGAAAAAGAAAAAAGCATGTATTAGAATGATGGACCATACATCTTGCATCAACATTCATAGAGCATATTAAATTACAAATTACTAACATTTAAAAATACATAATTTTAAAATGTCAATGGCTAACAATTATATTAATGTATTTCAGGCATAGTTAAATATTAGTAATCTAATGCCAAACATCCAGTTAAGATCTTAAAACTGCTATAGCAGCCAGAATGTTAATACAGCAAATGCTATCTGTAGCTGTTAATATTTGGCAGAAAAGGCAAAGTACTGTCAGCAAGGTGTGAAATGCTGCGTAACAGCCCCAAATCGATTTCAACTTGTCCTGTAGAGGCATGGTCTGTGCCATATGGCAGACTGTGATTTGTTGTCAATTTAGTTATCTAAAAACAACAAAATCACTAGTCTTCCACACAGAACTAGGCCAACATCCACTGAATTCTTCTATATTTTCTACAGGCTCTATGTAATTTATTACAAGTAGTTTTTTTGCAGCAGTTTTCACCAGAGAAATGAGAGGACTGCTTGGTTAAGATGTCTTCCAGCAAGATTAGTTTTGAGGGTGTCTTCATTTTAATTAGAATGGAGAGCAGAAGAGAATCAAGGCAAAACTACTACTACTAGAGAAGTTAGGTTCAAATAGTTACTTAAAACCTGCCTTATTAAAAAAATGATTCACAGAGGAGAGCAGTTTTACAATATACATGTTAATTTGACAGTAGGGACAACATTAAACTTTAACTTGCCTGTTCTGAAGCAAATACTGTGCATTTTGTATCTGGTCCTGTGTCCCTGTAATAGTTATTATCCGATCTTCTGAGCCTTCTAGTGGTTCATCAATTTTGATCGAAGCTCCTGACTCATGACGTATTTGTTTGATTCTCTGGCCTCCCTTTCCAATAATAGATCCTGCCAACTGGGGAAGAAAGCAAAAACATTCATTTCCTGATACAGCTGCCTTTCCAAAAAGTTAGAAAATTACAACAATTTGAGTAAGTTTTAAGTGTTGCAATGAGAGCTTATTTCTTTTTAGCCTAAAAATATCGCTTGAAGTATTAATTGTATAAACACAAGTGAGATAAAACTGGGAGAACCAGCTCTCATTTCCAAAACATGTATTGCATGGGTTACAAGGACCATATCTATATCTATTACTGAGTATTAACCACAAGTAGAATTCTCTAATGCTTCTCTTAAGACAGAAATCGAACAGTCAAGCAATACACTGTTGCAAATAAGAAATACTTGCTTTCTATCAGAAGTACTTAATCAAGCATTTTAAGTATTTCAGATTTACTTAAACAGTCTGAGAAATGGCTGTGACTTTTTTTTTTTTTTAGAGAAAGCATGAGTTGAAAGCAAATCAACTTTACTTACATCTTTGGGAATCGTTACTTGTGTTGTGATGATAGGTCCACCAAGATCTCCATATGAACCACGCCCCCCTGCGTAAGAATAATCTGATTTAAGTGTATGCATCAAGCCCTTTAGTAACTACATAATGAACTACATGCAAAGATTCTATATGAACACTTACCATAACCAGAGCCACCCTCAAACTGTAAGAGAAAAGAGAAAAAAACATTAACGTGAACAGACATGTTTCATTAACACATTTTTATCTTAAGCATTATATTGTTAACTTTGAGCCCATTTAATCAAATATCACAGCCCTCAATCTGATATAAGTACAACAGTAGTTGGCATCCAGAGGCAAAGATGGAAGACCAGAGACAAAAGGGGTGGGTGGGAGAGATCCCATTAACCTCTGGTCTATTTGGGCCAGAGGCCATCTTCTGCAGGACCACAAGTTGGATGCAATGATTCTTATAAGTCCTGTCCAACTCCTGATAGTCTGTGATTCTTACCCTGCCCTATCAAAACCTTTAAGAATAACACATGAAATGACAAAGAATTCAGCCATGCCAGTTTACCAAGGCACTCTCACCATCTCAGCTTCTTGTAGCTGTTGATGCTGATCTACTTGTGACCTCTGTACTAAACATAAAAATTACAAAATCAGAGTAAAGCCTTATTAATACTACCAAAACATCTCAAAAGACACTCCAGCCTCCAGTTCCGGGGGAACTGGAACCCCAGAAAATCATCCTACACCTTTGATTTTGACTATGTTACAAAACCTTTACATCTTAGAATAAACAATCATGACATTAAGTACTTCTGTTACATCTGAACCACCACATACTGAATGTAAATGACTGCAACAAGCACTCCTGGCCCTGTTATTATTAGGATTTGTTAACTTGCATTTGACATGAAGCTCTCATTTCATCTAATGTGTTCTAAATGTGCAAAACCATGTTATTTAATACTTTGCTACAGAAGCAGAGAATAAGTATATGTGGTTCTCTCAAATTCACTTCTGAAGAGACTCCTGGGGTCTTGTGAGAGGAGGCTGCCTAAAGCTGAAACTGTCAGCCAAGATGATGACATCTCAGTGATAATATTTAAGAAAAGAGTAAAAACTTCCCAATGTGCACTGACTGCATGAGTGAGCAAAGATGAAAAAAGTGCTTCGGGAACTGGAATGGGGACTGCCCTGCAGCCTATGGAGAGAACCACACTGTAGCAGATCACTACACTGTAGCACATTGAGGGATGCTATGCTGAGAGCAGGCAGAAATGCCCAGAAGGAAGCTGTACAGGCAGATACCTGTGCCCTGTGAGAGGACCATGATACAAGTTAGTCTGTTCCTGAAGGACTGTACCACATGAAGGGGACCCACGCCGGAACAGTTCACTAAGAACTGCAGTCCACTGGAAACAGATAATTTGAGCAGCTCCAGCTGTATCATTCCATGGAAGGGACCCTACACTGGAACAGGGGAACAGCGCAGAGAGGAAAGGAGCTGCAACAGGTGTGATGAACTGATTGGGAACCTGCCATTCCCTATCACCCCTGAACCATTCACGGCAGGGAAACAGAAGAGTAAGGAATGAAGGAGTGAAAGCTGAGTCTGAAGAAGTGCAGGATGGGTAGAGGTGTTTTTAAGTTTCCTCACCATGCTACTCAAAGTGGCAGTAAACCTACTCAAGCCAACTCTGTTTTGCCTATGATGTTAATTAGTATGTTATCTGCCTGTGTCCGTCATGAGCCAGACTTTTGTGTCCTACTTTCTCCCTTCACTCTACTAAGGAAGGGGCATGAGACCAGCTGGGTAGCCCCTGGCAGTCAGTCAAGTTCACCCACTCACAAGCAGGGGCCCAGAGAAGTTATAAAGTAACAACTTTCCCAAAAAATCTTCCTTGCCACCTTTCTTTTTACATCAAAATGGAAGCTATTCAGATCAATGTGTTGAGCTTATCCTCTGTCTCTAAGCAACCTGTATTGTCTAATCATGTTACTAAGCAATACATATTATAAGACAACATAATAGAGCTCACAGTGGAGTCCAAAATACAAGACAATGAAGGACTCTGCTTAAGGTTAAATTGATAGCATACTGCATACACGCACATATTGCTGCGGGTATTTGCAACAGGATACCTTTTTGGACTAACTCCTCTTAGAGAGAACACCCTTCCTTGATCGCATCTGCCTCTCCACACTACAAAACAATAGAATTTGATAGCAGTTGCTGTGTATATAAGCGAAGAACTGACTTTTCACATGAATAAATCAAAAGTATTAATTTGGCGGCATTTTGCCATCTTCAAGACATTGCCAACACCTGATGTGCTCTGTAATTTCTATAATGGAGTGACTACATCAGCGAACAAGAGAAGGGCTACAGGTACCATGTACCCAGACATCTGTAAAGGCTTTGACATGGTCCCCATGTCCTTCCCTCCAAATTAGAAAGGGATGGATTCCACAGGTAGACTGTTTATTGAATAGGGATAGTTACATCGAGGGAGCAGTGTCAATGGCTCAGAGTTTCAACAGACGTTAAGTGGTGTTCCCTCAGAGACTGGCCTCCACTGGGACCAGTGCTAGTCAATGCCTTCATCAATGACACAAAAAGATTAGGTACACCTGCAGCAAGTATGTAAACTGAGTGGTGCTGTTGACAGACTTGAAGAACTGGATGCCATCCAGAGGAACCTGGACAAGCTCCAAAAGTGAGCCCATAGGAAATCTCATTTAATTGGTCTCAACAAGACAATGAGCAAGGTGCTTCACCTGACTTGGTGCAACCTCCAGTACCAATACAGGCTGGGGGATGAACAGCCCTGCCCAGAACAACTTAGGGATGCTGGTGGGTAAAAGGTGAGACATGACCCAGCAATGAGCACTTGCAGCCCAGAGCAGCAACCTCTGGGCCTGGGCTGCATCAAAAGGTCAAGCATTGAGATCCCAATATGAATACTGCATCCAGCTCTGGGGCCCCCAACATTAAGGGCATGGATTTACTGGATTAAGTCCAGAGGAGGACCACAAAGATTATTAGAGGGATGCAGCACCTCTCTTAAGAGAGCCTGAGAGCTGGAATTGTTCACCTTGGAGAGGAGAAGGCTCCAGGGTGACCTTGTTGTTGCCTTCCAGCTCCAAAAGGCAGCCTACAAGAAGACTGGAGAGGAGTTTTCACACAGGCATGTAGAGGAAGGACAAGGGGAAACAACTTTAAATTGAAAGAGCGTTGGTTTAGTTTAAGTATGGGAAAGAAATTCTTCACTGTAAGGGTGGTGAGGCACTGGAACAGCTTGCTCAGAAAAGCTGCGGACTCCCAGTTACTGGAAGTGTTCAAAGCCAGGTTCAATGGAACCCTGAGCATCTCAGTCTAGTTCAATGTTCTCTACCCATGGCAGGTTGGAATTAACCCTTAAGGTTACTTCCAACCAAAATCATTCTATAATTCTGTGGTAACACCCCAACACCTATCTGATCAAGTGATACATTTTCAAATAGATTGATAGTTAAACACAGTTTATTCACAAATAAAAGTGAGAAGCTACTTTAAATATTTGCTGCTTGAAATAAAATCCCACAACTTTATGGAAGTAAAACAAAACATAATTCATAAATTGATGCATCTATAGTGCATCAGTTATGGAGAAAGTTATCATTCACCAAAATGAAAATACTGTGTAAAGGAGGCAAAAGAGGTACAGAAAAGCTCCTCTATTTTTACCAGGCTACTGCGTAATTCCACATTTCTATTAACATTACCTGACTTCAAAGGACACACCATTAACTCTGCCCCTAAATTTAAAGTTAGAAGAATGGCTTTATAAATTTTAATAGGTGCAAGTTGCCACAGACTACACTCAAGATCTCTAAAATGTGCTTTATAACTTAACTCATTCAATAAAGCAGTTTTCAAAAAATAGGCTGGAAACACTCACCAACTCTGGGGGCTGCATGTCATCACAGGCATCCACATGACACTGCATCATCTTCCAGACGCAACGTAAGAGGAAGAAAGGAAATCCAGGTCATACAGACTTTTAGAGAATGTTGCAACTAAACAGAATGCAAAGTGATACGAAGAAACCCTTATACTATTAACAAAGACTTGAAATTATGTGATTTAGACCACTTTCAAGACTCACTGGCTTTAAATTTTACTTTGGGGCAACTCTAAATGGGCAACTCCTGTTTTCGTTCTCATTCTATGGTATTAGCAGATTTCTCCTCTCACTAAGAAGCTCAGAACTAATGGCATGGCAAAACTTAAGCCTTCTTTTTTCTTTCAGAAAATGTTTTTACATGTAAAAAAACTTTATCATTTTTTTAATTCTGCCATCTATTAGAAAAAGGTTTAGCAAGATTGAAACAAGTAATTGCAAGTGATTATGCCAGCTGTGGGTTAAGCAGGAAGGACACTGCTTCTTATGTTCTACTATCCACATACATCATCCAGCAGTAAGTAGACTAACAAGCTACTGCTGCCTAACTGTATTAGAAACTTAACTATGTTTCTAAAACATATGATATATGGCACTTCTTTCAGAATTTTACAGTTTCAGTAAGTGATGTTTATTTGCGCAAAATTAGTTTTTGAAACTAATTTTGGGTGTCTTAGCATACTTAACATTTTACATTGCAGACTAATTTGTGCCAGTCTCTGGGACAGAAATCAGATGACAGATGGGCTGGATAAGGCAAAGAGCTTAACTTTTACATAGAATAAAAAACCCTGCATGCAGTCCTAACTGATGTCAAATTCTTTTATAGTATGTTTTTCTGGTTTTTAAGAGTGACCTAGGAAAGTGAAATTTTGTTACTTCTTTCCAGCATCTGTACAAACAAATAGAAGAGTTGTCATACATTCTTCCTTCACTGATTTTTGCCTGCCCCTGATAATGAGGGTGTTAAAAAATACAGAAAACTCAGGATTTTTCAGATCACCATACCCTTATAAGGTAGATTTGATCAAAGGATTTGATCAAAGGATTTGATTTGATCTGGAGTAGTTACACACTGTAGTAGTTACACTTCTATATGCTGACAAACAAGTCTGTACTTTGGAGAAAAAGCTTCAGAACAGATTGTAAGTCAAATGAGCATCCAAACAGCAGTACATATTTATACTACAACTTTAAGCCAGGCTAACACACAAATATCATCTTAAGTGCTTAACTCTATTTGGAGAAGAGGAATTTACCCATCTTTTAAAATCAAAATGGGTTTTTCTCATCTCAGAATTTACAAAGTTGTCAATACTCTGTTGCATCTCTGGAACAGGAAAAACCACAGTTCAGCATCCAGTCTTAAAGACTGTCAACTGTTCAATCTTTCTGCCTTTAGTGAAAAAGAGAACTGGTAAAATAATTTGGTTTTGTACATTAAATTTTTCCAGTATTTTTGAGATGTTCGTCAATTGTTGCCTTTTATTACACCTACGTAGGATAGAATTCATGTGAAAAGAGCATTTCTACCCTCTAAGAGCAGCTTTTTCCATCACAAACTGCAGTAATACTGGTTTTGTTTAAACTTTTAGCTACACAACAGTTTCTACTTGATGCTTGTAGCACAGGAGGACTTTACCTTTTGGCATAATACTTGAAGCTGTGATGCCATTCTCAGTGTGAAAATTTCCTTTCTGCTTACACAATTTAGGATACTAGGATCATGATTAACTAAAACTAGAAATTAAATACTATCTTTGTTGGGAAGTAGTCCTCACTTTAACTAGCTATAACACTTGGTCACAAAGGAGCCAGAGTTATGAGCGGCTTCACTACGACACTACAAAAAAGAAACGAAACTGTTTGGTTTCTTTCATGAAAAAAAGAAAGAAAAAAAAAACAAACTAGAAGAAATTACTCTGCTTTTGTGTAGAAACTCATGACAAAGTGAAGGTCAACCTGACAGGCTAAGCCTAAATTAAAATGGATTTTCTATTCTAGCTGAACTGGAATAGAAATAGAACAAAACCAGAACACATTACTGCCCAAGAGTCAAGGTAAGTATGACTGTGCTCAACCAAATACCCAAACAAGGGCAGGCTTTTATGTATTCTAGCACAGGCTTTACAAGCTGCAAACAGAACACAAAAGCTCAGCTCTGAAAACATGTAAATACAGATAAGGAATCTCGGAGGTGTACTTCTTCATTCTTCCAGTTTCTTACCATGTACAGTAGCATGGGAAACACATATTTGCATGTGTGACTGCAAATATTTATAACTGCAAATCTTCCTTTTATTATTTCTAATTAGCACATGACATTCTTGCAATCTGGAATTCCAGTAATTCTTACTCCCAAGGAGCTCATGTGAAGCCCATTTGGAGGTAGCCCATTTCATAGCTCTTTTTCATTTCTATCTTCTACATTAATTTAGAAGAAAAAAAATAATGTGTCACCTGTCACCTTAAAGAAAGTGCCAAACAAAACCAGAGGAGAAAAGAATATTGCTACTATAGAGATCCACTTCTGTTGTGGTTAAAGAGCGCTAGCAACGAAGTGCTACAGAGCTGCTTGGTCACACACCCCCACCCAACCCTCAGTAGAACTAGGACAAGAACCAAAAATAAAACTTACAACTTGAGATAAGAACAGTTAAGTAACTGAGAAAAAGTTAAAAATAAAGCAAGGAAAACTAACAAAAAAATGAATCAACTACCACCACGCCCCAAAACAATAAAAAAAACAAGAATGAAATCAAGGATACATGATACAACTGTTCACCACTGCCAGACCCCATCCTCAAATCCCTACGGACTCCCTGTCTGGGTAACTGCCCCAGTTTATATACTGGGTATGATGTTCTATGGGGTGGAATATCTCTTTGGCTAGTTTGGGTAACCTGTACTGATTACAATACTTGTTTGGTGTACCTACGCATTGTCAGGGCATGAGACACTGATTAAATGCTTGACTTGGTATAAATGCTACATAGGAAAAACAAAAACATCAGCATGCTATTACCATTATTCTCATATTGAATTCAAAACACAGCACTGGACCAGGTACTGAGAAAGTAACCATCCCAGCTGAAACCAGGAGAACCTCCTGGATTTCCTACTGAGGGAAGAGGAATGTGGTCTCAGAACAGCAGGTGGCTACTGGGGCATGACAGTTCAGAATGCAACATAGAAACTATCTGTATCCTTTGTTTTAAGCTTCCACACACGATGAGATTTCTTTCTCGTCCTAGAAAGAATTGATGTAGGATTCAACTAAGCAGTGGTTCTACCTGCAAAACACTTGGAATTTAGAGTGGATTTTCTGTAGAGAAACTAGTAAATATAGAAAAATTGATTCAATAGAGCCATTGCCTTCCATCAATTAGAGCTCTTCTCAGATACTCTTCCATAATGTGTATTACTGCATCAATGCTCATGCTTGCCACCACCTTTAGTGTTAAGAATGCTTGTGTAACTCACCAGAGAACATTGTTTTGACATGCTTTCTCTATCTGAAAAATCTCCCAATTGCTAATCTCCCATTTTTGTTATGCTGATTAAAAAAAATCTGAAAGACAGCCAGTGCTCAAAAACCTACAGGGCTGAGCACAATCAAAATCACTGAATCTTTTTGATGACAGGGAGCAAGGAAGAAAACAGAAGAGTACCATTTACACCTCAAATATTCATGTACAGGAGGACAATTGGTATGGACAAAACATTTTGGTTTTACTATCAGAACCATGTATGTCCTCCATGAAAGTGAATGTAGTTCAGCAACAGGAGGTCAGCATGCTAACCGTGCTTAGTGACACAACAGAGCAAATTTTATGCTCATACCATGCCATCGTAACGGTCTCCCGGTCTGCCCCTTCGGTCATAGGACATCAGATCTCTAAAATGAAAAAGACAGCAACTTATTAATTGTGTTACACGTGTTATAAGCTAGCTTGTTTATTCTTATCTGAATTTTCCCATTCAGGGCGCACATATAACTTAGTATCAAACTATTCTACCCAAGTACTGAATAGGACAAGTTCCAGAACTACTGACTATAATCCTGGCAACTTACATCACAGCAGGTAAATAAATTTCAGTAAATTTCAAAATACTCTGGTCTAATACAGGCTCAATCCTGCATAATCACTACCAACATGGAAGCATGGAAAAATCACTGAAAATATAAATATGACTCAAGATACACAACATGAGTTTTTGTATAATGCAATCATCCAACAACTCACCCGCCACGAGGAGGTGGTGGAGGAGGAAGAGGAAGATTACGAGCTCTGCTGCCACCTCTAACACCACGACCTGGTGGAGGTGGTGGAGGTCCTCTGCGAGGACTCATATCATCATAGTCTCTTCTTGAGGGAGGCATAGGTCGTCCACCACGACCAGGAGGCATTCGATCAAAACCTCCTCTTCCACGCATTGGAAAGCCCACTGGCCGTCCCCTTCTATCATCAAACATCATTGTGAAGCCACCATAGTCATATGTTTCATCATAGAAATTGGGATCATAAGGCTGAGCCCGTCCTTTAATTGGAGACTAATACAAACAAACAAAACAATTCCCCAAATCAGATAGTTCTATTACAACTGGCATATTTAATTAAACTAACACATTTATGCATTTGGAACGTGTTCTTGATTTCACAATGCTGCCAAGAAAGGTAATGTTGATGTGCTTCCTGTGAACTTAACTATGACAGTAGAACTACTTAGATGCGGCAGATACATTTTGCTTTCCTTCCTCTTCGAATTTTTCATTCTGAGGACATGCAAAGCATAAATGGCCCAGTACTACCAAAAATTGCTCATAAGGTGTGTATTTCAATTCTAAACAATAGAAACAGTTCCCAAGGTTTGTAACTGTCCATCATTTGCTGCTGGGAAAGTAGGAGGTACTAAATTTAAACTAGAAACTGAAGGACACCATTTTCCATCCTGTTAATGTCTAAAACATTCATGAATGCCAATGAAAGAATAAAATTAATTTAATGAACATTACCTCAGAGATAAGATCCAAGATAATCTTGATGCACTCAACAACTCTATCAGGTTTTCCACCAATAAGCACCACTCTGTCAGTCGAATGAGGACAACACTCTTGAAAGAGTTTAATGGTGGTCTGAGTGTTCTGCAGAAGAAGAAAATAATCCAAGATTATCAAATATATTTTTAAAAACTTTACAAAATCATTACAATACTTTAAAAATAGATTTAAAAGACAATTAAGTTCCCACCCACTTAAATCTGCATGCTTGCTTTTGAGGTACCACACAAAATTTGAAAACTGCATATTTTAAAGATCTTGCTGCTCTAAGTTTTGTACCAAGATGAAAAAAAAATTAATCTTCTTCTATTTTAATTGTGACAAAGCTACGATGCATCATTTAATTAAGTATTAGAAAAAGGACTACGTAACCATTGTGAGCTTACAGGCTGTATTAGCTTTCAAATTAAACATGCCCTGGATGCTAAGAAAGCAATGTTGCTAGGATTATGTCTAGTTATCTTGCCTTTCTTAATCCATACAAACAAGTATTGGCTTATACCTGAACTGACCTGAAACTGCCTGACACAATGCCAAGAAACTCAACCATGTGTTTTCAGTTCATAGAGACCATTAAGTTTTTAGAATCTTACTCTTTCACTTGAAAAAAAAAAAAAAAAGGTCTTCCAAGAGTTAAAGAGTTAGAATTAAAAAATACAAAAGCAAACAAAGCAAACATGAAGTCTTTCCACAATACATCTACTGTGGAGATGGTTTCATTATCAACTGTTTTGTGTGTTCAACCACAAGAAAAATTCTACACTATGCAGCAGTTTGGTATAAAAGGAGAAATGAATGCAATTTTAATAAAATGAAGTAAAAATACTTTCTTTAAAAACAGTACTCTACCAAAAATATGTTTAACCAAGTCCTGGCTCTGCCACTGACATTCAGACTTCTGAGGGTTTGCGAGGAAGTTGCATCTTCCAGTTCTGTCCCACAACAACAAAAGCATGTATGCAACATGTTGAGAAGGAATTACCACACTTACATACTTAGATATGCCCCTTATTAACAGAAAACATTGCTTATAGAACAAAATGAAATCCCAGAAGAACAAAAAGCAAGTACCTCTCTGAGTTCTTTAATTTTAGCACCCTTGACACCAATAATGCCTCCTGCCAAACTCTGGTGAATAAGAAGTCGAAGTTCGCAGTCGAAGTCACTGCCTTTGTAGTGTTGATACTGTAAATACGATGCATATAGGGAGAAGCAATAAAGATTAATCACAAAAATTCAATATTTGGGGTTTTTTTTAATAAACAGAATGGGGTGATTTAATTTAATGCTGAATTGTACTCATGTATTTCTTCTGATACAACCACAAAAATTTAAACTCCTCGCTTCAATGTGAAGTATAGCTTTCCCTATTTTTTACATTATTTATTAAATTACACTGCACCGCTTGCTACAAAAATTAAGGCATCAAATAGCACAACACTTATTTTTTGGAAAACAGGAAGGCTGTTCAAAATGTTAGTTTAATAAACAATGATAGACTTTGCCCTATACCCAAAAAATGCCAACATGACAGACATAATCATTCTTTAAAAGGCTTTTGGCATTTTTCACTTTTCTAATTCCCTGTGTTTAAAAAGTAGCAAATACTCTAGAACAATCTCATTCAAAAGCTAATATTTTCATTCTAAACAGAAGAAAATTTCAAGATAAATACCTCTTCTAAAGTAGGGATAATCTTCTTCAAGATTTCTCCAATTGTCTCTATATCTGCACTTATACTCAAGATGCTGTTGGAAGCCACAACGACAGACAATATGGAGAAGGTAGAAAAGAAAAAGCAGAAGTAAATTCTTTTCATCATCACACACAAAATTTTAACAAGATTTACTACAAAGAAGAGTTTATAAGTATTCCCCAATTAAAGTAAACCTGTTTGCTCAATTTACAACACATGCATCTTTGTTTATGCCCAGTATATATGCATGAGAAATTTAAGATTAGGTAGGTCTTGCAGAGAGAGAAAGACAGAATGGGCTTTTGGAAGGGCTCAAATTAAGTGGGCAAGAAACTGACGCAGAACTGAAAAGTAGAAGTGAATACTCATGTTCCCCGCCACCACTAATTAGGATACCCTCGCTATTACATTCGTAGAACTGGCACACCTTCTCATATTTAATGTGAGGATATACAAGTGGTGAACGTTGGATCTGGAATAAGGTTATGGAACTCAGATTACTAATGGGCCCTCCAAGAAAACAAATACAAATGCAAGACAAAAAAAAGACGAAACAAATGAGAAGTGAAGGAAAGCGAACCGGAATTAGCACTTCATCAGAAATAATTATGAACAGGCAATGTTGAGGGGAGCAAGGTGGGCCACAAAGACAGAGCGAGAGACTATTTTGAACCAATCTGATTTACAATGCAGCAAATATGCAACACTCGAAGCTGTGCTCCTTCCATTGAAATAAAATTAGTGGATTGTTTGGGTGGGCAACTCACGTAAAAGTTCAGTGACAAAAAGACTTAATGGGGAAAATAAGACAGAAAACTTGAAAAAAAAACAATACACCGTCTATAAGGGGACACTATTTAATTATATCAAAGGCAGGTAATAAAATACATTTCTCTCTTTCTATTCAGGCAGTGAGGCATAAACTGTTGGGACATACCGCTCGGGGCCACTGCTGTCTGGGACTGAAACACTGGCATTGTACTGCATTGGTCATTGGCGTTCGTGGATGTTGGCATTGGGCATGGGTATTCAATCGGAAGTTGTCAAGTATGGTACCCGTTTGGCAACGAGCACATTTTTGGGCATAGCCAACCAGGGTTTTCACATGGGCGTTCAGGGGCGGATGGGCCAACGTCATGGTGGGCAACGCAGGGGCAAGTCGATCCAGTACATGGGCAACGGAGATATATGGCCAAAAAAACAAGGAGAGGGAAAAGGGGGAAAAGCAATAAATTTTAATTTAATACAAACTATACTCATTACTCTCAATTAATGAAACAAGCTTAAGTTGTTCTGAAGGCTAACACAATAACGGATTGCTACACCGACTGTGGCCTAACAGTATGGACTTTAAAAATGAGTCACTTGATCTGACTAAACTACTATTTACTTTTAATAAATGATGTTTCAGTAGCAGGCTGGCTCATGAGGGTAGATGAAAAAACTGTCAAGACTGATAGTACTAGAACCTTGGGCAAATCGGGAGTTTGTGATCCAGACCAATCTAAATTATCTGGACATAGGTGACATACTGATTTACTCAAAAAACCAAACAAAAAAAAAAAAAAATCAAAACAACAACAAAAAAAACCAGATTAAAAAAACCCTAAAAAAAGAGGAACAACTAGCTGCCAAAGTTAGTGAGCATATGTATGATTCCTGACCATTTCAACTAAAATCTCAACTCTAGTTGCGGTAGTTTATGAACTTAGTTGGAACTGATTTGTAATGATATACTGCCAAATCTTGTGCTGAACAGAGTCTTGATTGAAAGAAATTGTAGCTGATGTTAAGTACAGGAGTGTAAACAAATGGAATTCAAGAAGTGTTGCCAAGTTTTATAAATACACAACATTAACGCTGAGCATGTGTCTAATCACCAAAGTCAACCCCCTGTAAAATGTGAACAGGCATTAAGTCATGACCAGTTAAAAATGCTTCCAAGTAATAGAATACAATGTTCCTTTAGTGTTTTATACTCATATTTAAAGCAAGAAACCTTAATATTAATGCTTTTGTGCTTCATGTGCAAGCTGTTAAGAACAGATGGATGATTTCATTTTGCTTTTTTGAAGGAAGTTAAAGAATTCCTCTATCACTGGGTTAAGCCAGCCACCTGCAAGGATTTCAGCAGTACTGTAACTGATGCACACATATGGGGAACAGTACTATTGAGGGGTGTAAGTTTTGTCAATATTTTTAATTAGGATGGTAACTCACTTCAAGTGGGTAATTTATCAGAATCCTATTAAAAAGTGAAGAGATTTAACATAAACCTCTCCTTCCTTGCATCAAGCTGGGTTTTAATTGAAACAGAAATTGAAGAACTGTTATCTACTCTGACAATCAATACAAATGGATTGTAACTTGGATGTCTATAGAGTTGAATTGCTCCCATTTCTAGAAATGCACACAACCAAGTTTTCGATGTAGTGCTCTGAAAGAAGCAGTGTTAAATTAGTTCAAACTCATATATACTCACGTCTGTACGAAGTGCTTTAATATTTTTGCCACCTTTTCCAATCACTGCTCCAGCATTCTGGAAAATAGTTTACAGAAGTTACATTATGACAACTCAGCACAGACTAAGTTTTTGAACTCAAGAATAAAAACAGCAGATCTATTTTTGCTGGCCCAAGAGGTGGGGAGAGGCATCACTTTGGCATTAAAAAAAAATTACCAAAAACTCATACAGCCATGGAACACAGCACACAGAGACAGATAACTCAGCTTTGTCAGTAATATTTCAATTCTAAAGAGAAGTTTTAGGCAATTCTGCCCATGTTGAACTTCTCACAGACTAGATCTATTAAAAAACCAAACTAAATTAGTGTAATGCAGATCAATTATTTCCTCCATTATCAGTTTATTTTTATTTTCCCCCCCCCCGTACGGATTGTGTTTCAAAATTCCACTTTTAAGCTCCAAAAATTTGATAATTTCAAGTGTTAATACTGTTTTGCACATCAGTAAAGTAACTAATTTCTCAGAGCAATATAATCTGAAAAAGGCTGAAATGAACATTAACAGCTACCAACTTCATTAAAGCTACCAACAGGAATAAACTGACTAATAGTAAAAATATAGGAACTGGAAATACATTTTTACCAGGTTCTTTCAAGTATTCTACGAAAAATATTGCTTTTATTACACACATACCTTATGCTAAAGGCGTGCACAATATTTAATGGTACTCCATGTGACTCAAGTTTTGGTGAGAAAGACCAGAGTTCAGGCAACATTCTTTCACACCAACACAAAAGACAGATACTTCAGAAAGTATAAATCATCTGTAGCAACTGGAAACACCAGAGCAAATTCATACACACCAACTTTAACTCTTTACTCTCGTCAAAAAAATCACTGCAATCCCTGAAGAACTACTCCCATACTTCTTCCTGTTGATATAGCTGAACAACTTTAGTAGATCTATTTGGGAGAATTACTAAAATCTTAAGTTCTCATCTCACATATTTAACCTAAAAATCACTTATTTATAATCCACCAAACACCTTCTTTCTCAAAGACTCATATCCAGTCATTACCCTCAAAATAGCCACTTTCCACTCAAACGTAAAAATATCTTAGACTCTTTACTGCCCTACTTTTTAGCAAGTATATATTTTTTAATAAACCCTGTATTGTTCCTTAGGGACTTACCCTTTTAAGAGAACCTGGAGGACAATGCTATTGCAATACACCTACAACTATCATTCCTATATACTGAAAATTATTCTAATAAATTTCAAAAAAAGCACATAATCTCTCCACACTTTTATCTCAACATACACTTTGTCATCACCATCTTGAACAGTGCTACACACAAAACCAGTAAAAAAAGCATACTTTGCTCTGAAGCAAGATGCGCAGTTCAACCATCTCATCAGTGTTCCGAGATCTTTTGAAGGCCTGCTCTTCCTCCATATCTTCTGCAGGACGTTTGCCTGTAGAGAGGTCCATAGGGGGGAAACATAAACATTTTTTAACTTTCTAAGTCATAATGAAGTGGGACACGTGCCAAATTTATGCTTTGTACTATTACTACATTTATTCCTATTAGCACAAAACTAATTACAGACGTCCATTCTGAGCATCCAAAGCACAGAAACCAGCCTTCATGTCAACAGCTTTCTTACTGATTAACTACTGAAAATGCATTTAAAAAGCTATCAACTATGGGTTAATTAGAATGCTGCACACAATCAGTAAGAAATTCACAACATTTTAGACACATCCAAAGGAATGCAGCATCACCCACTTAGTATGTTTTTATAATTTCAATTGGGGAAACCTTTCAGGCATAAAGCTCAAATGTAGTTTGTCCAACACTGAAATACTGGTGAAATAATAGCAAAGTAGCACTACAGATGTTTTGGGAAAAACTGGCACAAATCAACAACAATAATGCCCTAACTTCCCTGGTAATTCCCAAAAAATTTTCCATTAAGCTCTTTAGCAATATTTCATATATTCATACTCCTGCATGTAACCGTTACAATGAACAAAATGCAATTAACAGATATGCCCTATAGCATTCATACATATTTACATTCCTCATACAGTGCAGAAATATTTTTCAGAATTTAGTCATAACTTTCAGTTCTCATGTCTAAAACATATCAACCAAAAGATTATGTACTAATGCTTCAAAAGCATGTACCCATGTTAATTAACAACACATTAATTAAAATAGAAGACATTTAATGCAGAACACAAAATTACTGCCGATGCAAACACATGGTAAAGGTAAATCATTATAAAATTCTTTGAAATACTCAAATTTTTAAGAGTCTTTCTAAAAATGAATAGTCCTTTAAAAAATTTACCATTTGTCTCTGTGTTGGTAAAGGTCTCCTCCTGTTGTTCAGTCTCCATTGTCTTTTTTTCTTATGTAAGCAAGCAAAACCTGTTGAAAAATAAAGACAGTACATTTTTTTGTCAAAAGACAAACTGTACCTCACGCTAAAGTGAAAAAAATAACAAAAATAAATGCCTGCTGCTAGAACTTACCGCTATTATATATCCTTGCTGACAAAATCTCAAGTATGCTGGGCGGGATCAAAATCCAACAGCCTATCGCTTCAAGAGCCTATGAAAACAGCATATATCAGTGTGAGTCTTCCCACGTTGTAAGTCTGCTTCTGCTACAATCAGAAACTGAAGGGCTGGCCTAAACAATTGCTGTAAATTTTTTCCTTATAAAAGAAAAAGCATAGCTAAGCCAAAAACACCACAAAGAGAAGTTTAAGGTGAAATCTGTAGACTTACATAAACTCTTAATGTCTGAATTAAAATTTTTGGGCACACCCAAGTTTTAAGTAACCACATAATCTCAACATTATATGATATGTGGCTTGGTTTCACTTTCTAAAGGGCACTACACCAAAATCTGGTCCTGCTATTTAGGTCAACACAATTTACACTTAATAAAAAGTCCTGTTACGGTAATCATCAGCATTTGTTCTACAAATTCTCTACTAGCACACATTTGACCATGTGTTCCTCTCAACTATGAATAAAATAAAAATTACAACTTCCAACTACACTAAAATAATGTGGTTTTAAAAATATTACCCTTTACATACAACCCACTGCATGCACACCACCCCAAAACCTCTAAAAGCACCTCTAATCGACAGACTGTGACCTGCTTTTAGTCACTTAGTCGTATCAGCGAGTAGCGTAAATGAAAAAAAAAAAAAATTTTCCAACTTACTATCATTAAAAATGTGATTTACAAATCCAGCCAAACAATCACATATTTCCCTTTGCATTCCATTAACATCCATTGCCTCAACAGGCACTCATTCTTGTATCCATAATCGGGGGAGGGGGAATGGGGGTGGGGAGGAAGCTGATTCTTATTTATTAAACGTACTTTTAGGCAGCTATGTAATTGCTGCCCGGCTTGTAGGGGCTAAAAGCAAGTTCTGCCTTCCCAATATATGCCGGCATTTCCAGATACGTGAAGCGGGCTAACAGGCATGCACAAGTTTAGTAATAGCGAGAACTCAGGCAGACAGTGCCAGAATTGCGCTGTTACGCGGACGGGCAGGAAGGAAGACCCGGACAAACTGTAACAGCCCTTTCAGACACCGATTAGTCTATTTCCAACTATCCCAAGAATTTTAAGGCAGCGGGGAGCTAAGTGTCATCAGCTGCAGTTCCAATTCACGGCTTAGTCTCTCCTACTCAAACTTCCCCACAAGTCATGTGTTCTCAGCAACCTCGCTCGGCTAGGTAAATCGAGGACATTCCCATAACTAATAAAGTCAGGTTTCTTATAACACAGAAGGACTAGCGGACACGAGAGGCGGAACCAACGACCACACACCCAAGAGCTGAGGAACGTCAGAGCGCCTCCAAGGCGCAGCGGCACTTCTAGCCTGCCCCGCTCTTCCCCCCTCCCTCCCTGCCTGCATCTCCAGCCGCCCACCCAGAGTGGTGGGGCAGGGTCGAGCGTGGCGGCGCTGCGGCACCCCCGCAGAGCAACGGAAATGGCGCCCTCCGAAATGGCGCCCGCCAGCCCGCTGCGAGGCGGAGCCGGGAGCGGAAGGGCCGCCGCCACCACCACGCGGCCGCGGGGAGCGTTACCCAGCTCGGCCCGGGCGGACACAAAGGAGGTGCCCGGCGGCTCCAAGCCTGGCGCAGCAGGCGGAGGAGGGTCAGTCCTAACGCCACGGGCACTCCGCCCTCCCCCTAAAGCGGCGAGGCCGCGACGCGGAGCCTCAGCCCCCCGATCGGCGCGGCCCGGAGCGCCCTCGCTGCGCCCGCCATAATCCCCAACAGAAGTTATCCCTGGGCAGTTACCACGAGTGGGCGCGGGAAGGCGGCAGCGGCCGCCGCGCCCCTGCCCTTGAAGCGCACCCGCTGGCGCTGCGAAACCCGCGCTGTCCCGGCGGGGGCAAGGGGGACAGAGACCACCTGAGGGCCCTCAGCAATAGCCGAGGCGGCGGCACACCAATGTCCTCCACGCAGCGTTTTCCTTATTCTACCGTCGACCCCACGAAAGCCCTGGGGCCACGGCAGCCCTCGGCAGTGGAGGCCCCAAAACAGGACACACAGGCCGTCTCGCACCGCTGTGTCACGCCGCGTCGCCGAGCGGAGTACATCGGCGGCTCTACCGGCCCAGGGAAGGCCTTAACCGGCCTGTGCCCTTCTCCCACCCCCCTCCCCTCCTCGCCGGCCCCGGCCGCACAGCGCCGCGGGCTGCGCGTACCTGCGCCCGCCGCCGGCCCCGCCGCGTACGGGAGAGAAAGGAGAGCAGCCCCGGACTCCAACGCGCACATCCACCAGCGTCACCCGCGATTGGCTCCACCACCGCCCCCCGCGCGGCACCACCGCCGCCTCGTTGGGTGAGGCCGCTGTCCGTCAGCACAAGAGGCGGCGCCGCGACCCGCACCGCCCTCCGTGAGGGAAAGGACGAGACGGACCCGGGGAAAGGGTGGCGCCGCTAGACCCATGCTACGGCCGGCCGGCCTGCCTTTCATACCTGGGCTGCGGGAGCCGCACTGGGAGCGGCGCGGGCAGCGAGGGGGCGGCCCAGAAAAACGGGAGCGGCTGCGGCCGGGAGGCGAGAAAATGGCGGCCGCTAAAACCCCGCCTTGTGCGTGCAGCCTGTCCCCGCTCTGGCGAGACTCTCGCGATGATTCGACGCGCACCTCCCATTGGCTGGTTGGTGCTCGCGGCGGTTTTGGGGAGCGCGGGCTCCGGCGCTGCCCGATCCCTCAGGCCGGAGGGAGCCGGGGTCGCCCCGCTACCACCGCTCGCTAGCCCCGGTGAGTTGGAGTTCTCTCGGCCCCTCCGAGGGGCTGCGAGCTGCGACCTGTCCTCATTCAGGTCTTCTTCTTCCCCCCGCCTCTGCTTCCCGTCCTCCCTCAGCCCCTTCACCTCCTCCGTTGAAAGGTGGCGCTTTATTTGGGCTAACTAGGCGGTATTTTCCGAGCGGTGGATCTTTTGGGGAGAGCTTGGAGGCAGGGTGTTCTTTTGTTCACTCTAAAGACCATAAATAAATGCCAAAAATACCCCAATAAAGGCAGCAGAACCCAGACCTGGTGTTTCTTAAATATTCTTAGTATACGTTTCGTTTTCGTTGTGTCCTGTAAAGAGATTGAGTTACTCCGTTGCCCTTTCTAAGGGATTGAACATGATCCGTGCACAGTTAGGCAACCTGGTATCTTTTCAATGTTTGTAGTAGTGACAGGGATGCCGGAGTTGAGGTCACCATTAGCAGGTGTGCTAGCGATACCGGATTGGGAGGTGCTGCTGACTTTCTCGATGGAGAAGAGCCTTGCAGAGGGATCTGAAATATATTGGAGCACTGGATAATCATCAGTGGCATGAAATTAAACAAGAACAAATCCAGATTCTGTGCCTGGGATGCAGTAAAGCTCTCCCCACAAGTATGAGCTGGGAGAGGAGTGTGTGTAGAGCAGCCCCGCAAAAGGGATCTGGGGGTGCTGGCTGGCAGCAGCTCAGGGTGAGCCAGCAGTGTGTGCCCGGGCAGCCAGGAGGGCAAACCTCATCCCGGGGTGCAGCAGACACAGCATCACCAGCTGTGATTGGGATCATCCTGCTGGATTCAGCCCTGGTGCGGCCTCACCCTGAGTCCTGTGTGCAGCGCTGGGCCCCCCACTCTGGGAAGGGTGGGAAGAAGGTCCTGGAATGGTCCAGAGGAGGACAGCAGAGCTGGTGGAAGGGCTGGAAGGCACATCCTGTGAGGAGTGGCTGAGGGCTCTGGGTTTGTCTGGTTTGGAGAGAAGGAGGCTCAGGGGTGACCTCATTGCTCTGTACAGCTCCCTGAGGAGGGGACCTGGAGAGGGAGTGCTGCTGTGTTCCTGGCATCCAGCAACATGAGATGTGGGAATGGTTCAAAGCTGTATCAGGGAAGGTTTAGTCTTGACAATAGAAATAATTTCTTTACCAAGGACAATAAAGCTGGTGAAAGGCCGAAAGAGTAAGTGGTGTTAGGAGTGGTTGAGGGAGCAGTGGTGGAGAAAAGGAGGCTCAGGGGAGACATTATTGCTCCCCACAATCTACTTTAAAGGGAATTGTTTTAAGGTCAGGGTCAGGCTCTGAAATAGACCTTAAGGTGTACTAAGGGAATTTCAGGTTGGACATCAGGAATTTTTCACAAGGGGTGAAAGGGTGTTTAAGCAATGAATAGGCTGTCTGGGGAGATAATGGAGTCACTATCCCTGAAATTGTTCAATAAGTGATTGGACATGGCACTTAGTGCCATGATCTAGTTGGCAGGGTGGTGGTGTTCAGTCAGAGGTTGGACTCAATGATCTTGGAAGTCTTTTCCAATCTGAATTATTCTAGTTCTAAGAGCATGATCAAACACTGAAACAGGCTTCCTGTAGAGGTGGCTGATGCCCTAAACCTCTTAGTTTTTAAGACATATCTGGGCAATATCCTTAGTAACATGCTTTTACTTTTGGTCAGCCCAGAATTTGTCAAGTGGTTGGACTAAATGATCATTCAAGAGTCCCTTCCAACTGAAATACTTCTGTTTTACTCCGTTTGTGCAGAAGTACTTCCTAAACCTACAAGTTAGAGTTTATTAGCCTCTGATATCCTCGAAATGATAGCTGCCAAGCTGCGTCTCTAGACAACAGTGTTTCAAAGCCAGCTTTCTGTTGTCACATACAAAGTTTTCAGTTGAGGACTGAAAGTTGCTCCTCTGGTATAGGCGTTGATAGACCTCAGCTTGGTTCTATAGGTCCTCTTCTGTTCTTAACAGGGCTGCTGAAGTGGGAGAGTAGCATCTCAGGTCAATTTCTAAAGTAAATTGTGTGTTAGCAGAAAGAAAACCACAAAAAAAGAGGAAATATATTTTAAAACATACTGCTTTTATGGTTTGGGTTTTTTGTGTCCATTCACTTTCAATCTATAAGAAAAGAGTTTCAGTTATATGTTTCTAGTTTAATCAACAGAAGTGTGGTTGCTTGTATAAGTCTCCATACTTTTCTTGTATTTTTCACTTAACTTTTATGCTGCTACTTGCACATACCTTTTATGCTGATTGAAATGTTAGATGTTGGAAATGACTATGAATTTCATTGTCTGTAGAAGTGTTTTTAATTTAAAATATAAGCATGAAACTTGTAATAATTTCAGTTTTTGTCAGAAGATTAAATATGTCTTTTTGAATTCAATTTTAGGGAATTCAGTCTCTTACCATAAATGAAAATGTCTACATCTAGCATTGTAGCAAGAGTGGAAACCTGGCTTTCATCCACATGGCACGTTAAAGTTCCTTTAACATGGCTGGAAGCATGTATTAATTGGATTCAAGAAGAAAATAGTGGTAGCAATTTAAGTCAAGCTCAGATAAACAAGCAGGTATTTGAGCAATGGCTTCTTACCGATCTGAGAGACTTGGAATATCCCATTTTGCCTAACTGCATTTTAGATACTCCCAAGGGAGAGTTATCAGGCTGCTTCTCCATACAGATTGATTCACTGGTGGATGTTAGCCAGCCAGCATATTCTCAGTTGCAGAAGCTAAGAGGGAAAAGCACTGTAAATGAAGAAGTGACAGCCAGTACTCAGACATTTCAGAAGCCCTGGGAAGCAAAACCTACTCGAATGCTGATGCTACAATTAACAGATGGCATACATCAAATTCAGGGCATGGAGTATCAACCAGTGCCCGTTCTCTGCAGTAACCTTCCTCCTGGAACAAAAATCACTGTGCAGGGCAATATTGCATATCGTCTTGGAGTTCTTCTGCTTAAACCAGAAAATGTGAAACTGTTGGGTGGTGAAGTTGATGCTCTTCTTGAGGATTATTGTCAGGAAAGAGTCCTTGCTAGGTTAATTGGAGAAGCTGAAAACCCTAATTCTGTTGGACAAGCTGGACATGAACAGATTTTTTCAAGGCCTGTGGATGAGTTAGAGCAAACTCTTGGCCCTTCAGATGAAGAGCTTTTAGCCAGCCTTGATGAAAATAATGAATTTACTTTAAACAACCGAACATCTTTAGAAAGTGGATACTGTACTAGAAGCAACAATTTTAATACAGCCTCAGGTTCAGTGACTGCACACAATGGAAATGTTTTGCTACAAAAATCTGGAAGTCCTTTGCCTCACTTAGATGAACAAGTTTCACCTCCCATGGAATACGCTGATGGCTTTTTAAATGATTTTCCTTTAGAAGATGACTTTCTTCTGGAAGAAGAGATGCAAAGAGAAATGGAAGAAGTGCCACCAGTGGAGATCAACAGAAACATGCGTTTCATTACTGGCAGACTTCCACATGCATCTAGAAGCTCCTGCAATTCATCTTTAAATGGCACTGGTGAAGAAGACAATGTGAATGAAAGAGATAAGCCCAGGGAAGCTATCAGCAAGGAAAAGAGCATGAGAAGAACAATATTTGATGAAGATGAAAATAGCATTAGGAACTTTTTGCCACACAAGGGCTTAAATCAGACCTGCAGTTCATCAGCTTTCTCTTTGGAAACTCCTCATGAAGAGGGGCAGAATTATACAGACCTAGATGAGAACAGATGTAAACAGCAACACACTTCTGACAGCAGGGTATTAAATGATGATCCGGTACTTTCCATAAGAATGGATCCAGAAGGAGATCAGCAACGACACGATTCACAGATCTTTCCTTGCAAGGCAGTAGAGGCACATTTAGATTTAGATTCTCCACCTTTCACATATATTTCCCTTCTCCTTGCAAAAAAACCAGAAACTGTTACAATTCTGAAAGTTAAATGTTTTATTGTAACTCTCACTGGAAACCTCACAAAAAGCAATGGGTCCTGGGGTATAAAGGCAAAAATTTCTGATGGCTCTGCTTATCTTGAAGTAGATTTTGCAGATGATATTCTAACAAGTTTCATTGGCTTTTCAGTGCCTGAAATTAATAAGCTGAAAAAGGATCCTGCTTTACATCCAAAACTTAAGGATGGTTTAGAGAAATGTCAAAAAGAGCTGATAGATCTTTGTTGTTTGATGACTATTGAGTACAATCCATTTCAGTCTAAAGCTACTGTATTAATTCTCCAGGATGCTGATGCTAGGCATCTAGAACAATTGAAGAAACGTTTGAATAAATAATATGTGCAAACTTGCAGACTATTAGATTAGGCTATTATTATTATTGTTGTTATTATTATTAGATTAATATTAATATTATTATTAGATTAGGAAATGTTTAAGTCGGATTTCCCTTGAAGAACTCTTGAAAGGTAAACTTCCAAGTTAAGTGGTGTGTCTTTTGTCAGGAATTATAATGTAAAAATGAGACAAGGAGGTGACTCGTTGGAGCAAAACTGGGCAGATTGTTTCTTATGGTGACAGTATTGGACTAAGATTTCAAATATTTGTGTCTTGACTTTTTTATTCTGCAAAATCCTGCCCGTTCTAGACTGGTAATC
Organism: Serinus canaria; assembly: GCF_022539315.1. NCBI lineage: Eukaryota > Metazoa > Chordata > Aves > Passeriformes > Fringillidae > Serinus > Serinus canaria. Next base: position 39,261,830 of record NC_066343.1, on the reverse strand, counting down.
CTGAGTAGCAGAATTTATCAGGAAATGACAAGGAGCAAACCATCTTGTTATTTTACTTTTCAGGTACTTAGCTGATTTTTAAAAGAAAGGTGTAGGAGACTCTCAGTTTTTTCTTGGAGAAAATCAGTTGAATAAATTTAAATCAAATACAGTCCCTTCTTTCTATACCTGTCTGAAGACTCAAATCTATATTCACTGTGCAAGAACCTAAAGTATAGAAAAATGAAAGATTGTCTTCTAAGTATTCAGGTGCGAGGAAAAAAAAATCCAATCCTATGCCAAAAGGGGATCTAAAAACCCTCTATATTTTTACAGATAACTTAAAAGAAAGCCAAGTGTTTTAAAGGTTTATTAGCAGAAAATAATCATAACATATGAGGATTCTATTTTTTTTGCCACCTTAATGTTAATCATTGCTAGTAGTTTTGAAACCAGAGGCAACTCATTCACTAACTCTTCTAGTTACTTGACTAACCTTAACAGAGTAGTTAAATATTTTTGCTGCACACATGTTGTATAGTATACTTATTGCTGGTGTTAATTTTGATTGATATTTTAAAATTTCTGCTTCTAAAATAATATAATAAAGTTTTCATTTAAATTTTGGTGGATGCTACTTAGTCACTTTGAAAGAAATATAAATATTTTGGTGAGTGTATAGAGTGTAAGAAATTATTTGATTAAGTCTTTTATTTTTCTTTTTGCTTCTTCTCATTCTTTTCCCCTTCACTTGTTTTTAGTTTGGTTTGGTTTGGTTTTTTATGTTGGTTTGGTTTTTCCTTTGTTTGATTGGTTTGAGTTGGGTTCTTTCCCTGTAGATTCAAAAGAATACATATTCTGGCAGGAATAGGGAAACCAGTGACAAGAGCAGTCTGTCAGGTGTTGGTAGTGTTTGCAAAAAATGTAAAATTCATGGCTGGGAGAGGGATTTCTTTTTAATTTATCTGTCATTATATTTTTCCCGAGCCTTTCCATTCTCTGAACAATGTCTGCTAGGCCATAGAGATTTGCTGTGACAGATTGTCAGTATGGCCTTACTGCTCAATCCCAAATTGACAACCATGCTTGAAGCCTCCAAGGAAAACTAGAGGTAATTTGCCAAGTAAGAAGGAAGGTGAAGCATGGGACATCTTGGGGGTTTTTATGCTTGAGGTGTAAGGGGTTTTAGGCTTTATTTATAAACACAAACATTCCTTTCTTTCCTTGCCCCTCCCACTGTGAAGAAAACCTGAGGAAATTATAACCTCATGGGCCACCTCTGGGTTTATTTTCTGAGGATTTTGAGAGCAGTACATTGTTTAAAACTGTAACAGTAAAAGCTGTTGCCTGTCTGGAACCTACATTACTGGATCTTGAGTTACAGTTTCAGGAAAAATTGCTTGTTAGTAGGAAACTGACCAAGTTTCATTTCATGTAAACCTTGTTGAAGTTAATAGAGCTGACTGTAAACCTTCAGTGCTGTTTTATGGATATATTTCTCCTATAATGAGTTAGGAAACTTCCTTTGAAGTTTTTGCTTTAGCATGTAAGAGGTCTTAGCATGAAGTCTTCAGATTTCAAATGGCACAAATAATCCACAGATTTTATTCTCTTGTGCAAAGTAAGAGTCATGTTATTCAAATTGCAGAATCAAATTAAGTGTTGTGTTTGGTTTAGATGATGAAGTCACAACGGCCTCTCTTTTTTTGCATTGGTGTTAATATTTAGCCATCTCAGCTACAATAATTGCATGTACCTTCTGTTCTCTTCCTCCCTCCCCCACCTTCCTACCTTAAAGGCAATGTTACTTGTCTGACTTTTTTTCTGCCCCACCCCCATTGTCCTTGTCTTCTTTTTCAACATGTGCTCTCTGGAAAGCCACTGTCATGCCTGTGGTCCAGTGCAAGCAAGAAGATCTCAATAAAGCTGTTTATAGCATAACTTTGCAAATATTTCACTGCAATTTTCTGGTGTATAAGGCTTCCAGATCTGTGTTCAAGCTTTTAGAATTAATGAGAAATATTGCTTAGTTTTTTCCAACAAGAAAAGGAATTAAATTAGTTATATTGAGAGAGCATGCTTATTTAAGAGCTGATGTTAAACAGAAAATGGTTTGTGTGGCTATGCATAGCAGTCATTGGTTCTTGCCTTATCCACTTTGCAGTGGATGTACCTGGCAGTGGTGTGTCAGAGCCCTTCAGATAACCACTGTTCTTACCGGCTGAATTTGCAACACAGATTGCCCCCCGGAACAGAGGTACGGCCACATTTCTCTAGAGTGCCACAGCACTCCTGTAGCAGCTGCTGAAGGCATTTGTCGTGGCAGCTGCTCTCACAAGCTACATGTAGCCTTCTGGCAGAAGGCAGCCTCGGCACTTTCTGTCATCTCTTGTCTACAGTATGTCACCAACTAACAACTTGTTATCTTTGTTTCAGGTGCTAAGTAGACTTCTGCACTTGCAGCATATCTGACTGCAGTTTCAGGTTCTGTGTTCTTCAAGAATGTTTTCCTTTTAATGTGAAAATAAGCTCCTTCTTTTGTTGAAAAAAACCCAGTCACAGGTCACAGTGAAAGCTTTCAATTAATTCAGTGTCAGTATATTAAACCTACAGTATTCTCACACAGGGACATGGATGTTACCCTATTAACAATGAAAGTCCGTTCTTGCCGTATGGTTATTCAAGAAAATGAAACCAATGAATCTGCTATGGCAGTACAAGGTACCTGCATCAGAATGTCGTTGAAAAGCTCTGTCACTAAGGGAAGCTAGTAGAAAACAGAAGGCTCTCAGAAACTTCGCTGTGCCCTAGTTCTTTTCAAGGTATTCACTCAAACTGTGGAACAAGGCCATGACTGGTCCCAGAACTATGGCAGGTTTTCAAATAGAGTAGGCTGGAAAAAACAGCTTGAGAACTAGTCTAATCCTACTGGATATTAGTTTGGCCACAAATATGCATGTCACTATAACCCAGCAACCTCCTTCTTGTTTAATGCAGGCAGTGCTCTCAGGAAGCAACGGCTAGTTGAGATAATGTAATTTCAAAGTATGAATGAAGAATGTTAAGTGGTTTCCTAAAAGATATTCTGGACTGATCAGTAATGCAAGTTTACAGTAGAAATATATATTTCAGGTCATATCAAAAGCAGAAATTTTCATGGTAATGGAACATGATTAGATGGACCATAAACATAACATTGCTTCTAAATATAAAGACCTATTTCTTGATGTCTCGCTGTAATAATGTCAGACATTCCTGTTTTGAATAAAAAGGTAATGACTTTAAGCTTTTTGCTATAGGGAGGAAAGGATGATTTATAGTACGATGTTTCTAAATTATCTGGTGGCAAGGAAAATTAAATTGTATTTGTCTGAGAGGGAAAGGCAGAAAGGACTTTAAAATGTAGGTAACACCTTTTATTTCAGATCCAATACTCTGTTATGCTCCTAGAAGAAACAGAATACCAATAGTAATAACAGCAAATGAGAGGATGAAGGTAAACTGACATTGCAACTGGTGAATTCCACAGAAGAGTGTGTAAGTTTCTTACAAATCAGCATCTCATCTAAATGTGTATGACTTTTGTACAGTCTGTCACTTTTACTCTTTTCCTTAAGGACTTCTTTCCTTATTTTACTGGGCTTTCTAACAGGGTGAAATTGCAGTGTGTGGCTGTCAGAATTTGTTCAGCCTCTGATTCTTAAGGCTAAAAAAACTTGGCTCTCTCATCCTTTCCAGGAAATGGCATGTGCTCCATCTCCCTGATCACCTTGGCAGTGTTTGCTGGTCACCTGCTTCACTGTCAGCAGTATTCTTGTGCTAGGGAATGCTAAATAGGACACAACCCTCCACATGCAGCCTCACAAGTGATGAAAGCAGAAGGCAGCTTGCTCTCTGAGACCTGCTTGCTCTCTGAGACTGCAAGGTCACACAGCTGACTTCTGTTAAGCTGCACACAGGTGCACACGGCTCTTACTCTAAAGCTCCCTAACCAGCTGTTTCCCAACCCATACTGTTGCATGGAGTTATTTCTGCAAGAATGAAGTAATTTGCATTAGTCTTTGTTGAAGTTATATTTCTGCAAGTCCACGTATTCTTCCTGTGTTGTACTGGTTCTCTATCTCTCATTGCTTTATTTTCTTTTCTTGACTCTCCCTGCCATGTGTGGAAGCTTCTCTACCACTTTCCCATTATCTACAGAATCAGATACCTCTTTCTGGAGGGAATTAGTTTGGGCAGACATGACTTAGCATTGTGCTGACTGTTTCAAAATACCATCACCTTCATGTGCCTAGGTATGGATTCAGAGAAGATTTGCTCTAACTGCTGGGACTGAGGTCAGACTGTCAAATTAGTAATTCCCTGGAACATGGATGTGGCACTTGCCTTTTACTACTCATCAGGTACTGCTATAACCTTTCCAGTGTCATCGAGAATGTCTTTGTGGGACACAAGGCAGCACCCTCTCTGGTCCCATGGGGAGTTGTATGTGTTTGCAGGGTGAAGTTGTCTGTTGCTACAAGGAGGTGCTGATACATATGATTTCAGTAAGAAAGACACTCTTATTCTAAAATACCATTTAAAAACATCAGTGATGAGGACAGACAGAGAAGACTCTGAGGTGGGCAAAAAATCCAAATTCATTGTGGAGTACAACTGCTCATATAGTATTTTAGGAAGACTAGTGATGTTTTACTACAATGATTGGGTTAAAAATCGCATAAACAAACTTATGCATTTTAAACATCTCTTGCTTGTAGAAGTCTGATGTAATTTTCTTTTTCTTTGGTAAATCCGTCTGATTTGATCTTCTTGCAATCTTGACTTAATTCTCAAAGTTCTGTTTGTTCTTGCCAAGGCATCCTGTTATCAAATCTCTTAGGCTAACCAGGTCCAAAGTCCATCATCTGTCTTGTGTCCCAATATCCCAATAACTAGTTATAAGAACTAGTATTTTCAGATGAAGGCAAGGCCATGCAGGTGGGATAAGCTCTGGTAGAAGAGCTTTGTCGAGATGAGCTGCCTGCTGGCTTCCCCAACACTGTGCTGCTTGAGCTTGTGCCACCACCAAGAGATTTGCACAGCCCAATGCAGCCTGAAGGCCCCGCTGGCAGTGCAGAGCACAGACCTTGCCTGCTCAGGTTATCCATGACATGATGGGGGTCACTGAGCCCACAACATCTTTTGGTCAGCTTCACCGCATTCCCTGTCCCATTACTCACAGTAGGTTGTAATACCTTTCTACAGATACTGTTGGTAGGCTTGGGAAGGTTAGTAGGCTTCTTGTCATCTGCTCATGGATCACCTGCTTCTTCCAGTATCTGTGTTGCCTCTGTAAGCTGTAAGTTATTCAGGCTGTTATACAAGTCACAAATAATGCTAGCTTTAAATAGTTGTACTGTTGTGGCACTGCAGATGCTGAAGGAACATTTTTGGCTAGATGATACTACTTAAAAAGCCATGGTAATATATAACTTACTGCTTTGTGACAAGTGAATACCAAAACATCTTTTACATTATTTTCATGGATAAAACTAACATTGATTTCAGCAAAGTTCAGTTAATATAAAAAAAGCCAAAATGCAGGCTTCACAAATACCATCTGAATTGGTAATACAACATAAACCAGAGAGGTGAGCTGAGTTGGGTGAACTGAGAGAGATATTCACAGAAGCAGTAACAAATTGGAGGCCTTTCAGGATAAGGGTATTTCCCCGTGTACCAGAGGACCTCTCACGGAGTCATTGCGATAAAGAAAATTTGCCTCAATTCTGTGGCTATTCAAAAAGCAGTAGGAATTCCAATCCAATTGACCGAGACAGAGCATCTAATCTTCTGCCCCTTTATGGTGGAGATTGGAACTGGGAGACATTGCATACTTAATGCTTCTTAGTAGCTAAATGAGCATCTCCCTGCACACTGACTTAGATTTTTTAGCTTATTTCCTTGTATAAACTTCAGAGATATCCAATACAGTAATTTAGCTGGTATAGTCCACCTTGAAATGTTAAACAACTTTTTGTTTGCATACTTGGTAGGTTGGAATTTTCTTCTAGGATGAGAATAGCCTTTTCTATGGGGCAGGGGGGATGACGACAGATGGACCTCTACAGAGAGACCTGGAGAGACTCAATCAATGGGCTCAGGACAGCTTCATGAGGCTCAATAGGGCAAAGTGCTGTGTCCTGCACTTTAGTCACAACCACCCCATGCAGCACTACTGGCTGGGGGAGGAGTGGCTGGTGGCTGGAGCTGTTGAGCAGAAGGGGACTTTGGGGTGCTGGTTGAAGCCAGCTCAATATAAGCCAACATTGTGCCCAGGGGGCCAAGAAGCCCTACGGCATCCTGACCTGTATCAAGAATAGTGTGGCCTGCAGGACCAGGGCAGGGATTGTTCCCCTGCACTTGGCACTGGTGAGGCCACACCTTGAATCCTGTGTTCAGTTCTGGGCCCCTTGCTTCTAAAAGGACTTTGAGGTGCCAGAGAGTGTCCAGAGAAGGGCAACAAGGTTCATGAAATGACCTGAAAGCATGTCTTATAAGGAAAGGCTGAGGGAACTGGGTTTGTTTTGTCTGGAGGAGAGGAGGCTCAGGGGGAACCTCATCACTCTCCACAGCTCCCTGAAAGGAGGGTGTGGTGAGGTGGGGGCTGGTTTCCTCTACTGTGCCAGCAGTGAGAGGACCAGAGAAAATGGCCTTAAGATGAGACAGGGGAGATTCAGATCAGATATTAGAAGGATTCTTTTTCACTGTCAGGGTGATCAGGAAAGAGGTTTCCTTGTAGGTGCTCAAGAGGAGTCTGGATCTGTTGCCAGGTGGTGTGGTTTAGTGATTTAGGGGTTATTACAGGGGTAGTGCTGGACGGTGGGACTGGATGATCTTAAAGGTTTCTTGCAACCTTGGCAATTCTATGATTATTCTATGAAAAGCAGATTATTATTTCTGCTGAAAGGGTCAAGGATTTATTTTATTGGTGTTGATAATCACAGTCCAAGAATGATGCAATGGTAGCACTAACTGCAGAAGATTAAAGCCTTTTCTCACTTGACAGAATAACAACCTTCACAAAGCATTTTTCAAATTAAAATAATGCTAAGGTGAAAATATTGAAAGAATCTGTAATGGAAAAGATTGTGATCTGTGATAATTAAGAGGAAGTGTTGTGCTCCACTGACAGGATTTAGGAAATAAATGTAATTTCAACCTAAATATTCTCAACTGACTTTCCTGCTCCTAGGACAATCTCCTGTTATATTTATAATTACAGCACAATCATAATTTAACAGATATGTACTATATATAAAATTTGGGCAGGTATTATTGCAAGTATTATTAATGTATTATTAAACAACAAATCTATCATTTATCGTAAAAGAATACAGCAGCCCCCCTAATGCTGGCTGACTGCCTAAGCATGTGCTTAGGTATTTTACTCCCTTGTACCAACTTTTAGTGTAATCCCCTCATACAGTTTCTCTAAACTAGAAAGTGCCATTAAGTAGGAAGTGTAAATAGGGATCTACTTTGTAACTTAAAACATTCAAATTATCTTTCATTAGATAAGTTTTTATGAAAATATTTCTTTTGTCTTAAACCTTTTATTTACAAATGAGTGACTCAAATGCAAATACTGAAAAATTTGTTTGAGCTGCTGAGAATATTCTGCCAAGCTTATGTGCAGTAAGGGCCTGTATAAATAATATATTACTTTAAAATAAATATTAGTGTATGGAAGAGCACTTCCATGTGGATTTTACTTTTTGTTTTAGAGGTGGTCAGGTACAAAGGCAAGCATAAGCTGTTAAGTACTTGTATATTAATTCTACAGAAAAAGTCTGTAAACCTCTCAGATGCTTTGGGTAATCTCATGCTTTTCAGGCACAGGAAGTGAACTTGTTTGGGTTTTATGCGGAACAGATTTAGTGCAATTAATTATTTGTGGTAGAATTGGCACAGACTGACAATTGTTGGACATTGTGGCATTGGTATAAAGATGTGTAAGCTGATATAGTTTGTGTAAGCTGATATCATTTTTGCAGAAAGTCATGTAATAACCCTAGATAATAAAATAATGCCCATGTTGCACCTAAAATTTTAGGCAGAATTTGGCTAACTGAAAAAATATTAAGGACCTGATCACTTCATAGCTTAGTTCTGCATTTGCTTTAGATCTGTATAAACCATACTGGCCACTACAAGAAGGTATAAAACCCTTCCTGGCCCTGTCTTCATGCTTGCATGCCATCTTCTATGTCTGCATTAAAAACAATCAAAACCATCATCATAAGCTGCTGGGTTAAAAATTCTCTGTAGTAGTTGGGCTGGATTTTAGCTTGAATTAGTTCCCTGAGGTAAAAAGGAGGAAATGCTGCAGAGGGGGGGGAAGAAGCAGGGGGAGGGATATGGAGAATGCATACCAGTGCCAGTTTTTTGTGTGTGGAACCATAGCCACTGTTCTGTTGAAGAATAGCAACAGGCATCCTTGGAGTCAGCAGCAGGAAAACAGGATGAAAATATACAAAGAAGGAAGTCAAGAACTGAAGGGAAGGAAGCTAAGAGGTAGAGCTATGAATATCAAAATGAGAAAGAGCTTACTGTATCCTTTGTTTTCTTTCACAAACCAAATAATTAAATAATCTTTATTAGGAGCTGAAAAGAATAATAAAAAAGGATGTAAAAAGGGAAAATCAAAACTTTCTGTGATGTTGAAAACTATATGTGATTGTAGAAAGCTGAATTCAACTGTGAAGCAGCCAAGAATGAAAATCATACATATTAATACTGATTAAAGCTACCAGTGAAGGTATACAAAATAATTTGAATAAATTGCTTAATTTGAGGGAGCTTAGTATCTACAGTATGTTTCTTGTTGAAATTTTCCTATCAAAAGAGAAAGAAAGGCACAGAGAATCATAATTTTCTCATAAGTATTCCACTGAACTCTAATTTCTTAGAAGTGTTAAATGAGTACATTTTACATTCTAATTTCTTAGAAGTTTGTGAATGAGTACAAAAATAAGGTAAGAGTAATAATAATATGTTTGTCTTTTTGAGAGGTGGTAACACAGAGTCATTGAATTGTTTAGGTTGGAAAATGTCTCTAACATCATCAGTCCAACTGTCAACGTAATAAAACATTATCTTTAATAAACCTTTAAACAGTGTTGAATCATGGTGGTAACTTCTTTTTTCCTGTCAGAATTCAGAGGGGCATGCAATGCAGGTATTACATAAGCAAAGGGAATTGTATGTTTAAGACTTTACTCCCAAAGAAAAACAAAATGTGATGTGTCTTGGTATATTTTGAACCCAATTCTACACCATCCTGTTCACTCACTGGACTAAACTCAATGCAGGGTCTGTTGCAGCACTTCACCCATCCTTCCATTGGTTAGGAGCATAGCTTTCTTCTAGTTACCAATGTCCCAATTCCTCTAAGCTGCATAAGTAAATAATGAACTGGTTCTAATTAGAATATAGACAAGCATACTGAATTTTGTAGCACTATTTACAACAGTGAAGGGGGGCATGGGTGAAAGTTGAGGAAAGATTCTTGATGCTGATTTTTCCCCTGATGTTTTTTAAATAATGCATTTATCTGTTCTTTAATTCTCTAAGTATCTTCTCCAGCTGTGTAGTTGTAATTCAGCAGTGTCATGTGTTGTCATTTCTGCATTAGTAAATAGGTAGGACCTATTTACTGAGTAATTATGAAATAACTTCATAATGAAATGCAGGAAAGGGTTCTAATTAAATTTTAAAGTTGCTAAACAACTATTCAACTTAATGAGAATTTGCAATCCATGTATCCTAATTAGTTCTCAGAATACATACTAAAGTATATAAATGATACGGTAAATAGAAAATTTACCGTATCAAGTGATTTTCCACACTTCCAGGTGTAGAAAACCATTTGTAAACAAATATACTCATACACAAGAATTCATATATTAACTTTTGGTGGAATAGTAGGGCAACCACATGAAATTTTTAATATTTTTAAATATATAACTAACAATAAAGAAAGCATGTAAAGATTAATGTCAATAACCTATGTAGTCCAGTATTTTGTCTGAAAATGTCTAGTACTAGGTGTGGAGGGTAGCATGGCACGGGGAGAGTGCTACCTCCTGCATTCTTTCAGCAATCTTAGGCTTGTGGGCATCCTCAGCCAGAAGTTGTATCTTTGCACTTAATAGCTGGAAATCAAGAAAATGAGACCATCAGACTAAGCCAGATAATCAGAGGTTTTAGTGAATATAAAATGTTGTTAAAATATACTTCTTGTCTGTCTGATTCAGGTACTGCAACACTTAAGTGCAAAGAAAAATTATTTTTTGGATATAAGATCTATTCCTAGTTTTCTTAAATTCTTACATTTTTCTGGGTTAATTTGTTTTTAAAAAATCTGGTATGTGTGCAGTCTAATATAAGTACAGTTAATGCCATAATCCACATATCATTAGTATTTCTTAAACTGTAAAAAAAAACCCACCAAAAAACCCAGCAAGCAAAAATCTCCACACAAGTTAATCAAAGTATGAAAACTGATTTAAAACACTAATTGAATATTTATAAATAACATTAATCATCACAGTATTAATTAATAATCATTTGGAATTTGTAGCAAAGCTCCATGAAGTGGCTATTACAGTATTGTTTGAAAGATCTTTTTGATAACTGATAAATTCAGTACGAATAGATAGAGCTAGTCAGAGGAAAATCTTCATTAGGTTAGAAAAATAAATACACAGAACTAGTTATATTGCTAAGAATGAGTATCTCAGTCACACAGAAGCCTTACCAATAATGTAATCCTATCTTCCAGTTTCTAACTTTACCATTGTGTGTACTAGTCTTTCCAGATTTTATTCTTGAATTTTAAGTTCATTATCATTTGTACTATTTTTGTAATTGCCTTTTTTCAACTGAAGTGTCTTATACTGTTTCTCTATGCTCACTTGGAACTTTTAAGTAGGTAATAGTGAAAACATAAAACAATACAAGGAAACATAAATCAAACCTAATAACCCCCAATACAAAACTGTAATATCCTAAACCAAACTCCATAATCCCTAACCCTTAATTTTAACCCCAAGATATAAAATAATGCTTTACTTAGAATAATAGACTCATTCCAGTTGGAAGAGATCCTTAAGATCTTTGGGTCCAACCATTCATCCAGCATTGCCAAATCTACCACTAAACCATGTCCCTAAGTTCCACATCTAAACATGTTTTAAATGCATCCAAGGATGGTGACTCAACCACTTATTTGGGTAACTTGTTCCAATGGTTGACAACCTGTTCAGTGAAGGAATTTTTACTGACATTCAATCTAAACTTCTCCTGGAGCAATTTGAGGCCACTACCTTTTGTTCTGTCACTGGTTGCCTGGGAGAAGAGGCTGACACCACCTGGCTGCACCTTCCTGTTCAGGGAGCTCTAGAGAGTGATAAGGTTTCTCCTGAGTCTCCTTTTCTTCAGCTAAACACCCCCAGCTCTCTCAGCCACTCCTCAAGTTCTGGACTTGTGTTCCAGACCCTTCACCAGCTCCATTGCCCTTCTCTGGACACACTCCAGCCCCTCAATGTTCTTCTTGTTGTGAGGGGCCCAAAAAAAGGCACAGCTTCATCAGGGCAAAATAAATCTCTTTCCTAGTCCTGCTGATCACACCACTGTCATACTCGTTGAACCTCATATTGTTGTTCTCAGCCTCAGTCCCTCAGATCCCTCTGCAGGGCTATGCTACATTACAGCAGATCAACACTCCCACCCAACTTAATTCATCTGCAGACTTACTAAATATGCTCAACCCCCTCATCCAGATCCTTGATCAAGATATTAAAAGGCATGGTCCCAGTACTGATCCCTGGGGAGCACCTGTAGTTACTGGCCACCAACTGGATGTAACTCCATTCAACAACACTCTCAGCCCAGTCATCCAGGCAATTTTTAACCCAGTGAGCAGTGGACCAGTCCAAGACACAGACACCCAGATTCTCCATGAGAATGCTGTGAAAAATGTTGAAAAGGCTTTATTAATGTCCCGGCAGACAATGTTCGGAGCCTTTCCCTCATTTGTTAAGTGGATCACTCCCTTCATAGGGTGATCACAGGATGAGATCAGGTTGTTCAAGCAGGACCTGCCTTTCACAAGCCCCTCCTGACTGGGCTGTCCTGCAAATGCATGCAATGACACTCAGGATGATCTGCTCTATGCCTTTCCCTGGTACCAAGGTCAGACTGACAGGCCCATGGTTTTCTGGATCCTCCTTCTGATCCTTCTGTAGACAAACATCACATTGGCCAGCCTGCAGTCATCTAAGATCCCCCATTTGACAAGGGCTAATGATAAATGATAGAATATGGCTCAGACAGCACTTTTAAGAGCTCCCTCAGTATCCTCAGGTGGATTCAATTTGGCCACATAGATTTGTCTGGTTCTAAGCGTTCTAGGAAGTCATTGACCATATCTCCTTGGACTGTGGGAGGTTCATTCTGCTCCCTGTTCCACCTCAGGGGGCTGGGTACTCCAGCAACTTATTGCTTTGTCCAACTTATTGCCCTTTCAGGATACAGGAAATCAAGTAGATTAAATTCTTTGTCCAGGAAAGGCTGGTTTTCTACTTTTTGGTTCACAATCCTGAAGACAATTTGGGGTGATTATTTTACAAGCTGAAGATTATCAGAATGCAGCAGTTTTCTATAATGTTTCCTTCTTGTTCTAGCATTTTCAGTGATGAATAAGAAGTTAATAGGAAAACAATAGCAGGAGGTATTTCTGCCCCAAGAAGCAGAAGTAACTACTTGTGTAACTACTTTTTTGTATTTCATCTCAAAAATATTATGGTTTTGCTCCTGATATGCAAGCCTGAGGAGGCATACTCTCAAAATTTTTCTCTACACTCACTTTCCTCCATAAGTCAAGGATTTTGGGTTTTATTTGATTTCAGGTAACCACATAACAGCTAGAAGAGAGGCAGCACTACCATCTTACTCTGGTATACACTATGTTATAGATAATTACTGAAAGCAGGATCTGTGTTGGTAACCACTTTACACACACAACCCCTCCCTTTAAAGGCACTCTCCTTTAGCTAGATTGCATGATGTGGACTGCCTCTTAAACTGAAATGTCTGCTGAGGACATTCCTTGTAAATGCTGCTACTGGCACCAGTGACACCCTGGTGTTTAGCATAATAGTTAAGAGGATAGGAGTTTTTCCTGCACTGCAGACCTCAACTTCTGAAAGAGAGAAATGGGCAAATAAAGTGGAGAGAACTGACTCTTCAGAAGACACAAAGTAAGGAAAAGGCAGAGAGGCTAGAGGACAAGAAATCATGAACTCTACAACAATTTTTTTTTTTTTTTTTTTTTTTTTGTAAAGGGTTGTCCAGATGCAGAGGATGAGTACCTGGACATAACGCCAGGAAGTAAAAGCTGGAGATGTAAGAGGCAGACAAGGCCCAGATAGACAAGGAAGAAGGAAATTTGGTTATGTGGAGGCCTGCAGAAGAAAAAGGAATAAGCAACAAAGGTGAGAAACTTGAACAGCTATGGGAAAAGGTCTGAAAATGAACTGTAAGATGGTGATAAATGGGCAGATGCTAAAAGTTGGAACTCTAGAACCAGGCAGGGCTGGAAATAAATGGAAGTTTGATGGTACAGCACAAAAGAACAGGCAGCCAGGCTGGACATGCGGTGCCTAAGAACTTAGAGATAAGAAAGATAAAACAAAGGTAGATCCCTTCAAATGCATTTTCCCATGACTGTAAAATTATAAACAGCCATAAAGTTTTTTTAGGGCCAAAATACAGAATGTTTTTCTTTTGAAGAATATCAACACTTGAGATATTCCTAAAGCTATCCCAGGGTGGATGCAGTTAGATCTACAAAAAGTGAGTTTATTTGAAAGGCTTTTTTTTACCCTAACAAAAGTGGACTATGACCTATAAATGTGCCAATTTTGCTTATCTACAGCTGTGTAATTTCTGTATCTATCACGTAGAATCACTAAGGCACTTTTTGCCAGTTGAGTCCTGTTTATGGTAGGAACTTCTTATGACCCATCTTCTGTCCCTTAGCAATCATATCTCAATGCATCTCTGATATAAAATGGGCTTCTTTGCATAGTTCTAATTTTAGGTCTGCAACCTGTGCAATTCATTAGCAAGAAAAGAAGATATGGTCACAGTAGCAGAAAGGGAAACTTTTATGAAATCCACAACTGAATCCACATCCATTAAGTGCTGACAACTATCTCCAGCACTAAAAAAATGAAGGTTTTGTGGTCTTTAAAGTCACCATCTAATTTTAAAATACAGTATCTTTTAGTTTGCAAAAGTTGCTTCTTTAGTAAATTTGCTTCAAGTATCAGTATATGTTGATCTATAACTATCTATGTATAGCTATCTATGTATATGTCTATGTTGTCCAAATCTGAAAATTGCTTATCATAAAGTCTTTTGAAATTAAAATTCAAGTTTGTTCTTACTTGACAGTTTTTGGGATTCCAGTTCCTGCTGTTGAAATAGGACACCATAGCCTATTTTTCACTTTTTTCTTGGTTTTCCTGGAGCAGGTAATGAACTTTGGTTTGGAGAAGTCCTTTCAAGAGCAATTTACCTACCTCATTTTATCTGAATCATCAGTAAATCCTTTATATATAGTAGGATTACCAGCACATGCAGCAGACAGATCAAAATTACTGACCCCTTTTTAAGATACTAATTACTTTTAAAAAATTACTTCCCATGTTTAGGTATGTGTAACATATGAATTAAAATGTGTCTTTGCAAAATTTATATTTACTAACTCCTTTCTTTTTCCCTATCATCCCAATCAGGTAATTATGAGGCCTATTTTAAAAACCTAGGTACTGCTGAAATATCAGCAAATACTATAACACCGATGTATCTATGCTAGTCTTGCTCTTACAGTAGCTAAATAATGAATTCAAATCAGTATTTAGACAAGTAGCTGATATTTAACACAGGTTTTGAATTACTGCAGTTAAGATTAATACAGATTTCAGAAAGTTGCAGGTTTCTCTGATGTTTTAAAACAGAGCATTGTGCAATGAGACTGTTATTAGCTATACCAATGTTTTATAAGTAGAGTCTCTGTAATTAAAAGAAATAAGCTGGCATTTCCAGTTCTTCTGTTTTCTCTGTACAGATCTTAATTACCCTACCATAAAAGCTCTAACATTTTTTCACATTTCTGGGGCCTTTCTATGTGTAATGCAGAATTCAAGCTGTTATTCCTGCATAAATTCTTTAATTTAGTCTTGCTATAACATAGAAAATATTTTAAAGTGTCACAACACATTGCATTTACTGCATACATTCATTGGGAGGATCAGAAAACAATGTATAAAAGTACTTTGGTTTCCTAGGGAACCTGACACTGCTACTGATGTTGTTTTCAATATGAAATAAAGAAGAATACTTACTTCAAATATGTTTGCATTTTACTTCTGGTTATTTTTGAAAATACCTTTCAATACAAGTTCTTATTTCAATAAAAAAACTGAAAAGCATTGCACAGAATCAACTTCTGCTCCCAGGATTGTTTTTACTGATGTTATTCTTTTTAATGCAGTCCCAGCAATTAATAGAAATGGTTCTGAGTGGAGACATCTGGAACACAAAGATAATTATTCTGTGTACTGTAACTTGATACAATGAGTGGAACTAAGGATATGCTTTCTATCTCTCCAGCAGCAAAAAGCAATCTATCATCCCATGAACAGTACTAAAAGAAAATAAATCCTATCTTGATTTAAATAGGACTCTCTATTTCCTGTTACAAAACCCAAAGCCTCAAACAATACTAAAAACAAAATTTGCAGATCCTGGGACAACCCCAGAGTAACTAGTCAGAAAAGAATAGCATCTATTTTTTGTTCCAAAGGGATTACAGAAATGTTCTTTCCTGCTCCTGAAGATGAGAATTTATTAGACCTCTTAGCAGATAATTTAGTTTTACAGTAGATTACCAGGAATTAGTGAGATTGGTTATGTCCCTAATTATGGTTTTTTTTAAATGCCCTTAGTCTACTTTGAAAAATTTTGAAGTGGAACTTTATTATGCTTACAGAATTGTTTAAAGGAGCATAGAACTCTCAAAATAAGGGTCACAGGTGGAATGCAGCAAAGCCAATATAAAAGGTAATGGAAAAATCCACTATTTCTCTTTACTGCTTAAATTATATGATTGGGTAAATGGATTTCTCTACTTTCTAGGAGTGTGCTTCTACATTAGTCCAGCAGCAATTAGAGAGAAGTTGCTCTACAAATTGTCTCCATGAATCATGTAGTTCATCTTTTTATTGTGTAAAACATAAAAAATTACTCCTAATCAATGCACTTCAATTTTCTATCTCAAAATCATTTATCATCCCTTTTTGGCCTAGAGTACTTCTGAGATGTTTTCCTGAAATTAAATAAAAGGAGTTGGTATTTGTTTCAGTGAGCAGAATATGGCTATGTGAGGTAAATCTTACTGTGGCAGCAACAGAGACTCTACATTTTTACCTAAAAGCTCTTAACAAATTGATCAATGCATTTAGAATAATTAGGCCACATTTCAGATGTAATAGTGGTCTCTTATTTAATAAATAAAGATGCATCTCTTGATTGCAATAATAGACTCATAGAATAGAATCATAAAACACCCTGAGTTGGAAGGGACCCAGAAGGTTCATTGAATTCAACTCCTGCCCTTGCACAGCACAATCCTCAAGAGTCACACCATGTACCTGAAAGCATTGTCCAAATGCTTTTTGAACTCTGCCAGGCTGATGCTATGATCCTGATACAGGCTCTCTGGGGAGCCTGTTCCAGTGCCCACCCACAATTGAGTTAAAAAACCTTTCCTAATGTTCAGCCTACATCTCCTTTGACACAACTTCAGGCTATTCCTGTGGGTACTCTCACTGACTGCAACAGAGATCAGTGCCTGCCCCTCCTCTTCCCCTCATGAGGAAGTTGTAACTGCAGTGAGGTCCATCCTCAGTCTCCTCTGGGCTGAACAGACCAAGAAGCCTCAGCTGCTACTCACACAGCTTCCCTCAAGGCTATTCACCATCTTTGTAGCCTCCTTTGGACACAGTCTAATAGGTGTAGATCCTTCTCATATTATGGCACTCCAAACTGCCCCCAGCCCTGGAGGTGAGGCTGCCCCAGCTCAGAGCAGAGCAGGACAATCCCCTCCCTTGCCCAGCTGGCCATGCTGTGCCTGGTGCACCCCAGGACAGGGCTGGCCCTCCTGGCTGCCAGGGCACTGCTAGTCCATGTTCAACTTGCCAGGATCCCCAGGTCCCTTTCCATGGCACTGCTTACAGCATCTCATTCCCAGTCTGTCCATACATCCAGGGTTGCCCCATCCCAGATGCAGAATCCAGCACTTTCCCCTGTTGAGCTTCATTTGGCTGGTGATTGCCCAGACCTCTGATTTGTGGAGGTCTCTCTGCAGGGCCTCTCACTGCCATGGAGGGAGTCAACAGCTCCTCCCAGTTTTGTATCATCTGCAAACTTGCTCAGTGTCCCTTCCAGTCCTGTGTCCAGGTCATTTATGAAGCTGTTGAAGAGCAGAGGGCTGAGGATGGGGCCCTGTGGAACCCCTCCAGTGACAGGTTCCCAGTCTGATGTCACCCCACTCACTGTAACCTTTGTGCCTGGCCCATGATGCTCCCATCCCATTATGTGTTTATCCAGCTGTGGGTTGCCCATTTTTTTTCCAGAAGAAACCTGTGAGAGACAATAATGCAGGCTTTACTGAAATCCAGAAACATCACAACAACTGGGCTTCCTTGGTCATCTCCTGGGCCCTTTCAGAGAAAATGCTTAAAAGATGACCAGCACTAATGGACTGCAGCACCTTCAAAAGCTTTTTCCCCACAAGACCTTTCTCACTATTACTCTAAGCAGCCTGACGTCTGCTCTGCCCCTGTCCAGAGTTGAAGTTTTGCTGGCACTTCTCCAATTAACAGAGATTTCAAACTTGATTGCTTTATGATTACTGTGTGGAGCTTTCTCCCTGAAGTCAGGATGCCTACTTTGTGATTATTCTCCTGAATAAGGGCTGAGAGAAACGACTATCATCACTATTGTACCCTGTCATCAATTCAGTGGTAAGTTACATTGACTCCTAATCATCCTGGCTAGGAGGTCTCTAGTAGATTCTCACACTGACATCCACATTATTTGTTTGTCCCCTAATCCTTTCCCAAAAGCTCTCAGCAGTGACAACTGCAAGCTCCATATATTCCAGTGCTCCATTACGTACAATGTCACCCACCTTCACCACCTATCCCTCCTAAAGTTCCTGTAACCATCCAACATGGCACAACACTCACAGGGCTCATCCCACTGGGATTCATTTATGCCAGTGATGTCATGTCTCTGGGACTGGACCAAGGCTTTGAGCTCCTTTTGCTCACTCTTTAAGTTGCATATATTTGTGTAGAAACATTTCAAGTGAGATTCATTGTAGCTAACACCTCCTGGAGCAGACTGAGGATGTCTCTAGCACTCAGCTCCTCAAGTTTTGGCATGCCATCCCATTCCTTACCATTGGCAAGCCTGGTTTTGTCCCTTACCTACTAAAAAACTTGTTTAAAGATCTATCAATGAATGCTGTTAGCTCCTGTGTTAGACCCTTTTCCCTCTCTGAGAAAGGTGCATCCCATCAGATGATGGTAGACCAGATGTTAAAAACACCATCCCACAGTCAAAACACTCATTTTTCCAGTTACATCAGACTCGTATCCATGTCCTGGACTGATCAGTCTGCCTATTCCTTTTGTTATTCTTTCTTGCTGCTGAAATGACCAAGAAAAATACTACCTGTGTTCCTGATCCTTGAACCAATCATCCAAGGTGATGACTCAACACTGAACTGTCTTATTTTTTTAAAGAGACTAAATTATTTTGAACTTTCTGACTTACAGATAGCAAGTTGCTTAACTAAATAAGGGTTCTTTTCAACTTATATTCCTCTGAGAATTACAGAGATTTCTTTTGTGAACAGTAGTGTTTTGTCAGCTTAATGACAGTTATTGCTCCTAGAAGATAATATTCATTGTGTTCAGGTTAAAGAACAGTTAGGAGATATGATGATAGGCTACTACTTTGTCAGGAAATTATTAAATCTCTGTATTTTCTGTAGCATGCAGGTATGATATTCATGGCTGGAATATTGCAAGGCTTCATTAATTGCTCTTGAGATGCCCTGGCAGAGGGGGTTCTAAAGAGTAGTGTTATCCGAATAAATATTTTGAGTCTAGTTTTGTAATCCTCTGGAAAACAATGATATTATTACAGCTGGTAAAAAGCTAGAATTCCATGTCATTATAACAGTCAAACTTCTGAAGTTTGTTTCTCTTCCGTGCTGGAGTAAAATCAAAACTTTTAAAGAATTTTCACAAGAAAAATTGCATTGTAATAGCATTTTCTGAAAAAATTATTCAGTTCAGTTTCATCTTCTCTCAGTGGAAATAACTGCCCAACTTAGGATGTTTAAAACCTTTCTAACAAAAACTCCATAGAGCTGACAATGTCTTATATACACGTCAGCTTGGACAATCAAGATACTGTCTCAAAAATGTGTTTTTTGAAAATGCTGCAACCAGATTTACTGATTTAAATATTTTCTGATCAATTTGATCTCACTTGTGATGTACCTGTACACAGAAACTATGATCTAAGGTTATTAAAATTTGACTTCCATATCCATTTTTAGTTTTGCTGAAAGTAGTGGTGCCACAAATAAATCATATTCAGAATGTCATAATGTTCCTATTGGTACGTAATAATGATACTTGAAAATTTATTAAGATAGCAAGAAGTCTTCTCTACTTGTTTAAGTGAATCAGTGCCATCATTCTGTACAGCACATGTGAAACTCTAATGCCCACTGCCTATTATGGCATGTGGCACCAGAGAACTGAGCAGTGAGCAGGTTCAATTCTGACTCACAGATGGATATGTGCATCCAAAATTCTCATTTCAGTGTATTCTGACTCTTGAATGGCTATGTGCAAACCAAAATCACATGGTTTAATTGGCCAACAGCATGCAAATATAGGAAAAAAACTGTTCAAACTCATAAATTCCAGGTTGAATTTTTAAGGCTAAAAGATAGACTGGAAGTCTCTTCAACCCTATCAAAGTTTGTGCTGGAAATTTTCAGGGTCAAATTTTTAATTAGAATGTTACTTTATGGTGAGTTATTCTTTTTAGGTGAAGGTGTCCTAGAACAACAGCAGGAATTTCTACATGCTTCCAAAATTACCTTCACAGCTGGTGAAAGCTGGCTTGGAAAACCAGAAAATAAATTCTTATCTCTGGGGTCCTAATATCTAATACTGATAAAACTATTATTACTAGTGCTCGACAGGATTCTCAAAGATTTGCTGTGTTAAGCAAATGTGTCTGTCTGGTTCTTCAGAACACTGGGAGGAGGGATGCAGGCTGTCTTTCAAAAAAATCTTCTCATGGTGCTTGCTTATTATATCACATAGCCCCTGAATTTGGGTTTCAAAGAGCAGATGTCCATTTACTGTCCTTTAATGACTGTGCACGCAGTTCCAGATAGGCTACTGTACTGCTTGTAAGTAAGGGAAGAGGTTTTTCAGAAATATTTGGAAAAATGTGGTGCTTCTGAGTGCAGATAAAGGGTTGGTTGGAACAGAAACAGAACTTGTAATGCAAACAATAAGGTGCAAATGCCATTACTGGCACTAAGGTGGAAGACTGTAGGTCTAATTATCTTGGACCTACTTATTATAATCTAGCTCAAGAAAAGAAGGTATGTAGGTATAAGAAATTAGAATTTTGCTCCAGCATTACAGGCATTTTGAAGGACATTACTAGATCCTTTGAAACCTCCTGTTATATAGAGATGAAGACTTTTGTTAGAGGCCACCATGCTTATCATCATTCTCAGGGGTCAGGTTTCTTTCCTTTTATTCCTTTTTGCCTAGAGATTTTTTTTCCCCAGAAGTTGCTAGGAAGCACTAACAGCTGGATATTTAAGAAAACAAGAGAAGTGGCCAAGCTCAGAGGAGGAGGGCATCCTCTGTGGTTGGACATCCCTTGTCTGGGAGTTTCTCTCCAAGGGGCAGAGATACCGCAGGAATTGGGCAGTAAGGGACAGGGCTGGGGCAGCTGCTCTCCCTCTCCCTCTCCCTCTCCCTCTCCCTCTCCCTCTCCCTCTCCCTCTCCCTCTCTCAGCGGAGGGTGGTCAGAGCTGCTGTTTGGGGAAGGGAATTCGCTGCTGCCACCAGTGCCTAGCCCGGAGCTTCTTTTTCTGCCATGGGGGGAGCCTCTGCTCGTGAGAGCAGGCACTGAACTGAGACCTTATTATCACCCACCTCACTAAAAAAGGGACCCATCCCCGACTGCTCGGCTGCCTGGGATCCTGAGCTCGCCTCTCCCCGCCCTGCTGGGAGCTGGGCTGTTGCTGTCCCGCTCTCGTGGCCTCTTCGGCATTGCTCCAAGTTTTTGCTGCACTGCAGCCCGCACCCCCTGCCTGCCGAGACTCCTGTCCCGCCTCGGTGCTCCTCAAAGTCCTGCTGGGACAGCGGGACCGGCTGTCCCAGGGTTTGTGAGGCGAAGCCTCTCCGCCATCCCTTCCCGCCACAGCGCCCCCTGCAGCCGCGGGGGAGTCACGGCGCCTGCCCCGCCCCCCGGGAGCCAGCAGCGCCCCCGCTGGCCGTGCCCGGAACTGCAGCAGAGGGAAAGGGCCCGCGGCCGAGAAGGCGGGGCCTGGGCTCCGGGCTCGGTCTGGGGTCAGCGCCCGGCCCTGCGGGTTTGTGTGCTGGGTCATACAGCCAGGAAAGAAATGCTACTCCTGCCCTCATCTCTTTGCCTGAGAGCCCCTTCGTTTCAAAAATATAATAATTCAGTGCGTAGTATGTGGTAGAGATAATTCAGGCTATATATGTGTATAAAATCCAAATTATGTCTTTGACCACCCTGGCTGGGAGCAGAGTCTTATTTCTATTCAATTAGTTCCCGGACAATGTTAATATAATAGCAAGTCCGTTAACATATGAATGAAACCTTCCTAGGCCATGATTGCTGATTTCCCTGGAATGTCTAAGCCACTCAGGACAACTTGCACCTGGGAAAAAGTTAACCAAACTTTGACCTACCAAAGTCAAGCACCAGGGCCACTCTGCTACATGTGAATGCAGGCTCTTCCGAAAAGTTCAGACAACCATCCAGACATTTGGACTGACTTTTGTATATTTCTGCATCTGTATGGTCCCAGTTCTATGTGAAGGGACACAAAAGAACCTTCTGTCATTTCTGCCTCCGGCAGAATAAACGGGATATAAGCCAGCAGCCTGAAGCAGTCGGGGTGAACCTCTGAGGAGATGCTGGCACTCTGTCAGTCGGATCCAGGTTCACACAGCGCCGACTTATGGGGTTGACACTGCCTTGGCTGTGGTGGGTTTTCGAAATTCTATTTTTGTTATTAATCTAATAAATCTTTGTTAAATTTTATTATAAATTTGGCTGCCGATTTGATCATTTATAACAAGTGGGAGGGGGTTTATATTTTCCATTCCAAGGGAGGCTCTTGCCTTCCTTAGCAGACATCTGGCTTTCAAACCAAGACAATCATGAAAATGATGGTTCTGTAGATGAAAACATGAAGGTATATAGGTGTAGAGATTTTCATATGAATACAGATATGTACTTTTTTTCATTTTTGCAGAAAACCAGGAGAGGCATGGAACTGAGTTATTTACTTGTTTATTGATATGTGACACTGAAAAGTGTGACATATTTTGTTTCTTAAAGACTGTAGTCACAACCACAGGTTAATACCCCCTTTTAAACAGAATCAATGGGTTTTTTTCCATGAACTTCAAATACTGTCCCTGAGCCCAAGCTACAGCCCATGTAGCTTCCACTCAGAAGTGACTGCAAATGTGATTCTGTGTCTCCTTATCTGTTTCCCAAGCCCCAAAACTAACCAGGCTTGCTGGAGATTCAAGTTGATGTTTGAACTGCAGCCATACATTTCTAGTCTTCTTCACTGGTCTCACAGCAGAAGTATAACAATCTTTGTCAGATATATATCTTCCTATGGATTCCTGAAAAAGTAGGAATCAAAAAGGACTGTATTTTCCAGTCTCTCACACAGAAGAGCAGAGGAGGAACAAATCGGTAAATCCTGCCTTCAGGAAATTATTGCTCCAAATAATAAAGTCAACAGACTTTTCTGAAAAAAGGTCTGGAATTCCATGTGAGCTACTCTTATACCCTAAAAAGGATAAAAAATTGAGCTTATGGTCAGGCAGCAGAAGTCTCTGGCAGATCTGTGACAAAGAATTCAGATTCTGATTATATTTGTTAGTCCTTCAAGGTCTTTTTTCTTACCAATATGAGCCCAGTAGAAAGTAACTGAGCAATCACAGCTGTCACTGGCTTATATGAGGTAGGGTGAGAAATTGAACGGAAAGGATGAAAACTGAGGAAAGCAACATGGTCCCAGGCACTGGGCTTCAGACTGAATATTGTGATGACTTACTGAAAGTAGAGGTTTATCTACTGGGAATGGAAAACTAAGGTGACCAGAATATGATCATGTGATTTTTTCTGTGCAAATAAAACTTATTAAGGCATCAGGATCTTCCTCTCTGAGGCGATCCTCAACATGGGGCTAGGAACATAGGAATTGGGATGCAGGACAAAAGACTGTTGTGGTTTAGGAATGGTACTCCCCAATTTAGTGACTGTACTAAAACCACACCACCACTCACTTCCCCTCCCTACATCCCAATAGAGTGCACAAAAGTCAGAGATCATGGGTTGAGATTAGGAACAATTTACTGGAAGGAGCAATGAGACAAAAAAATGAGCAGTAACAGCAACAATATTAATGAGAAAAATGTACAAAAAGAGGATGATTTACACGTAAAATGCTCACAAAGTCCAAGACAATGAAACATCTGCCAATGAAACATCTGTTTTTCTCCATCTGGAAACCATGCCCTTCTTCCCAGAAGCTGAAGGGCCCCTAGCCCCACTCCCAGCAATGATGTGAGGTGGCACAGAACAACCTTCTGCTTACAACAGGGCTCCACTCTGTCATGGCTACAGCAAAAATTAACTCTGTCGTAGCTGGGACTAGGACATTATCCACCCTGTATTCTAGACCATATACGTCAAGTCAGAATCCTACACCTTCCAGCTATATGCCATACATTTATATAAATACATACCAAGTCAGACATAATTCGCCCTTTTGTTGCCAGTACAGCTCCTCCTGAGATTTTAATCTTGGCAGTTCAATCCACCCATCCATTGTTGCAACGTTCTTCAGCAGCCCAACTCTTGGGCACACGAGCATCTCATGAGGTACTTTTACAGCCAACTTCCCTACCCAGTTACATTTTAATCCCTCTCTTTCATGTGATACAGAGCAAGGATGATTTCATAATTTTATTTGTATTTAAAACATACTCCTTTAGATGTCTTTCTTTTTTCTTCCTTGGTAGTCTCTAATAAGAATTTCTTTTAGTTTCCTTCTCTGCTTATTCCTTTTTGAAAAGCATTATGGGTTACTTTGACATAAATGGGTCAAAAGTTCAAAGTTCTTGATAAATATACTACTTGGTATGTAAAGGTTGCATTAGTTTTAGTAAACCATCCAGAAGTTCATTAAATGCTGAGAAAAACATACTCCTGCACACATTAAAGAAAAATAATCCACAAATTTGTGAATAATCTTCCTTTATTTCATGAATTGTAGTCTAACTAATCTTCACTAATTAGTATTTTCATCTGTGCCACTTGTTTCATTTGCAGTCTTAGATGTGAATTTATGAAGGTTCTTATGGCTGTTCTTAACATAATCTATTCCTCTTAATTCTGTTCAACATTTCATTTCTTTAAAAGTTACTGGTGATTTCCAAACATGACATGTCCATATGCTTCTTTCAAATCTCTAGCCTGCACATTAAAATGGGGAGCTGTTAAATCTGGAGGCCAAAGACACAGAACAAATCAACAGCCAACACAGGTCAAACATTATCAGGCACTCATAACTGCAATTTACAGAGGGGGCTGCTTTTGTTTTTTGGGGTTTTTTTTTTCCTAACTATATTTGAAAATCACCATGATTCAGCTCTATTGGATAATATCAGCTAGACAAAACAAAATTATTTTTATCTGGCTATATTCACCTGCAGTGTTATACCTCTTGTTATTCTGTAAACTTGAGATAAACTGACCTTTCACAATCCTTGTTAGTCTTGTTTCAAGTCCATAAAGAAATGTTGTATAAATGATACTTTAAGAAAAGGTATGTAATACACAATCTTTAAAGATAACATTTAAATCTGTATCTTAATATAAGTTATATTATTTTTGTTTCACATTTGCCTCCTTTTAACAGATGAAAGTGCTGTGCTTGTGTTGCCTGCTGGAAATCAATATTAATACAGATGGTAAGTAAATAAGCATCTCATCTTCCCTATGCCAGATGTTCAATAACTGCAGAACTGAATAATGGATAGTAACACATCCTAATGGATTTATTATTCCACGTATCTTTTTTACAATGCAAAAGAAGTCATTTGAGACTTTTGTAGGTTTTTTCAGCTCTTGTTATGTACTAACAAGGAGCTGTCTGAAAAGGCTGCTGTGTGAAAGAGAGGCCACATTACCTGGCAGCAATAACAGAGCATGATACCACATGAAATAGAAATTCACTTTGACAATGGCTGGGATAGGGTTACTATCATCATTATCACTCAGAATTAAAGTTACGCTTACAAAAAAGATATGAGGTGAGTTTGATTTAACAGTAACCAAGCTAGCTTGTTTTGCGTGAACTCCAAACCTTTGAAAGAAGAGGAGGGAAAACCAGTGAGATGGTCACCATATTTTCAACATCCCAGTTAA
Organism: Serinus canaria; assembly: GCF_022539315.1. Lineage (NCBI taxonomy): Eukaryota > Metazoa > Chordata > Aves > Passeriformes > Fringillidae > Serinus > Serinus canaria. Next base: position 39,235,919 of record NC_066343.1, on the reverse strand, counting down.
CAGCTTTATTGCCTTTAAAAAATTGCACTGGCATTTCAGTTATCTTTAAAGGGAACAGTAACAGGATAATTTTCTTCAGAACACATAAACCACTGTATTGCTCACTAGAACTTCAAGGTTAAAACCAAAGTTACAGCACTAAAACCATTTTTTAATCCCTTCAGGAACTTCACAGTGAAAACTAGAATAATGCCTGTGAAAAATGGAATCTTCATTCTGAAGGAACTACAGTGCAGTATTACAATAACCAAAGAGGGGAGGGAGGGAGTTTAGTGTGAACGCAGTTAACAGACAGAAAGGCAGTTAAGCTATCCAGCTTTGCCATGGCAAACTAGCTGTCCATCACTGTTTGATGACTTTGCACTGCTCCTTGTCCTTGATTTTCCACTAAAGTAATAAAAATGTTCCTGTTTTTCAGCAGTAGAAAACCAGCTATTCAGCATATCCTAGAGTAAGCATTGTGCCTATTTTTAAAGATTTCTATTTAGAAACAGTAGACTCTTGGAATTGCTGGTGGGAGGCTAAGAGAGACAAGAAAATTAAACATGTTTTAGTGGAACTGTTATATCAAGTGTTATTATATTACACTTGGCATCTGTTTGTCTCTTTTGTTTCTCTTTTCCAGTCTCCTTGCCAAGTGACTGCTAATAAATAGATTTAACCTGTGCCATCTGTTGTTTTACTGTAGACCTATGTGATGTGGCCTCCTGTTTACTATAGCATTACATTTAATAATTTTTTTGCCAATGACATTTAAAATATATACACATACAGGTTAACCAGACAACCACTGTTAAGAAGCAAAGAGAACCGCCTCAAGCAAATGCTATACTTATATATATATAATATTTCATTAACAAGATCCACTTAGTCCTGGAGTGCACTTGGAGTGCATTTTGGTTGTGTTTGTTTGAAGTTTGCTATTTATTAGTGCACTGTACTGGAAAGGGCAGGGGAATCCCCATATGGTATATTGTATAGCTGATTAAGTAACTGAAAATTTGATCATTATGTGCTGGCTCTTTGGGTCTTTTCTATTATTAAAATTCTTTCTTGCCTTGCAGCATTTTTCTTTGCAAGGGGCAAAGTACTGCTGTCACTTCAGCTCCTGATAAAACAATTCTGACTTTCACGAGAGGAGGAACTGGTAGCATTGCAGTTTCTTTTGCTGAGCAGAACAGTAGATTGTAACTATATAACATTTCTATTCTCATCATAGGAGCAGAAACCCAGCTGATACAAGTGCTGTGCAAGCGCTGAAAATGGATCTGTCTTGTTGTCATATGCACAGAGATTAGGCACAAATGAGTAAATACTCAAAACCTCTTTTTTTTTTTTTTTTCTTTTCCATAGATTTTAAGAGCTATACCGCTCTGCATCATGAAACACAGCTATGTTCCTGTCTGATAAAAAGATGAAACACTTCAGATAAACCATTTGGGCAAGGTATTGCCATCATAACATTAAAAACTTTTAAATCATTTTAGTGTGGTCAATCACTTCAAGTCTGGATGTCTGGGGAGTGCTCAAATAGTTGGGTTCTTTTCCCTTCTGTAAAAGTAAAGATGGCCTGGGTTTAAGAAGTTCTAAATATGTGGAGGTATTGTATGAATGAACTGAAAAAGAGCTGCAAGTACTAAGTGTTATTAAACAGTGAAAATCAAGAGATGAAGTTGCAAACACTGTTTTCCCCACCTTTTTAATGAAAATCCATTGAAGAAGTGATGCTTCTTAATTCTTGCTCATTTCAAGGCTCAAAACTGACCATAAAGAGATTTGGCAAAGGATCTTTAAAGCAGGTGGCCAGAATGAGTAATACCCTTATGCAACAGCAGATTTTTCTGTGGCATTTCTGAGCTTATGGAAGCAGAGAGGTTAGCAAATTCTAATCCTAATTGCAAATAATAAATTTCTTTATGCAAAATGTAAGTTTATCTTAAAGATTTTGTTGCTCATCAGATGTTCTTCAAAATGATACTTCCAGCGATAATAATATCAATTCAATGTGTGAGTTGTACTTACAGCACAAAACATAAAAATATAAATTGATATTTTAAGATACCTCAAAAATATATTTACATCATTAAGTATTGGTTTAAATCAAAAATTCCACATATTGTCATATTTTTTTTAACATCACAGTTTCTTAGCATTTAAATTCAATTAGGAGTGACATAAAAACCTCATAAAACCCTCAATTTCTTTAATGTGGTAATGCACCATGAATCATTGAATTGTTAAAGTTGGAAAAGACCTCTAAGACCATTAAGTTCAACTGTCACCTCAGCAAGACCACCATGTTCACTGCTAATTTATGTCCTCAAATGCAATATCCACACACCTTTTAAACACTTCCAGCTATGGTAACTCAACACTTCCTTGAGCAGTCTGCTCCAATGCTTGACAACATTTTCTCAATACTCATTCTAAACCTCCATTGGTGCAACTTGAGGTAATTTCCTTTTGTTATGGGAGAAGATAGTAACCCCCACCTGACTATACCCTCCTTTCAGGCAGTTGTAGAGAATTGAAACATTTAATTTAATTTAATTTCTTTTCAGATCACAGAACATTCTGAGTTGGAATGATAAGGTTTCCCCTAAACTCCTTTCTCCAGGCTAAAAACAACCCCAGAAACCCCAGCCGTTCTTCCTCGCAGGATCTGTGCTCCAGACCCTTCACTAGCCTTGCTGGCCTTCTCCGGACTCACTCCAGCTTCTCAATGACCTTCCTGAAGTGACGGGCCCAGAGCACTTGAAGTGTGGCCTCACCAGTGCCAAGTACAGGGGAAAGCCTCTTCTCTGCTCTTGCTGGCCACACTGTTGCTGATCCAAGCCAAGATGACATTGGCCTTTGTGGCATTGTGTGTTTTTAGAATCAGTTATTCCTTTTGTAACTCAATAATGGTTTGGTCCTCGGTTCCCCCCATGTATTTCCCTCACAATGGTTTCTCCCTATTTCCTCCCTTTTGGAGCTGCCCCGCCCTCCCCTGCCTGTCATGGTAACCACCCCCCCCCCCCTTATCTCGAGAATTCTCTGTGTCAATCATCCCTTATTCGATGTATGATTTGCCCCTGGGGTTTTTCCCCTCCCCTGTGTGATCCTCAGTGGCTTAGCTGTAACTCACGTTCCTCCCTGAGTCCTCGTTATTGGTTAGCTTTGCATCTCCTCCCATCACACCCACTCCCTTTATCAGCGCCTCCCGCCCCACCCTGAGACCTCCCCTTTATCACCAGCCACTCCAACCGCGTGGGAAGATTAAAAGATCTTTTGTTCTTATATGGGTGTCCCTCCTCCTTCCTTTGCTTCGGTGCCTCATAGCCGAGATTCCGCCTATGCCACCCACGCTGCAGACGGTAACCAGGGTTCCGCGAGTCACACTTGCTGTGGCCATCTTCGGCCGGGCCGCGGGCACCCAGCTGGGCTCCTGTACACCCCCGCGGCCGCGGGAGAGAGGCTACAGGCCTTCTTGGCCACCTGGGCACACACACTGGATCATGCTCAGCCACTGCTGATCAGCAGCTCCGTGTCCTTTTCCATTGGGCACTGTTCAGCCACTCTGCCCCAAGCCTGTAGCCCTGCCTGGGGCTGTGTGACCCAGGGGCAGGACCCCACACCTCACCTTGTAGAACCTCAAACAACTGACCTCAGCCTATTGATCCAGTCTGTGCAGGTGCCTCTGCAGAGCCTTCCTGCCCTCCAGCAGAGCAACACTCCCACCCAGCTTGGTGTCACCTGTGAACTTGCTGAGGGTACACTCAATCCTCTCACCCATGTTGTTGATGAAGATACTAAACAGGGTTGCCCCAAGGCTGAGTCTTGGGGAAAACTGGGAGCAGGAAGGAAACTTTTTATTTATTTACTGCTTGATTAATGTATTTTATTAGTAAATAGCAACTTTACAAAGTTCAAAATACTGCACAAACTTAAAAGTGAAACCTTACAATTTTTCAATTTTAAAAATTAAAATTTTGAAAACTACTACATTTTTAAGTTTAATAAATTTTTTAAAATATGTAAAAAAGTTTAGCCAAGAACAATCAAGACTGCATCAAATTAAAAAAAAAGGAAAAAACCTCTGAAATGCAGACCTTTTTTGGTGTTTTAATAATGATATGGATAACAATTTTGCTGGTGTTCAAATGCCATGACCATTTTCTCTTTTTTCCTTTATTTAAAATGAAAAAAACCCTAATGTCTGTAACAAAAACTAACAATATGCAAGGTAACTACAACACCTATATTGGCTGATGCCCAGGGATTACCTCAAGAACATACAGGAGGAATTAAAGCATAGATGGTAGGATACCCAGAAAGAAGAGCAAAGAACTTGTTAACAGAACTTAGACATAAGGGAAGAATTCAATTCAAGAGAATGAAGAAACTGCCCAAGTGTGCAGGAATGAAATTAGGAAAGCCAAAACGCACCTGTTCCTTGGCTTTGGTCTTTACTGGTAGAGCTCATCTTCAGGAATCCCAGGCCCTGAGACCTGTGGGAAAATTGGAAGCAAGGGAGACTTACCTTTGGTGAAGAGGATCATCTTAGGGAGTGTTTGAACAGAGCAGACACGTGCAAATCCATGAGGCCCTGTGAGTTGCACCCACAAGTGTGGTGAGAGCTGGCAGATGTTATTATGAGACCACTCTTAATTCCCTTTTAGAGGGTGTGGCAAGTGGGAGAGGTTGCTGGAGACTGGAAAAGAGAAAGTGTCATTCCTGTCTTCAGAAAGGGCGGAACGGAGGACCCACGGCACTAGAGGACTCTCAGCCTCACCTCAGTCCCTGGAAACCTGATGGAGAACATAATCCTGGAAATAACTTCTATGTATGTGAAGGACAAGAAGGTGACTTGAAGTGACCATGCTGGCTTGTGAAGGGGACTCATGTGTGACCAGCCTGATAGCTTTCTAAACCAAGATGACTAGCTCAATAGGCGAGGGAGGAACAAAGAAGATTAGGGAGCAGCCTTCTCAGTGGCATCCAGAAAAAGGACAATGGCCAGGTATTTAAATACAGAAAGTTCCTTTTGAGCAAAGGAAAATGCTGCCTTTTTTTTTAGATCTTTTTTTTTACAGTAAGGGTGGTCAACACTGGAAGAGGTTTTGAGAAAAATTGTAGCATTTGTGTTACCTCATTCACAGGGGTCTCGGGATGAGGGAAGAGACGACAAAGCTGACTCCATGTATCAGAAGGCTTGATTTATTATTATATGATAGAGAATATATTAAAACCATACTAAAAGAATAGAGAGAAGGATTTCACTACCATGCTAAGCTAAGAATAGAATAGGAATGTAAACAAAAGTCTTCTCCCAGACCGAGACCGGCCGGACAGGTGAACTGTCATTGGCTCTTAATTGGAAACAGCTTGACGGGGCCAATCAGAGATTTGCCCTGTTGCATTCCACAGCAGCAGATAAGAATTGTTTACAGTTTGTTCCTGAGGCCTCTCAGCTTCCCAGGAGGGGAAAAATCCTAAGGAGAGGATTTTTCATAAAACATGTCGGTGACACATTTGCATCCCTGACCTCATTCAAATCTCAACTGGACGGAATTGTTGGGTAATCTGCTCTAGCAGTCCAGCTCTCCTCTTTCAGCAGGGGGTTAGACTGTACAGTCTGCTGAGCTGCCTGAGAGCCCCCCAGCTATGCTGTGATTATTAAAGGTATATAACATGACCTGCACTATGACCAGTGCAAGAAGAAACAACAGGAAGGTATGGTATTGGAGATGCTTTGTGGTATGGACTGGAAATACCTGTTTGCAGACCTGATCCTCTGTTGATGGCAATATGTGGCCTCCCTGGGACCACCAGACCTAGCATGACTTTCAGAGAGGGATCTGAAGACATTGGAGCACTGGGTAATTATCAATGGCATGAAATTAAACCATAACAAATCCAGATTCTGGGACGCAGTTAATCTGGGCACAGGTATAATTTGGGAGAGGAGTGTGTGTAGAGCAGCCCGGCAAAAGGGATCTGGGGGTGCTGGCTGGCAGCAGCTCAGGGTGAGCCAGCAGTGTGTGCCCAGACAGCCAGGAGGGCAAACCCCATCCCGGGGTGCAGCAGACACAGTATCACCAGCCAGCCAAAAAAGGGATGGAAGGCATGTCCTGTGAGGAGCAGCTGAGGACTCTAAGTTTGGATAGAAGGAGGCTGAGGAGTGGCCTCATTGATCTGTACAGCTTCCTAATGAGGGGATGTGGAGAGGGAGATGCTGACTTCTCCCTGGGATCTGGTGACACATGAGAAGCCATGTCAGGGTAGGTTCAGGTTCAGAGTCGTTAGTCTGAACATTAGAAAAGTGTTTATTTACCAGGAAGATAGGCAAACATTTAAATAGACTCATAAAGTGTTGGTTGACATCCCAAAACTCTCAGTGTTTAGGAGGCATTTGGGCAATGTCCTTAAAAATATGTTTTAACTGTTGGTCAGCACTGAAGTGGTCAGGCAAGGGGACTAGATGATAGCTGTAGGTCTCTTCCAACATAAATATTCTATTGTATTTTATTGGCAGATTTTGGTTCCTGTAAAATTAGCAAATCATATGCTGATATATAAGATAATAGCTGGTGATCTGTGCCTTCAAATTTCAAACTAAAGTGGATTTCCCAGCTCAAGCACGAATCTTGGAAGTTTTGTCAGCAAGACTGTTGTGTTCTTAGTGTGCTCTTTTGCTGTGGCCCCACGGATCTGACAAAAAGACACTTACCTTACAGGAAATCTTTTTTATTGTTTTGAAGACAGAGTCAAACACACTCATATTTAGCTTTGTTTTGGTGTCTTTCACCCATCCTATAATGCTGAAATCATGCCAGCTGAAGAACAATCTAAAAATAACAATAGCTATAAACTGCTTTCTGGCTTCTAGCTTCAAAATAGCACCACAACGGATGTTATGCAAGGCTTTTTTTCACCAGCTTTGGGGTGGGAATTTCATAATTTCTTGCATACATGCTAGGCTTCTAAAGAAAAGCATTATTCATGTGGTCACTCAGATATTTCAGACCAACAGAGCTGAGTTCAGAAAAGCCAGTACTCAGCCATCTGAAGTGCCCAGACTAGAAATGGCTCCTGAGCTGGTTTCCACCATGCCGTACTGTGGCGCAGTACAAATAAATTACTGTCTCGGTTTTGAACTGGGCACAATGCCAGTGCCTCCATGAAAACACATCCACGTGGTGCCTACTGTGAGATGTGACCAGAAACAGAGCAAGCAAACACCAATTTAGGAATAAAAGGAAAAAAAACTTTATTAACACACACACACACACACAAAGAACAGAATGGAAATCTTTCAAACACATTTCTCCTCCCCCTCTCAACCCACATTACAACATACAATACAAACTCCAATCTTCCTTCAGTCCCCATCTCTCAGGTGTTAATTCTCAGTCCATTATCCTTCTTCTAACAATCAATACATTCTATTAAAGAGGAAGGAGTCTTCTCCTTGTGCCATTTCTTGACTAACCCCTTTCCATATTCCATGCTCTCACCATGGAAATGGACCAGAAGATTGCTTTTGGGGTTTCTCTTTTTAAGGATACTTTGGTCAGTTCCACAAAACGACAGTCTCTCCATTTTGGGATAACAAAATCCCCCCCATTTCCCCCGGGGCAAGGGCTTCACGACAGAAATCTTCTCATTTCTGATTTCTGCCTACCACTACTCTTCACTGCCTTTCTTGGGTCTGAGCCATTGCTTTCCCCCCAAAACCGCAGTCTCTGTGTTACAATAGAAAGTTAGTCCGTCCACAGCCGAAAAAAAACCTGCTCCTCCGTTTATCTCTTCCCAAGTAAATTCTTCTCATTAACTCCACTACTCCCTACTCACACAAACCTCTCATTTCACTTGTCCATTTCTTCTTCTTCTTATCTCTGTCCTCTGGGAGGATCAATGTCTGGAAGGTTTCCATCGTGAAGGAAAAAAGTTAAAATCATCTTTAGGTGCCGGACTCTCTTCACACTCTTGGCCGACTTCCACGAGCTGCCCGGCGCATCTTATCTCTTTTCTCTCTTCTCTCTCTCTCTCTCTCTAGGAAGCGGGGTGGGGGTGGGGGGGGATTTGCTCAGTGCTTTCACTACTTCCACCCCTCCATCCTTTCACTTCCCTCCCCCCCCGGTCTCTCTCTCGCTCTCTCTCCAAGATCCAAGGCCTGCGGCCTAGCTCACGGCGCCTCGTGGCCTTTTCCCCTCCCCCACCCGGCCTACAGCCGGAGGGGGAGAGAGAACTGACCTGATCCCTTTGCTGACCGACAAGCGAGAGAGCGTCACTTCCTGGGAGTTCTACCTTTATACCCTGTGTTCTCAGAGGCGGAACCATCTCCTCATTGGTCCAAACAGGTGCCAATATTCACACCTGAGCCCCCACTGGGCTAACCACTGTCTCCAAAAAAAACCCACTTCCTTTCAAACCACGACAATTACTTAAATAAAAGCCAGGAAAGCAAGCAATTTTGTCTTCTACATTTTCTACATGAAAATGTAGAAGACAAAATTCATTTTGGGTCTCCTTTTCTGGGGATGTGCTCTTTTAAATATTAACAATATTCAGCATTTAAACATGCTACTAAACATGAAGTTCTATTTCTGCATGCATTTGAATGCATACAGACTTACTGAGCCAAAGACTGCTCCCAAAATATCACTGCCTTCAAAAATATTGGACACTCCTATTTGGACAATTTCTATCCCCTTGAAGCATCCAGCACAGTGAGGATATAGCGGATCTGGCAATTTTGACAGCAAGGTGATTTGTTACACTCAAAAATGTTTATGTGCAAAAGAAGTGGATAGATTAAATTCTCTGTGATGGGATGTAGATCTGTTGCCCTCCATATGTGTGCTGGATCTGGTACAGCCTGCCTGGAGCTGAACTTGTGGTTGGCTGTCTAATGGGAAAAACTGAGGCAGTCTTATTTGAAGTTCTAATGACAAATACACCTTTTAGAAGTAGCAAGCCATCTTCTCTAGAGATATTGGCCTGCTGCTCAAGGATTTGTTCTGCATATGGGTGGAAAGGGGAGTGAGGTGAGAGTGAGCCAGTGAAGGGACGTTTCTAAATCTCAGTGAGAAAAACCCAACATAATAAGGTATCTGCTTTGTTAAGACAGAATAAGAAGAGGATTATAGGTAGTGAGAAGCACCCTACATCCCCTGGGGTGGCGGGCACCCCACGTTTGTGCAGCATCAGGCAGGGTCCTGTGGGTCTTGCCATGGTTGCCATGGCTAGAGCAGATGCTGTCCACAGGGAGAACCTCTCCTTTTCTGTCAGTCACAGTCATGTATAATTTCCTTACAGGTAAACAAATCTGGGGATAATGATAAAAGTATTTAGCTGTGTTATGGATTCTGTCTATCATGCTGTTATCAAGCTCTCCCTGTGGGTAAGTCATTACTGATACGACAGAAAAATTCTTAATTTTTTTATTCCAAAGCTATACCACAACACTGTTAGACACTCTGAAGCACAATGTCATGTCCCAAAGCAGAAAAAGGGGGTTGTTGTTGTAAATAAACAAGATGTAATTGCTAAGCACTGTCAGCAATAAATACGCGGCTTTTCTACTTCAGGTAAACTCTAATTAATTTCTAATAATGATTTATGCTGAAAGACCACTGTGTTGACTTTGAAATTTTCATCTGTCTTACAGGTAATATATTTGTAATATATTTAGGGTAATATTTTATAGCTAAAAGAAATGAAAATCAAACTGGCTGGAAATTTTGTGCTTGAATTTGTAAGAGTAAAAGAGAGTTCTTATTAAAATGCAGGAAAAATTTACATACTATGTAAAAGACAATAATAATTTTTAATTCTGAGAGACACACTAATGGTAAGGACATGAGAATTTTGTAATTAAATTACAAATCCTGCAGCTAAAGGAGAGAAGTTGTGTAAGTCATCTTCCAAATCGATCTTTTATACAAAAAAATATCTGGGAACAGTAAGTGTCAAAATTATATATAGTTAGTTATAGCTGGAATATAGTGCTGCAACTTTGGATTTCTGAAGGTTCTGAGGTTTTGGTGGTTTTTCTAGGCTGTGAACTGTAATCCTGACAGGCCCAATAGTCCCTATACTAAGGGTGATTTGCCAGGACACCATAGCCAGGTCCTATGAGTGAAGGCAGGGATGGAGAAGGCTGGCTTCTTCTATAGACAAACAAGGTTAAGGGTCCTTGTGAAGAGTAGGGATGAGAGAAAGAATATAAATTTCACAGATATGATCCAGTGAGGTACTGCATGGCCTTGTTTTTCAGCCACTTCACAGGAGCCACTTTAAACTGGCATTAGGCCCCTCTCTGCTGGGCACAGCAAATTTACTAGGTCACTCATGCCACAGAGGAGTGGTTAGGATAGTTCACTAGAATAATACTTGATTTCCTGACAGGTTTTTGGGCAAGAAATACGTGGTCTGTGGCAGAACTGACCTGTCAGAATTTTTCTTGCATCTCTGCAGTGGTTGAAGTACAAGGACCATGCTATGCAAGCAAAATCACTTTATTACACTAATCACTAATATTTATAGTTCTCAAAATCTGTACAAAATTTTCCTCTTGGATCCCTTTGCCCCTGTTCCCTTAGCAACACAGTCTTTTTGGTTATCGAGTTGCTCTTACATTCTTTTGTGCCATCAATGTCCTTCATACGTCTTCTCTTGTCAGAGCAGTCAGAGTGACCAGACATGATGTTTTCATTTCTTGTTCTTGCCTTGAGCTTATCTCTCCCACAGTTTCTACTTCAGCAGGGCCAGGAAGTCTGCGGCGCTACCCAGCTCAGCTTCTGTAGCTGTCTGATCTCTCACACTCCTCTTAATTCTCAGTGGTCCAGTTCTCTGAAAGAATCTGTTTCCTTCTTGCACAAGTAAAACTGTAGTATTTGTAATAGTTAAAAGAAACATGATGACATGTTTCTCCCTTCTTCTTTCTCCCTTCACACACTCTTTCTGTGAGCATGCCCCCCTCCCTGGGGTAAAGAGTGAGCTCTCACCCTTGAATAGTCTCCCAGACTCCACTTAGTTGCTGTGATTGTGCTAGTGTTCATCCTTCATCCTACCTTCAGTTTCCTCTTCTCCCATGACAGGCTGTAACTCAGAGATGAGCTCTTGCTGTTTGGCATCCCCCGCCTGCATCCTGCTCTCCTGTTACCCAGAGCTGCTGCTGATGACCCTGATCGCTACAGACTTGTGTGGTCTCTGCCCTTCTTTGTCTCACCCCAGAAGAAATGGCCCAGCAGAATTAGAGGTCGTCACTGAAGACAGCTCTCCAGCTTTCTCTCCATGTGATGCCTTCTGTAGTGTCACTCTGGATCATTTTTATAAAGAATCACATGGTATCTCCTCATAGTTATTATCTTAAAAGGCTCAGTCCCAGGATCTTTAAAGCCACTATCAGTTATTCCCGTGCTTTACCAAAAGAGCCACAAGAGGTTACCAGAATCTTCTTGATTATCAGCAAAAGCCTTCCCAGGCTCTTTGAGAAGAGAGGGTCTGAGCTCCCAAAGGTTGCTGAGCTACACTATATAACCTCCTTTGTAAAAACTGGCTTTGAAGTCAGAGACAGAAAGAGAAAACATGTAGAAATGTATACTCTAGAAACTCTTTCAAGAGCCAGCTGGTGACATTTGTTGAGTTGTGCTTCATCGCACTTGGTTGCCATTGCATTATTACCATTTCTTTTTGCACCAGTGAAAGAAGGTAGGCTGCATACAAAATTGCTTTCCTAGAATTAATCTCACTCATTTTTCCTGTGTTACAGTCCTGCTGAAGATTGTACAGAGGAAGTACATGGTTACCATAACATAAAAGTAGTTAAAAATATTGAGAGTTAGTAAACTTACAAAGTCTTTGATAATGCTCTTTGCTAGAATTTTCAGAACTTTCCTAAATACTGTGACCTATACAACAAGGATCCCACTTAAAAGATAGCCAGCAGTGATTCAGAAAAAAATCCAGCAAGATGCAGACTCCCTATTCCAAAATTATTAATTAATCAATTAATTAATTCACTGCTGGAGCACTAAAGGGCTCTTTCAAAAGCTTTTATAGCTCCTATCCAAACTCAATATGATTTGAGAAATCATGTTCTGCTTTAGTTTTACCAGAAGAGTAATTTAGTAAGCCTTAAACGATTTCAGTGAGCCAGGAGGAACAGCCTTCTGCTTAAAATTTTAAACATTTGAAAAGAAAATACTTTTCTTCTCTTCCTTTTTCACAGATTACATAAAATCCAGGATTTGACTTGAATGTGTTAAAAGCTAAACAGCTATTAAGTAGTTTGTCATTGCAGTTTACTTATATAACTTTGATGTCTACAAGAGATATGAAACAAAGCTAGACTTCATAATATGGAAACAAGAACATTATGCCTCCTGGCAATAGTGCACGAAAATGATCAGAACATGCTGCCAATGTACAAGTACCTATGCAGCTAATTTTTGTCTTCCATTATAAATAAGAGAGATTAAGAGTTTATGAATGATTTCACCTTCTGTGATTAGAATGTGCAATAAAAAATTTAGATTAATTCACACTTGGGTGAACATACTGTATAAACTGTATATAGATAATTACTAAGGTATTTACTTAAAAATCACTGATTGCCTTCAACATATTTCTATTTTTAATAGTAGCCTGACTGTCAGGCTAATCAGTACTAATCAATACCGTGAGAGTGTGAGAACTCTCTTGGCTCTTAGCTTTTGCTAGTGTATGCCACACTCAGTCTGGCTTGAAACACCAATTATGTACATAAGTACAGACAAACTGATGCTGATACACCATGTCCCTGGGGACCACTTGTTCAGGTCAGAAGCAGTTTCCAAAGCATTGTTTCCTCCTCTTTGAGCCCTGACATCATTACATTCTAATGCCAGGTGGTCAGACACCTAACAGACCTTCTACCCATACGCTAGCTCTTATATTTTAATCTTTTCAGTGGTCATGGCAGAACCCTTGGTTCAAATAAATTAATTTCCTTTATGAGCAGACCCAGCACCTTTAGTCTGGGAAGCATCATCATCAAGTTACAAAAGTCACCCCACCAGTAGCTTGGTTAAATTTCATTAAGCCTGGATCTCATGTTTCTGGTCTTGATTTCCTCAGACTCACGTTCAGTTGGATGGACACATAATAAGGTTAAACATTATGCAGCTACTAGCATTGCATTAAGCAAAAGTTTCAAACCACAATTTTTTAGTAAGTATAGTGCTCAGAAAAATAACATGAGGGTTTTGATTGTAGTCTAGATGAAAATTAATCCATTACTGAAGATAAGGACTGTTGGCCAAAGCAAGGCAAGATAAACAATTGTATAAGAGCAAATAATAATCCCTGAGATACACTGAAGTGCACTTTAGAAAATCATAGTGAACATGTAATTACAGAGATATGAGTTTTTTTCCTTCTCTCTTCCTCATTTATCTAGAAAACAAATTGGTATACATTTTGTTTGAGAAGTTTGCCTTATTTCACACAGTCCAGCTTTTTTTTTTTTTTTTGACTTTAAAAAATATAGAGACAGGTTAGTTCCCTCTGGTAAAGTTGAGCAAGTTCTGATGTATGGGTCTGCTTGGAAACTGAAACAGCTAATGGTCAAAAGAAAGGTGCAATCCCAAGCAGCTAGAGTGTGGCAACCTCGCAGTATGTTTGTCTCTTGGAGAACAAGCACTTGATTATCTATGACTGAGACAATCCTTTCAAACAAAAGGCTTTTGGAGCAAATTACACAATCTTTGCCTTCAGGAAACTTGGGAGCTGAATACCTGGAACAAACTCTCTTTGGTATCAATTTCCTTTGTTTCGTGGCAAGTACTTCTTAATACAGCAAAATTTATAGCGTACCTTTGCCTTGCCCATTTGAGTTCTATTTCTATCCATGCCTGCCACCTATACAGATTCCACAATTAATAGTTTAGAACCCCAGAGTAGTCAATATTAATTAGGCACTTAAATTATTGTTTTAAAACAGCTTTTGTGATCTGGACAACAAGTTTTTCTGTCATCTGCTCAATATTTGTTTTAAGCATTTTAAACCACCTCAGGAGTATTCAGTGCACAAAAACCTTTTTATGTTTGAATGTATTAAATTTTCAAGTCCAAATTAAAGATATAGATTGCATTTACATAGTTCATTCTCCACAAAGGGGAATTTGTTTTGCATGTGTAGCTTTTAATATATGCAAATGAAGATGAAAATACAACACACATTGCTAACTTGAACCAAGCAGACTTTTTAGACCCCAGGCTGATGATCTTTCTGTCAGTAGCTGTGTTTCACAATTATGCAGCATGTACACGTGCTCTCAAATAAAAATGGTCGTACAAAGTAAACTCAAACAGACCTCACTTTAGCTCATAGGAATATAATAATGCTTCAAAAACTATTATTAGGAATTAGGTTTTTAGCATAAATAGGAAAAGGGAACTGGGGATAAGCAACACAACTAAACAGAAGGTTAGGCACTAACTGCCTTTCCTTGTCAATTTGAACATCTGCAAGAAAAACAAAACCAAGATCAGATACTAATTAGTATTGGGCTTTGATTTAAGAAACACTAAATGTTTCCTAGAGTTAATCAAAGCACTTAACCATTTTGCCATGTTTGAAACTGGTAGAATTTAAGTTTATCAACCCATCTGTCATTTTGAAGTCACAAATCCCACTATTATTTTGAAAAGATGAAGTGACTTGTACATTTTGGATAGTTGATGTTGGCAATTTTGCAAAATAGAAAAACCCTTAAAAAACCCCCAACCTTAACATCCTACTGCTCAGTTTTAGTAAAACCTGCCTTGTATCATACTAACAAGAAATAGTGTTAATAAAGTATAAAGTATGGACACTTGATAAGGTGTTTGATGGCCCAATCTTAAGTGATTTGTGTTCATTTAGATGTACTTAAGAAATCAGACTCCCATGTTTTTCCTCTTGTCAGCCAGTGCTAGTTTTTAGGTCTAGGTTTTTTCAATGTATCAATGGAAAGATTGAAATTATCCTCTTTCTTCTGTGTTTAATATGTTTTTTCTTTGATGAAGAAAAGAAACCAAATCCAAAGCTGCCTACAAGCACATACTTGGCAGTCACATAAAATAATTGATGCCTAGGCATTATTTGAGCGAATTTGAAAGCAATATTTAAGCAGCTCAAATTTTTTTTAAGTTTGCTGTCTCTTTCAGCACAATATATGTACACAAATTCAATAATTTGAAGAGAGAATTATACTACTTTTACTGATTTATGTCCTATTAACTCTCACAGACACATAAATAAAGCTTAAGATCATTGTGGACAAAAGTTCTCGAACTGTAATTATTAGTAGTCTTATTTGTTACCTGAGCACATATTTCTAGAATGAAATATGAATACTCCAGCATTGCCTTGCTTCAGTGACAGGTCAGCTTTCATTTATTAGTGCCATCTCATAATATGTAATTTCAGCTTTCATTCCAAAAACTCCCTAAATGCTCATGTCTCACTAAAATTAATGCAAATTCATACCAAATATATAAAAGAAAAGAAAATTAGACCAACACTACAGTGAGGATACCAGCTGGTACTTTGGCACATAATTTTGTATCCTTGAATGCCCTTACACAACACCTCAATGGTCCACCTTACTGAGGCCCTTCTTGCAAGGATGCTTACCCATTGGTCCTCATGGGAAACAGCTCTCATGTTTAAACACATTTCCACCCTGTGGAGGACCTCCGGTCAGCAACTATGCTCACTACTGGGTTTTGTCTTGTTTGGAGAACAGCCGTGGGGATTACACTGATAAAGTGTGCAGACATTGGCAGCTTGGAGTGATCTTAGAAAAGATACAGAAAACAGAAAGTAGATGTGCTTACTGCCTGTTAGAGACTGTTCAGCAATGTCTGCCTTATGTCAGAGCCTACCTCCTTCAGGAAATGATATAGTGCTTTCTGAATCTGTAGGAGCTATTATCAGCACAAAGCACATTTCAGTTTAATTTTTTTTGAGCTGATTGGGTGCAGGTTTATTCACTGTACTCCAATCCCTCACCCTCTGTGGAACTGTTGGTAGCTCTGGGTATGACATTGGTTTTATTGTTCATGGGCTTGGTCTTGTGGCTATTGCAGGACTTGTGCCATTCTTCTAGAGGGACCAAAGCGGTTTGTACTGCAATCCCCATAGTCACAGAACACATGATGGTGCCTACCTTTTCAGCTATGGAAAATCAGTCAAGGAAATTTGCAGTGGAGATAATGCAAAAAAAACCAAGAGTACTGAGTCTGGTTGGGATATAGTTAATGGTCTTGTAGCAGCTTGCACAGTGCTGTGTTCTAGATTTGTGGCCAATACAATACTGATAACACAGCTGTATTGGTGAACAGTGTTTTCCCAGCATCCAGGGCTTCTCTGTTTCTCCCTCTGCCACCCCAGTGAGGGGACAGGGGGTGGGCAGGATGTTGAGATGGGACACAACAAGGCGGATGAGCTGGGTTACCAAGAAGATATTCCACACTGTGTCATGCCACAGGCAGCAATGAAACAAAGAGGAGAGGGTTTTGAGACGTTGGCCATGTTTTGCTTCAGTCTGCCTGTGAGAGGCGGTGAGTGGTTTCACACAGCTTGTTTTGTTTCAATGTATTCCTTTCTTTTTCCACTTCTCTCACTGAATAATTTTTACCTGAATCTGAAATGTTTTTTGCCAATTCACTTTGCTCCTCCCCCATTCCACTGGGGGGATGTTTGTAGGGCTGAAGTTTCTGCTAGCTTTTATGCTACTGTTCAGACAGAGACAAGTGGACTTGGAAAGTACATCTAGGTCAGAAAATATGAAGTGTTGTGAGCACGTTGTCCTGAAGTCTGGCTCTGAGGGAAGTGCGACATGGGGCTAACAGTGTCACAGGCCCTCATTAGAAAGATGTGTAAGGTCTCTTTACAGCTGCCTGAAAGGAGGGTGCAGCCAGGTCAAGGTTGGTCTCTCCTCCTGGGAATCACTTACAGGATGAGAGGACACAGTCTTAAGCTGCATCAGGAGAATTTTATGTTGGACATTACAAAAAAGTTCTTCCCAGAGAGGGTGACTGGACATTGGAATAGGCTGCCTAGGGAGTGGTGGAGTCACCATCCCTGGAGGTATTTAAGGAAAGACTGGATGTGGCACTACAGTCTAGGTGACAAGGTGGTGTTGGTTCATTGAACGCAGTGATTTTCCAACCTAGTTGGTTCTGTGATTCTGTCTTCTTCCTTCACTCTTGTGTTGAAGGATTGTTTGACTGAGACTGAAGCTGTTCAAGCCCTTTTTTAATAAGCTGTAACCAACAAGCATATATTTTACATTTTTAGAGCTTAAAAATAGTCCATTGGATAAAAGATGGTTACCAACAAAATCGTGCTTTTGTTCAACTTGTACTGTCCCTCAAACTGCACAGAAAACACAGGCTGTGCTCTGAATGCCGTTTGGTTCTCTGATCCCCATGTCCTGCTGATGCACTCTCTCTCTTTCTCTGTCCTGTAATATCAGATGGCTCCCACTCCCAACAAAACTGCTAGCAGTCAGCTATTTGGAATACACAGCCACAGCATGCAGAGACAGTCTTGCTCAGCTTAGTAAATGGATTTTACTGGACAAAGAGTCATCAAAAACTGGAATTTACCTGGGAAGTGGAGAATTTGAAAGTGGTAATTTCCTCCCTTTTTTCCCTTTTATTTTTGCAAGGTACTGTTTGTTTAATAATCTATTTCTCAGTTCCTCCTCAGTTTGCAGGTTCACTAAATAGAGCTGCACCTGCACCATTATTGTTATAAAATACTTAGATTTCAGAGACAATGATCCCCCTGTTTGACAAATAAACAAATATACAAAGCTTTCAGTCTTACAGTTCTCATAAGAGGGAATGAACAATGTCAGTGTTAGTATTGGATGCAGCTTAGAGTAGTATTTGAAAAAGAAAATCAGGGAGTGTATAAACACTGGACACACAGGAGATACTTGGAGATTTGCTCTTTGTTCTGTTTGATTTACATTCTGCAGCAAATTTGCAGGAGCACAAGTACCAAAAGCAAGTAAATTCTCCTGGGAAAACTCAGTTCAGCAGATAGGCTGCAGAAATTATTGCCCTAGAAACCTCAGCAACAGATATTGGAGGATAGTTTGTATTAGGGTGAAGCAAATATATTTGAGTGCAAAAGTGTGAATTTCCTGAACATAATCACTAAGTTCAGTTTAGCAAACATCCTCATTTCTTTTATTTGCCATATCCAGGGCCGACATTTCTCAAATGCTTTCTATTCCAGATATGTTAAATCATTCAATGTAAAGAAATATGACCATGAAATAAATTATTCCAGCTGGATTTTCCAAGTCTTTCAGACTTCAAAAAGTTTTTGGTTTTGGGGTCTCTGGACCCTATTACTCATATTTTCAGCAGCTGTTTTCAAATCAAGGATTTAAACTAAAAAAAAAGAAAACATTTTCCTCCCTCTACGTTTCACTTTCATTTTTGTTTTTGGGATTTTTTCCAGCCATATCATTTTTCTTGTCATTGGATCAGCTTTCATTTGAAAGATCCCAATTAAACTTTTGGAGCTTAAATAAGTAAATAGAAATGCCAAGTAACTTGAAGCTGCATCTAAAAAAATAGTGAAAGGAGACGAGCCTTAGAAAATAACATACATATTGCATTGGTATACTATAGATATAATGAGAAAGGTCTAATCAAAGGATTCTTGCTGCAATAGTGTTGTTCAAACAAATAACAAGTTTTTTTTTACTTATAACGGCTTTTCCTTACCCTGCAACTGTTATATAACAAACCTGATCCAAAAGTCTCAGCTCTCCATCTGACCCAGGTGAATGCTTTCCCCCCTTGAATCCCACAAATGAACCTCTTCAGTCTTCCTTAGGTGCTGTTCAGGGACTGTGGACAGCCACATCTGCATTTTCTGTTCCAGTCGTCGTACTGCACCCAAAGTACGAAGACTTGCTTGTGCTGCTTTCAGTTTTCAAGTATGTTAATGTAGCCCTGCATGTGGGAGAAAATAACACACCACAGTATTACTAACATTTTCAGGGCATTCTCAGGCCTCTGGTTATGGGGGTTTTTTTAAGTGCTTTAAGTTCCTGAAATGTAGGTTGTTATAGAAATGCCAACAATTATTGATCCATCTCAAATTGTGATTTGTGAAATGTAAAACCCAAGGACAAATTATTGTAGTGGAGGAACAAATCTCCAATTTTACAGCAGGTACAGGAAAAATTGTCTCCAGACCCAATGTAGAATATGCTGTACATTAGCATTTAAAAGGGCAGCACTTAGAAAATAAAGCAACAATAATAAAGGTCCATTTAAATTCAAGATAAAAGGAAATAACTTTGAGTAATCAAAAAGATAAAATCTTTAGGCAGGTCTCTGATGATATATACTTGAAAAATCACTACTCTGATGCACATAAAAATAAAATTAATGCATTGCTTAACAGCCTCAAAGTGCCCCACATGCCTACATACACAAAGGGCTGACATATAAAAAGCATTAGTAGAGGAGACCATTAATTCACTGAATTATAGGAAAACAGCAGGATTGGATGTTTTTCCATGTAAATTCTATAAAATATTTAAAGAAACTCTGAGTTCCATTTGCTGTGCAACATTTGCCATGGTCCTGAACATGGTGACAAGCCAAGACATTTGGCACGATCCTCGTTGAGAATGTACATATCCAACATCCTGTCACCTATCTGCAAAGGCATTTCCAGAGAACTTAAATCTGTATTTCTGCATCACTGAAAACCACAAGTAGATAAAATTTTGTAACAGACATTATTAGTTTAATAATGAACATATTTATGGCTTTCCTGTATTAATCAAAGTGAGTAACAACAATCATTACTCATGGAGTCTATACTGTATTTGGTTACAAAGTTTTAACTTTGAAACAGCAGTAAATGGGTTCTACATCCATGTTAGCAAATTGCACTAGATTTTTCAAATGAGTTTTTGTTCCTTAGTATATAGAGCCTGGAATTATTCAAAGCATCCTTTTCCTCCCATAAAATGCAGATTTCTCAAACAAAAAAAATGTTTTTGAGGAAACAATAATTCCAACAAATTCTTGAGCTCAAAAAATGTTTGGAGAAGTTTCAGAAGTACCAGAAAAGTCTCTTCAAGATGCAAAATTGAGTCTTTTTCTTGGGTGTGCAAAATACTAGTTATAGTGGCAATTTTAATAGATTGTTGAAAGCGTGCCAAAGAAATACTTTAATGGACCTTAATCAATATGTCCCCAAGTTGAAGGGCAGGGCATCAAGACTGAACCCTTTCCCTGTATTTCCCAGTTAATAGTTTAGAAAGATACTCCTGTTACTCTGAGACAAGCAGCTCCTTCTGGCATTCTTACTTTGCAGATCTATGGATTGCTCATAGCAAAGAACTGAAGGTTTTCATCCACTTTGTGTAGGCCAGAACTGGCCCAGTATTTTCTTAATCTGGATCATCTGCTATCCTTTTGTCATTTTTTTTCTTCACAGGTAGATATACCATGGAAAGAGGTTTAATGCATAGGGAAAAAATTGATACCTGTGACTGTTGCTTGCATTTGCATGTTTTCCTGGGCTTTTGAATTATTTAATGTCCTAATAGGGTCTTCTCTGATTTTTATTTCTGCTCATCATCCTGGTCCTATAAATTTAATGCTCCTTTTCAATTCTACAACCTTTATTTCACTCCATCCACTTTGTTTCTTCCTTTGACCCCTTTCTTTCTAATCTCAGCCCAAATGACAGCAGACTGTTCAGTTTCTTTGGCAAGAAGAATTAAAAATGAAAGCAAGAACAAATTACAGTAAGACAAATGAATCAACCTGTGGAAATTATATCTACAAATCACATTCTCATATTAGAGGGAAGAGGGGACATGTGGTTTTAGGCCCAGCTGAAAATTAAGAACCACACAGGCACTTGCTCAACCTCCACTCTCTCCTCCTCACTCTCCCCCTGTAACATGGAGAGGAGAATCGAGGTAAGCTTTGTACACTGAGATAAAAACAGTTAAATAATGGAATAGAAATTTAATAAATTGAAAATAAAATACAGTAATAATAGTTAATAGTAATAGTAATAAAAAGGAAAAACAAAGATGTGATGCACAATGCAATTGCTCACTGACCACTGCAGGATGCCAGCACCGGTTCCCATACCCAGATCAGCTGCTCTTCTTGGTAACTCCCCCCAGTTAACACACTGGCTATGATGTTCTATGGTGTGGAATATCCCTTTTGCCAGTTTAAGTCACCTGTTCCAGCTGTGCTCCCTCACAGTTTCTTTTGTGCTCCTACTCACTATCAGAGCATGAGACACTGAATAAGTCCTTGAATCAGGATGAACCCAACTCAGTAGAAAACCAAAACATCAGTGTGTTATCTACACCAGTCTCATTCTGAATACAAAACACAGCATTGTAACAGCTACTGAGAAGAAATTAACTCTATCCCAGCTGAAACCAAAACAGAAAAGTATTTATTTTTAAAGGATGACAAAACCCATCAATCCATGAACTGCACTGCCGCTGAGGGTAGTAACAAGCATTCAGCCCTTCAGGGTTCCAATGCGGCAAGCAGTTTGAGAGTCACTTATGATTGCTATGTAATCAACTCCTCAGTATAATTTTACATTACTACAGCTCCCAGTAATGATTTTTCTCTTTCAATAAAACATAATTTTACGCTTTGAAAAAATTCCTTTTGAAAATCCTTAGATAGGCATCCCTTTACTTAAGTTTTAAAAGCTTCATTGTTCAGATATTAATGTCATTCAAGTTTCTTCAGGGAAAAAGAGGCAAAACCCATGGGTTTTATTCATTAATTGAGATGTAAATCATATAAGAGAAAATGTTAGTTGCTTAGTCCTGTATAAACACAGTTTTACTGTGGATATTTTCAATCCCACTTCAGAGTGACCTTGAAAAGACTGTGTCAAACATCTAAGCCTACACAGTATCTGTTACATGCAATCTCCTTCCCATCAGTTTCCCCTGACAGTGGCATCTCAAGAACTCACATACATTATGTTTTTTCCATTCATGTGCTTCAGGTTATAAAATGACAGATAACTCAATCAACGTTTTACATATACAGATCTATTACTTCATCATTTTACAATAACACATCACACCTCAGCTACTGTCAAACTCAAAAGTTCTCTGAAATTAGTGTGACTTCCTCTGACTCTGCTTGCATTTGAAACAGGCCCTACACTACTGTGACTCTCTCACGGAGCAGTAGATGGAAAACTTCCTAAGGCTTGGCATGGCCTTCTCCCCCTTTTATGGTCAGATATTAGTTACATGGACATTTAATTACATATATTACAGCTGTTCCCTATTCAAAAATAGACTAGAAAAACAGGAGAAGGATGAAATCCAGCAGTGAGTGAGGGAAGCCAAGAACATAGGAATGACTGTAACTGGATGGTCCTAATATGCTTAATTGTCAGAAAGGCTGAACTGTTCAACAGGTTTGTGAGAAGGGACTAGAAAATAGAATGTGGTGTAGCTGATGGTCTCAGAAAAGTATTTTTTAAAGTGGAGAACTACAGAAACAGCACACAGAACTACAGAACTACAGCTGAGTCAGTAGGACATGAGTGGATCAAAGCCAGCTTAAAACCAGCGAAAAGAAGCAAGGAAGCAATAGTTTAAAAAAAAGGAAATTTTAGAAGGTGGCAGAAGTTTCTAAAGTAGATGAAATTCCCATTTTTCTCAGAGAATGAAGAGGTTAGAGATGAGTTTTCAATCAGCCAGAGATGATGAAGTGACAAAAGAGCAAACATGCCTCTGTGAAAGTATAAACAAAATTTGAAGTGCTGGAATATTCCATTTTCACATTGAAGCTTAGATTTTTCCAGAAATGGATGCTTTAAGTAATAGGTCTCTTTGGGCTCAAGAATGATTACTGCAGACAACTCACTTGATGAAAAGTGAGTGCACTTGCTATTCTATCATCTTTTCTCAAATCTTGTGTTTGTCACTTTTCTGATGCTTTGCAAACCTGAGCTCAGAAAACTTACAATTGAATAACAGGAAGCTCAAAGTGAGATCAGTCATTCCCACAAAGTGGTTGGCCCACAGATACAAGCCAGTTTCAAGTCTTTCTTTCTAGAGTGTTTCTCATCACAGTAAATACACTCTAGCTGTGTGAAGAGATGTTGTGGTAGACAAAACAAACAGACAAACAGAAAAACACCCATCCAGGAAGTAAAGAAGTTGACAAAGTAAAAATTAATTCCAGTTCCGAAAAACATTTCCAGTCACTCCTCTGTTTTTAATTATTTAAAATTTAAAAGTTTTTTGGAAACCAGGTGACACAAGAACTACAGAAAATATCAGATAACAAAATTAAATATATACATTCACAATGAGATTCACAAATGAGAGATAGAGGAGTCAAATTTTCAGCATTGATGGGAGTTATTCCACATTTTTCTGGACATGCACATTGTTAAAATGTTGTCTGAAATCTAATTTCAAATTTAAGCCTTTGCCACTATCTGTATCAGAAAAAATACAGCTTTAAACAAATTGGTTGAATAGCAGCAATGAACCTATCACGTGTCAGTTGTGTAACACATAATAATTTTGGCAGGTTGGGAAGTCCAAACACAGAACACTAACAATAATTAGTGATGGTCTCAGACATCACATGGAAAACCAAAGTGTGTTCTGAAAAATCTGTTTTAGAAAATAATAGTTGCATGGAAAATGTAGGGAGGTTTTAATTTCCTACTATTTTGAATTTTGTATTTCAGGCCCACTTTCCAGGATTTCTTAACTGCTGTCATCTTTTACCTTTGGGTTGGTGAGAAATTTTAGGTATTTCTGCATATTTCCAGAGGCTACAGTACTGAAAATCCTTTTGGAGTATGGCAGTCCTCAGCACATGAACAGTGTTTAGGTTCTTGTTTTGCAAAGAGAGCTTTGAAATTGGGTGCTCCTCATGTGGTCAAAGCCCTGACTCCCATCCCCCCCCACCATGTGTCCCACAACTCTTCTCCCCATACCCCTTCCTCCTTGTGGCACCCCTTGCCCTCCTTCTTGTCCCCCAGAGGGAAAGCAGTCATCTAGGAGGCAGCAACGCACTCTAGCCTCTGAAAAGGAGACAAGGAAACATAGGGCACCACAGAGGTGAGAACAGAAAAGAAACAGAAAAGTGTCAGAGGGAGAATGGAGAGAAGAGCAGGGAAGTCCCCATTCCATGGATGCTGGGGAGACAAGCGAGTCCACTAACCTTTGGAAAGCTCCTTCACAAAAGGCTCAGAGCAGATATGAAGGACAGAAAAGAGGTTGAAAACCTTAAAAAGATGGCACAGACAAAGAAATATCTGCCAAAACCACAAACACTAAAGTAGGAAGAGGCATCCATGCCTTCTCAGCTTGGAGATGCATTCTTTCCTGCCTCCCCAGCTTCTTACTCCTCAGGAGAAGATTGATGCTCAGAAGCTTTCACAACATATGCTACAACATATGTCAGTATGTCAGCAATGCCATATGGATCATTACAGTCTCACAGTGTAAACAGCATGGAGGGGATTTTTCAAATCTGAGTAGTAAATGATGACGAGAAATGGCTTAAAAGCATACATATGATGAGTTGGTGGTTAGGATCCTTCAGTCTGAAGATTTCAAACTTCTTTTCAATTGTAGCATTCATCTATTGAGAGCATATAATTACAATAAACTCCATGGCATAAAGCTTTACATTGATTCCACAAATCCTGTGAATTGCTGCTTTGTCCTTGACTAGAGCTGAAATCCAGAGGAACAGGCAGTACTCTCTACCTAGAGTAGTAAGCATACTTCAGGATATTTCAGGATACTTTATTACTAATGGATGAGCCCTACAAAACTGTCACATAGACTTTACCCAGGGAACGTTTCTCATTCAATCCTGCATGCCCCATGCCATCATTGCTGGTTGTTTGCTGTTTTCTAAAATTATTTTCTTTCCTGACATATGTTTATGAAAGAATCATAGGATTCCAGTGCTCTGGCAGACTGAAGCAACCTTAAAGCCATTTTTAAGTAGAAAAATGCTGATGAGGGAGACACATTTGAAAAAAGAACCTTGGCTGATAACAGAGAGCACCACTGCTCACAAGCCTAAACCCCGTGGAAAGTCTTCTGACAAGCTTACCCAGGGAACACTGTTGGTACACAGTTTGGGAGGCGTGCAAATCCCAGGTCAGCATCAGATGTACAAGACTCTGGATTCTGACCTCTCTGGCCATTCTGGCCAGGCTGCAAAGTGCTTGATGATGAGCATGTAAAAGTTGCCTGTAAGTTAGACATGCTTGAAAAGCTGTCCCCAAACTCTCCTAACATGTTCAAGCAGCATGGCAGCTCTGAGCTTGGTCACTTCTATTGTGGTTGCACCTGGACTTCTTGGGAGTGGAACCTCAGGGCAGCCCTGGTGCCAGCATCACTGAAATGCCTAGGCAGGAGTTTTGGAGTGGGTGATCTTCAGAGGTCCCTTCCACTCCTAACAATTCTGTGATCCTGTGAGCTCTGTAGAAATATGTACAGGAAGAGAAGCAAAGCCTGCCTCTGCAGATGTCCTTTTCCTTCTTTAGACTTTACCAGGCAGGTTTTAGCTATTCAAGAACACATTGCAACTCAAGTAGCTGAAATGAAAAAAAAAATAACTTTATCCTTAAAGACCCTTAGAGTTTATATGAAAAAAATTAGCATAGATTATGATCACACTAATTAGAAGGGTCAGACTGGTTCATGTAGCCCCTTTTTTGTTAAATAATATTGTTAAACTGGCCTGTTCTGTATTTCTAGTGAGACAGAAGGGTAGCATAAAGTGTAATATTTACATTAGTTTTGTTTTTGTTATTTCTAACTCTTTATTAATAGACATCACTTGGAATTTGTTTACTGTTTTCTTTTTCATGTCCAGTCTGCTGGGGTATTCAGACCAATTTCATAACCTGAATATTTTCCATAGCTGCGCATAGACAGTCTGTGGAGGTATTTTCATATACTAAATATGTGGACTTATTTGGTGGGTCCATTTTGGAGTTTGCTGTGTCTGACATGTGGACAGCCCTTGTCTTTTCTCACAAAGGTCAAACATGCAGCCCCTCACTACCACAACCTTGCCACATAAAAAAGAATGTACCACTTCCTTTATGCTTGTGTACTGAAGTGCTCCAACAAGAGCAGCTCCATAACTTCTGACATTGATTTCAGAAGAGCTCTAATGGCAACACCTATACTGGTTTACAGTGGAGATTAGCCCAGAGCCATCTAGGCCTCATTGGCCAGTCCTAGAACTAATGTAGCACAGAACACAGAACTGAACAAAATATTGCAAAATCATTATATTCTTTCACTTTTGATCATTATCGAGCTGACTAGTTATAAATTCAGCAAACAAAACCTCAAAACAAAATTGCCTCTGTCCTCTCCCTTTACAAACACTTATGAAAAGTTTGCCTTCATTGACAGTCTTTAGGCCCCACAGATGCTGCCAGCAGCACCATGGGAGACATACGTACTCAATCCTGGTCTACCTAGACTTGTGGTGAAGTGACCAGGGCTAAGACTGTTTAAAACAAAATACTCACCCTGAGTAATCTTACTGATTCTACAGCTATGTATGAGTCTCTTCAGAAGACATAAGTATATAAAACTAAAGTTTCAACCCACTGAGAGGCAGTGTTTTTCTGTGGTGTGAGTAATGCCCCATGAGCCCATCTCTGATAATAAAAGAGATCTCTCTATCTAATGCATTGCCAGCAATGGATCTGACTGATACAGACCTAGCAGTGAGCTACTAAATGTTGTAAAAAGCAGAAGATTATCTGGTTGTAGCATATGGTTTTACCAGCAGTTGAGAACTACCCTGCACAAATAATATACAAATGTAACACATTCATACTTGTGCTTAGGAAAAGAAGCATGGTCATATTTGTGTTGTTCTCTGTATTGTATCATTACTGGCTGCTTAATTTGTACTGACTTTATGGTAGTGCTTCTGTGATTACCATTGCATGCACCACTTGTTGCCTTCAGCCCTACTCATGTTCTTCTGTTTGCTCCATAAAAATTGGATCAAAAGCTCTCTGTATTTTGGTCTATTTCTTTCCATAATGTAGACTAAAAAGGAGGGTAGTGCCTGTTTATTGTCCCTGATAAAGTAATATACTCAGAATTATACCTATTGTGTTTTAGAACGTGTTTTGCCAGAAAAAGTGCCATCAGACAGAACAGGTACCATCAACATAGTCTTATTTAGTAGCAGGTGTTTTGATTTTTGTTTTTCCCTTTTTTTCTGACGCACTGTTATAGTTTAAGCTCAGATGGAAATTAGGCGCTTGCTTGCTCAGCCCGTAATCTTTCCCTATGATGGATGCCAGACCCTGTTCCCACAGCCAGGTCAGCTGCCCTTCCTGGTGACTCCCCCAGTTTATACACTGGGCATGATGTTCTGTGGTGTGGAATATCTCTTTGGTGAGTTCAGGCCACCTGTACCAGCTGTGCTCCCTCCCAGTTTCTTTTGTGTATGTCCTGACTGGCAGAGCACAAGAGACAAGAAACAAAAAGTCCTTGACTCGGGATAAGCATGACTTAGCAGAAACAAAAACATCAGTGTGTTATCTACACCACTCTTATTCTGAATCCAAAACACAGCACTGTGACAGCTGCTGAGAACAAATTAGATCTACCATAGCAGAAACCATGTCAGGCATGTAAGCATAAGAGGATCTTCCAAAGATTCTAAATGAGATCACTTTTACAAAGACAACAATAGTAAGAGTTCCCAATGTCACCATAATAGTTCCTCAGTCACTTGTATCAGCACCTTAGGATTCAACTTTCTCTCTCTGAAATGTCTGTATTTGCAGAGATAATCTGCAAGTGGAAGATTTCTTGTATTTTGAAAACTGGTTTCTTCCATCTCCCCTACCAAAATAAACCAGGAGAAAAATTAACATTCTCCTCTGCTTTATACAGCATTATCAAGTTTAGTTCAATGGAAGCTTTCTTAGGTAAATTCATGGTTGTCAGATAATGTGGGGTTTTTGTTGTTTGGTTTTTTTTTTTTTTTAATTGACTACTAGAGCAGCTAAGTCAAATAGTTCTCAGGTATTAGGCTACCTCTCTCTTTGATGGCTAATGAGTAAACTACCTGACTGGGTTTGTGTAGAACTATGACAAATGTAACTGGGAAAGCATAAAGCATGAAAAGAATGCAGTTCACCATCTGCAGCCACCTAATGCAGCTCTGGTTGCGAGTCAAATACATTGAAAAATACTTTTTTTGCCTAAGCACATGCAAGTGAGCCTAGTGCAGAAGCCATTTTTGCCTGATTTCTGTGTTGTGGGGTTTTGGGAGATGTTTGCACAGACCAAAGATCTTGCCTCAGAGAAGAAATAAATCTAGATGCAGCTGAAAGCACCTATTGCTATTTTAGGGATTATTTAAAAAATAAGAAGGGGGTGAAGATAACTTCTAATGCAGAAACAAAATTAGTACATTTGTAGCATCCTATTGAATCCTTAAAGACCTTAAAGGACAAGGTCTTTATAGATCAGAATAGCAATGGTTAGATAAAAAAAAATTATTTTTATAGATATTGCAATATACTCAGATGTGGAAAAGAAAGTTCTTCCCTTGGCATTAATACTTTGAAGGAACTTTAGGGAGCAAGGTTTATGGAAAGTAAATCTACTTGTTTTTAAAGTCTAGAATTTCCCTGTTAAAAAAAAAAAAACAGAGAAAATGCTATGGTGGATAATATCAACATTTTAGTTTTTTCCTTTTGACCATTATTTGGCAAAGTCTTTGGAAGCATTCAAGTTGAGGTGACCAGGAAAAAAAATGGATCAAAGCTGGGTAGTGCTAGTGATACCTTAAGTTTTCTCTTTCAAATTTTTCAGATTCTCTGCTGCCCTGGTGTGTAACTCTGAACTTCATATTGAGTGTTAGAAGGTTCTCTTCACAGGGTAGGTAGACAAAACGATCCTTTTCCAGCTTGAGACCAAGGACAACTGCTACAAGCCTCAGGCCTGAAAAGCATACACAACAGCAAGTTGAAGAGACCAAATAAAGAGAATGGGACTTCATAACCTAAAGCTGCAATTGGACAATTAACCCAAATATGTTATGGACCAAAACTTATGAAAGTGTGAGACCCCATGCCCAGTCATCCATTTTGTGACCATTTTGGGTCCATCTTGGGTGTAGCCCTGGGCAGGCTCTTGTACTGCCTGAGGTGTATCCACTGAGGCCTTTTAATAAATAAATACCTACTATATTATTTAGCCCTGTCCAATCTTTGTTCCAGGTCAGCCTCTCAAGGTATCACTAGTAAGAGCAAATCTACCACCCGTCCTGTACTGCTCCCAAGGGCTTCAGTTCATTTTGTTGACAAACATACAAACCAGGCACTATAGAATGACATAAGGAAATATGAAGAAAGGCTAATGCAAGAAAGCGAAATCTATCTATCTAAGCTCTCAACAGTACATTGTTGTTGAAGGACTTTGAGCCCTTCAAAATTTTTGAGAGTGTTTTTTGGATGGTTCCTGAGGAATACATGCTCTTATCTTCTATATGCCTTTCCTGAAGTTCCCATTAACAGTCATAGATCTGACAGATGAAGAACAGTCGAAAGTCAGTAGCTGCTGTCTCATGTTGTTAGATGAAACGTTTCACAGTTGGAGTGAAAGTAATGGTGAGACCTTCTTATTTAGGAATTGAGAATACTATACCCATCCAATCTCTTTTAAGGAGCCTTTTAAATTCTGTTGAAGCTCTTGCAACTCACAGTGAACAGGTTACTGCTCTGAAAAGTGGATTACTTTGCTGTTTTTAGAAGTAAGCATTTAAGCTCATTTAAGCTCTAGTACCTCTGGAAGGCAAGGAAGGCTCATTGTTCTTCCCTCTTCCTTGTAAATAAAGAGTTTGCCAGACACTGCAACAATCAATACTCCAGAAACAAACCATTTACTTGGGTAAATGAGTACACCTCATAAGGATGTCTTGTCATTGTTTTCTCCACAATAACTTTCCCACTCCTTTCCAAGGGTACCATTTTCTAGGACTTCTGCTCAAGGGTATGTCTTTACTAGTATGTTTGTCTGAATCCTCTCTTTCACCTTACCTCTCTAAAGAAACAAGGGAAAACTTTATTGTTGCCTGGAATAAAACACCTATCTTTTCCAAATAGCATTAAAATGATTATATATAAGCAAATCCTTAATTGAAAGTTTTTCAAGGTGCACGATATGGTGGTATGCACACATAGTGTTTCTGCAATTTATTTAGGGTTAGTTGATTTGTATACCTATCAAGTATTGTCCAGTTAGAAGAACAGTTGATTAGGTAATTTCCCCCTGTGTTCTGCCACAATGGAGTTATTCCAATGGGTTTTCTTGTTATGTCTTTTAAGTTTTAGTGGAAAACAAAGTGTCCTTGCTAGTCTAAAAAGGAAGTCTAAGCAGAATTCCAAGAAGAATTCCATAATGTCTTGGAAAGTGCAGCTACTATGTTAAAGTGACAAAGAGTTAGAAACTACACAGATATATATTTAAATCTATAAAACTACAGATATACGCAAAATGCAAAAATCTTTGTGCATAATATCTCCTTGCCTTATTGTGTCCAGCAATCCTGAAGGCAGAGGACAAACTAAGAGGTGCCCTAGTGGTGGGGATTACAATAAAATAGACTTTGGAACAATTATTGCTGTTGCTATTCTAGGCCATGTATACTTTTTAGAAACTTTTAGCCCCATATTACCTGCAGGTAAAGAGAACGAGGATTTTGTAGCAGGATATACAACTGCCCTCTTCTCAAGTTCTTTCAGCATCTAAATTTCATGTATTCCATAATTCATTCTACTACTTTCTCTAATGTTACTACAGACAGGCACTAACACCCTTCCCCAGAACCTATAAGCCTGATTAGAAATGTAGGGCAATCAGTACACATCATTTTAGGAAAAGACGATCTTCAGGAATGCCTGGGAGGCACTCCAGGAAGTGGAGCTGTAAGGTGCCCAGAGTGGGCCTTAAAAGCAAAGCACCTTAGGCAAAGAATATCACACTTTTTTATATTAAAAAAAAAAAAAAATCCTGAGAACAGGGTAAAAAAGTATTTAACGCTAAATTTTGATCAACAAAAACTCCAAGTTGACCACACAATAACAAAAGGGCTACATACTTGTATCCCTACCTATTTTCTGGGGAAGAGTTTTTACTGAGTCTCTCCTGCCATCTAGTGAACCAACAAAGGAAAAATTCCAGCATTCCCGTGGTGGTGTGTGAAATCTAAATAAAGGTGATCAAAATTAACAGCTGCAGAAAGCAAGATGAGAAGTGTGCTTCTGCAAATTCATGGAATGATCAAAGTAAAAAAAGGATGAAGAGAGGGAAGCAAGATGCTTGGGAATTCAACAGTTACCTGGGAAATGAAGTCTCAGTCTGGTCTCTGCTGCAGCTCTATTATGGCAGTTAAGTAGTATAGGGGGCAAAGTGATTGTTATGGGGAGATCTCTTATTTTCCCTACCACTGGTTTCAGGTGAAGCCAGGTCCCATAATCACTAATGAATGGGAAATATGCAGAGTGCAGAGGGTACCTTAGCTGACTTCAGCTGAGCAGTCTGCAAGAATAGCACATAGCTGCAAGGATCAGTTCCTTTTTTAAAATGCCTGAGCATGATTATCCAAAAAACTGTGGAGGATGAATGTCTTCTATGTGGTATTCCTGAACTGAAAATAGAGAAAGCCTTTTTTTAATGGCTCCTTGGGGAAGTAAGTTTACAAAGTATTCCAAATAAAGAGACAAGACACTTCAGAGACTTTCCTTATGTAATAATTATTGTAATATGGCCACATAGACAGCTAGAGTCAAATGACAGTTTTATAAGATAATTTCAGTGAGCAGTTAATGAAACTTGGATTATTTAGGGCTGTGAACAATATGGAAGACAGGTGAGATTGTGTGATTGTTTGGTATGTACACCAAATTTGTGTCCCTGCTGTTGCTTGAACTGAGATGCTGCAGCAGTCTGAGAGTTTTTCTTCAGAGAGAGGAAAGAACACTGGTAAGAATCTATTCATGGTCTTGTTTCTGAACCAGAAACCAGGGTTGTTAGCTCAGGCAAAGTACCATCCTGGTGAAATTATATCTGTTCCAATCCATTTATAAGAGACAGAAACTAAGCATGCAATGTATAGTTTCTCCTTGTTTTTCTGTGCTTGTTTTCCAGCACAGAATCAGACAGATTGATTTCCCTGGTGTATAATCCCACATCTGCAAAATTCCACACATTTCTGCTAACAACTTTTGTTTTAACACAACTTCCAGCAATACACCAAGGTTACTGCTTCATTTTACAGGTCAGGAACAGAGATGAGAAACTTTCTCAAGTGAACCTGGGGTACAAAACTCACAAGTGGACACAAATTCAGATTTATTATATTATGTATAGGGCTAGCATCCCTAGCATGGGGACTCCAAATGTTGCAATGCGATTGGTGCTGAGGTAGGAACAATTTTCTCGCAAGTGGAAAAAAAAGTAAACAAGAAAACCCAAATATGATATTTCTTACCTATGTTTTATTCTGGTAACAAACAAGACTTTGCATATAAAAATTCAAAATTTTCTCATTTCATCTAGACAATGTGATCCTTAGCCGCCATCTATATTTGCTGTCAGGGAACACGCAGATTGTCATGTAGGGTGCTCCCATCTCCCTCATATTTCTAGCCACCTGACATCAAAGGTATCAATCAATACAGCAAAAATAAAATATTCACTGTGGCAACCATGGCAACATATGCATTCTGATCAGTGTGTTGTGACGTAATGCACTGGTTGCTACAGCGAATCCCTGTGCTGCAGAATACCATAGCAACAAGAAAATGCTTTGATTTCCCTCATCTAGAAAACCTAAAGACCTGAAGAGTGAACTGGTTTTCACCAGTTAGTTTTCAAGCTTTTTATTCTCATGTTTCAGATGCATAGCTTCTCAAAGCATAGCAGAAGTTTATGAACAGCTCTACACATACAATACACAATATTTTATGAAGTACTTTCATTGGGGAAACAACTCCTGTCTGATTTATATTGTCATAAGTGTGTGATAGCTCCAGCTTCAGTGAAGATCCACCAAATTTAGACTGATGCAAATGAGAAAATATTATGATTCAGCCTCTCATACATGAAAGTTTTGTGACCTGATGCTTGTTTTTATGTTGATACCAGAAAACAGCATATTGTTGCAGCAGACCTAAATATTTTGTGGGTCTGCCTGCAGAATCGAGATGGTCCCACATGGATGAGGACCATCCATGGTCCTCATCTATGTGGGATGAGGACCATGGATGGTCCGTGGCCACAATTGTCCCACACTGGCTGCTCCCAGGGCAAATCCAGCTATGCTGGTGACTGCAAAGCAGGGCTGTGCTCCCCATACCATGTACCTCACAAGGACAGGGCGCTTCCCTTGCCCTGCACCAATGCCCTTGACACACATATGTCTTCTACAACAGCTGGTGGGGCTGAGGTTCAGAGACACCTTCACACCTCTATGGCACTGCTGAGCATTTAATGCAAGCTGTTTCTAGTCAAAATTTGGAAGTCTGTCAGTGATCCACAGACTCACAGCTTTTAGGAAGAATGAATTTATGGCACTGCACAGTGAGAAGTAGACTGACCACTGCATAGCAAAACCAGTTGCAGCCTGTTGAAGAACTGGGATTAATATTCTCTATCCTTGGCATCTTGCCTCACTCTATTAATGACTTTTGTAAGAAACAGGTGGTACTTATTTTGGAGAACACTGATTTGTCTTCATAACTTGTTGTGTATGACATGCCTCTTTGACTGTGTCCTTGTTTTGGCTGGGATAGGGTTATTTCTCTTCCTAATAGGTGATAAAATGCTGTTTTCTGGAATTAGAATGAAAATGGTATTGATAACACACTGATGTTCTAATTGTTTTTGAGTAGTGCTTAGCCTAAAAGTCAAGGACTTTAACTTCTCATACCACCCCAACAGTGAATAGGCTGGGAGAAAGCACAAGAATTTGGGAGAAAACAGTCCTGGTTCCAGACAGGAGAGGGCTCATTTTTGCTGCAGCCAGGAGAGGGTGTGTCCAGGACCTGGTGGTTACTCTATACCAATTTATTATTCTGTACCACCTAATTATTTTATACCACCCCACATCACTGCTGAGGGACAGAGGCAGGGAGTCTCTGCTGAGGTGTTGAGTAAGTGTGGGAGTAAGTGAGGAGCAGTAGGGTAATGCTGATTTCCACACAGAGGGAAAATTGGGTGGTTCTGCTTCTGACATTGACAGAGCAGTTGGGGTGATGCACCTGCAGGCAGGTTGTGCTCTGTAGTGATGGCATTTTTGCATGGGAATCACTCCCTCTCTTTTGTACATTTTTGCTCTTCATATTGCTGCTCTTACTGTTTGTTTCCTTATCTCATTGCTGTTTCCAGTAAGTTGCTCTTATCTCAAGTGTGATCTTCACCTTTTGTGTCCCCAGTTCTCTGCAGCCACTCACAGTGGTAAGGGAGGGGAAATTAGTGATTTTTGTGGTTTGGAGGGTCTCAGTGAGAGCACTACATTGGGCAGTACCATTCCTAAACCACGACACACACACAGAGCCAGAACAGCTGACTCAAGCTGTTCGAAAGCATATTCCATGTCATATGGTGTTGTGCTCAGTTTATAAACTGGGGGAAGGCTGGCTGGGAGCTGAAGCCTAGGGACTGAGTAGCCAGTAGCCAGTGGATAGAAAACAATTGCCTTATGTATTATTTCTTCTGTATTTATGATGATGATGAAGACAGTTATTAGTGCCTAAAACTGTCTTTAACTCAACCTATAAATTTTACTTTTTTTTTTGCTTTGAATTCTCTTCCTTGTCCCATGTAGCAGCAGGGAATGAACAGGTGACTGGGTAGTATTTAACTGCCTGCCAGTTAAATCACAACATATAGTCAACTACTCGCTTGTTCACAAAGTTATATAGGTTCCAATGGCTGCTGTGATATGTAGAATTGGAAAAAGGTTGCTTCTAAAATGTCCTTGTTTTTTCTATCTGCCCCTTATCTTAGCCAATTAAAATAGAAATATTCCTGTTACCTGCCAGACATCCCTAATTTACATATTTCAGTACTTTTCTAAATTGGGTCGAGAGAGAATTATGTCTTACTTTAAGGGTAATTTTCATTGATCGTACATGTTCTGAGCATGATAAAGGCTATACAGTAGATTTCCTGGAACTGATGCACACAAAACTGTGTAAAAGTTTTCCTGGAATTATTACCAGTGACTTTTAGTGACTAACATCCTGTGAAAGCTACAGCACAAAGCTATTAGGTATGTACTGACATCCAGTGGGTAGCTTGTGAGGGTGAGAAATTGAGTCATGCCACTAATGCTTCATTCACTTGTCACCTTCATTAGTTCCAGCCTATTATGAACTGCCATTCTGCTAACTTTGAAGAAAGGTAAACTATCCTGTCTGCAAGACCTTTGAAACAGAGCTGCCTCCACATAGACTTTATCTGTTATTTATGAATTGACAAAATGTTCATTTACATCTTTGAGCCTATAGGTGTAGAGTGTGTACTGGATTTATGAGGCCAGGTTTTGGTGGTGGAGGGGGAGCGGGAAGTATGCTACAGGGTGGCTTCTTTGAGAAGTTACTGGAAGCTTTGTCCATGTCCAATGGAGACAATGCCAGATGGCTCAAAGGTGGACTTGCCACTGGGCAAAGCTGAGCCCATCAATGACAGTGGTAATGCCTCTATGATAACCATTTAAGGAATGGGAAAAAATGTGCTGCAGAAGGAGCAGCCAAAAGAGAAGAGTGAGAAAATGAGAGAAAAAGTGTCCCAGGTCAGTGGAGAAGAAGGACCAGGAGCTGGTCCAGGAAGAGAGCTGAGATTCCCCTGAAGCCCATGGTGCAGCCCATGGTGATGCAGCTGTGCCCCTGCAGCCCAGGGATGTCCATGTGGATGCAGAGATCCACCTACAGCATGCAGAAAAGACCCACCAAAGACGAAAAGGATGCTCAAAGGAAGCTGTGATCCTGTGGGAAGTTCACATTGGAGGGCTCCTGGCAAGACACGTGGCCCCATGGAAAGTGGA
Organism: Serinus canaria; assembly: GCF_022539315.1. NCBI lineage: Eukaryota > Metazoa > Chordata > Aves > Passeriformes > Fringillidae > Serinus > Serinus canaria. Next base: position 39,199,769 of record NC_066343.1, on the reverse strand, counting down.
GTTTGTGATGGAGCAGGGTCCTGGTAGGCCTGTGGAGAGAGGAGTCTACACTGGAGCTGGTTTGCTGGCAGTATTTGTGATCCTGTTGGAGACTAACACTGAAAGAGCCTGTTCCTGAAGGACTGCACCCCATGGAAGGGACACATGCTGGAGTTAGAGAAAAACTGCAGCCCATGGAAGGACTCAAAGGACTCACATTGGAGAAATTTGTGGAGACTGTCTGCTATAACAGGGATGCCACAGTGGAACAGGGGAGGACTGTGAGGATTCCTCTTCCTGAGGAAGAAGGAGGGGTAAAGACAATATGTGATGAACTGACCACAACCCCAGTGCTTCATCGCTCTGGGCTGCTGGGTGGTGGGGATGGAGGTAGAGAAATCACAAGTAAAACTGATCACAAGGCACAGAGGGAGGTCAGGGAGAGGGTTTTTAAGATTTGGCTTTGTTTCTCTGAATTCTACCCTGAACTTGAATTAATCTTCCTTAAGTTGAGTTAGGTTTGCCTGTGATGGTAGTTGGTGAGTGATCTCTCCCTGTCCTTATCTCAAGCCATAAACCTTTCATTGGATCATCTCTTGCCTGTACAGCAGAAGAGAAGGATAGAGCAACTTTGGTGGCACCTGGCATCCATCTTACCACAAGGTCAACCCATCACACGTGCTAGCACACATTTGATTTAATCAAATATGTCTTTTGAGATCTGTAATACAGATTTGTTGTTGCTGGTATTGTCAGAAATGTGTCCCTGGGCACTGATAGTTCAGGGTCCAAGCTGCCAGGGTAACTCCAAGCTGGTGAAATGCACTATTCCACTTTAGTGTTGAGAGAAACACAAAGAGTTCTACACTGGACTTCTAGCACCATCACAAGGACAGAGAGAAAATAGTCACCAGAGCACATGATGGTACTTGGTAGCAATCCCCTCCTGCTTTCACTGTTTTTGCTCCATTTAAGATGTAATGTCCCACATACATTGTCTTTAGATTGAGCCATCATCAAAGCAGGTGGGCAGTCTCTTTGAGCAGGTGTAGACAAATATCATATATACTCTGCAAAAAATGCCTTCCTTCTAATCCAACTATAGAGGAGTCTTAAAAAGGAAAAGAAAACACCACATCTCTTCTGTGGGAGGAAGGCTGCCACCTTCAGCTATATGAATGGCTTTTTTAGCAGTTTATGCATGATTGTATTTACTAGCTCAAGCAGCCCTTTTACCCAGCATACCATCATGAAATGGAAAGAGCAGCCATTTCAAAAGACTGATATTAAATAGAGCATGGGAGGGAGTAGCAAAGAAGGAGAGTGTCAGTGATGATTTGTTAACAGAGCACATGGGGCGCGCTCTTCTTGACAGCAAGAACTGGTGTTTCTGATTAATTTTTCTTGAAATAATATTACTCTATTTCAGACTCCAAATTTACTTGAAATCCAAACCCTGTTATAACCAGCATGCTGGATAAAACTCGTGGATCAAATCCATGCATTTTCTTTAGGATGTATTTACATTAAATATATGAGCATATATCTGTCCTAATCAGCATTATCACCATCCTTTAAAATCACTGAAAACTGAGGATGACTTACCTAGGTGGATGAGACCAAAGAAAAATACAATAATATAAAAATAACAATATAAAACCAGAGATAAAAAAATCACAAGTAGTAGCAATACTGACATTTATAACTTTTCTGGGGATTAAGTTAATAAACTGAGCTTTACAGGAAACTAGCACTTTCACAGTAAGTTCAGAAAAATACCCTTTGGAAACAACTGTATTGGCAGCTGTCTATGTTAATGAACTTGGATTTCCTGGAAAAGGTTCTCCAGTAATTAATGGAAGCTTGAAAAATTAGTAATTGCTTTTCCTGAATAGATCATCTGCACAATTTTTATTTGCAGAATGTGTCAGAATTTTTCAATATTCCTGTATTTTAGTTCTGATCTTTTTTCCAAAGCCTTTATCATTAACAATGCCATAGACTAGTAATCACTCTCTCTTCCTATGTCTGCACAGAACTTACCAGTTTTCGGAAAGTTCTGAAGCTTAAAATCATAACACACTTTCTTCTTCAATGGGATTCCATGGAGGTCTCCTACATTAAGCTTGCTTGACAGGGAATAGTCATGGTAGGGATCTCATTTTTCCCACATATAATTGCTGTCAAATGGGTATAAAAGTTCCTTGTTGGTGACTTCATGATCAATTTTCACAATGGTTAAAAACATAGATTTAGAAGAATTAACACAGGAAACTTTACTTGGAGGCTGGACATTTTCATTCATATGAGTTAACTGTTAAGAGTGCAACTTCTTGCACTCTCCTGTGGGCAGAAGGAGAACTGTGGTAGAGTTGCTAGCCCCCAGTTTGGATGCTTCAGTGGCCAAGTTGATGAGGTAGAACAGGTTTGCAGCTGAGTTCATGGGCAGCTACAGCAACCTAGGTATTGGTAGGAATATATATATGTATATATATATCTATATATGTGTATGTATATAATTATCTCTGCAGTAAATGCAGATTTCTCTGCAGAAGAGTCATTTCACTGCATTTTCTTTTGCAGAAAAGTAATTTCTCTTCATGCAGGAAAGATTTCTTTGCCATCAAAAAGGGCAGAAATACTATTAGAAATTGATGGTAACTCTGAATATTATTTCTAGTTCATAGCTATCTGTAAGTGGCAGCCAAATCTTCTGAATCTGATTTTCTTCATGCTTATAGCAGTTTAATCTGGCAAATTAGTTAGTCTCAGGGTAGAAATAAAAGCCAAAGAAACAGGCTTAGAAATGTTGTTCTATTCTGTTTTGTAGTGGGAGAAGAGTTCTGCAGCAAGAGGTGTCTTATAAATAACTCCTAGCAAGTCAGAGGAATTGGGTTGGTAAGAGATGAAATATAAAGATTACATGGGGGACATTCACACTCATTGTAGCAAAGCAATTTTTTATTTCCATTCTTCCAAAGAACACAGTTCTTATTTATGATCAGTCCTGTCAAAAAAAAATTCAAACTTAACCTAAGTGCAATGAAAAGCAGGTTGACCCAGTATTTGGCAACACACTTGCCAGGAATTCAGACTGTAGTTTCCTCTGGGAAAGATCTCCTCCGAATGATTTGCACTGGGGGAGGAAATAAAGCAGAAATCAGATAAAACTCCTTTTCACAGAATCACAGAAATTTGTCATGGGAATCTCTCTCTGCAATATATGTATATTTACACACACACATGTACATGGCAACACATGCTTTCTCCAAAGCAACTTCAGATGTGTTTAAATTTCCATGAGAAACAAAATAGAGAGAAGACTTTCCCCATTCCAGCCAAGTGCACATCCAGATGCTCTCCCTTTTTATCAGGATAACTTCTGGTTTTCTGTAACAAGTCCTCATGCCTCTGGTACATCCCCCTAGATAACTGAAGTTATTGAGGCCTTCATTTCCCTATTCAATATTTTAACATTTTCAAAGCATCTGCTTAACATTGATTCTGCTAAAAATAAAGCGGGTTCTTGTCTTTGTAGCAATGTGGTAGAGCTGAAATTAGTGGGATGAGGAAAAGTTGGAGTAATGAAGAAATAACTATGATTGAATGTACCCGGAGATTATTTTTGCTGTGTAAGTTCTTCTATATTCAATAGCAAGAAAAAAGGATTGATTAAGAGTATTTCTTTCTAAAGTAATTCGTTTTGAAAATAGGAAAAAGGGGGAAAAAAAAAAGTAAGCACATTAGGACAAATTTGAAAGGTTCCTGCCATAACTTAACTATATTGACCTTTGGTTCTTTGTGAGATAGTATTAAGTATATCTAAATATTTTCCTTTTTTAATATCAGTATTTCTTTCTTCTCTGTCTTGGATAGAGTGAAATACAATTTATCTTGAAATATTTTTCTACTTTAAATGCATGCAAAGTTTTCAATGTAAACAGCCAGATTATTATCTTTTGTCACATTATAGACAGAAGAGGGAAGGGAGAGAAAGGCTCCTGACTTTTTTCAGCTATTGCTAACTTCAAATACTAGGTTAACTTTATATTAGTTCAAATATTTTATTTATTTTCTTGTTAGTATTTGAGATAAACCAAGAATCATCGAGGGCCAACTCCTGGCCCTGCACAGCACCATCCCCAAGAGCCACACCCTGTGCCTGAGAGCATTGTCCAAATGCTTCTTGAGCTCTGTTAGGCTGTGGCCACTTCCCTGAGGATCCTGTTCCAGCACCCAAACATCCTCTGGGGGAAGAACCTCTTTCTAATAGCCAGCCTAAACCTCCCCTGACACAGCTTCAGACCATTACCTCAGGTCCTGTCACTGGTCTCCACAGAGGAGAGATCAGTGCTTGACCCTCCTCTCATGAGGAGGTTACAACAAAGATACTTTGAATTGTCTGTTGGTTCTGTATGTGTTTGTCATGCAATGGAAAAATGCCCCAAGAAGAGGAAAACAATTCAACAGCACTAAAATTGCCATTCCTCTAAAAGACGCTAGCTCACTGAAAGCAGATGCCTAAGAAAAAAAGCCAAATACAAAGAATAAAAATAACATTAGGTTTTCAGAGAAGATATGAGTTCCCTAAATTTTACTCCCAGAGCATAAAGGGTTCTCAATACCTGGTGAAGAGTTGCTGGCAGCATTCAACTAGCTCTGTGCTGTTGGCAGGAAAATCTGTGAAGTTGGAAGCATTTCGTAATAAGATGTGGCAGGGAACTTCCACACTAGGGACAGTCAGCATTCCTGTGAAGTAAGTTACAATTTTCTTAATGAATAATGAAGAGGAAGTTTTGAGAATGTGAGTCATGAAGCCATGATCAAACAAACCATTCTGTCTGACGCAAAATCACCATTTGAGGTGGTTATGTAAAGATACAAGGTCAAAAGCTTTGAACTGTGGGACTTCTAATCTGAATAATTTTAAAAAACTGATTTAAGTAGCAACCACAACAATTTATCTACTTTTTATATGTAAGAATTAAACTACAGCAATATCTTACACTTGGATAATTTTGGTTTTCTGCCTCTTTAATAATATTAATGTTGTGTAGTAATCCTTTCTCACTTCTGGATCAGTGTGTTTTCATTAACTCAGATGAAGCTATGCTGCATTTATAGAAGTGCAAGTAAATACAGAACCTCTTATTTTGTTTTAAATTGAGTTTGCTTTGCTACATATTCTTTAAAATTTCCTACAAATACTAATGTCATCAGTCACTGGAGTAATGGAGACACAGAAGTCTGAAAGTGATAGCTCCTTCTATATGTAATGTTGTAGAAATTGAACACATTTTTAATATATTCTTTTCTTAACTGAGGTAATAGAAACTGCTTGGCTTTTCTGCTTTCTCCTGAGCATAAGGAAAGCATTTACCATGGCAGGAGTGGGTGGAATGCAATTTTCTTTCCAAAGCAGATTCTATTATTTTGGAGAGATTTTCTCAGTGGCTGTTCACAATATTATTCTTAAGATCAGTATTGTGAAATGACACATTTCAGTAAGACTTCCTGGTTCCTCAGTTATGCAGAGTAGTGTCATGTATTAAAATATTATGGATGGCTAAGAGACTAATGTTATTTCAAGTGTGCTAGTTCTGTAGCCTTCAGAAAATAGTGTGGGCTTATCTTTAAAATGTATATGTTTCTGTTGCTAGCATCAACATGTGGTAGAAATGGACATAGTGGTTTTAGCTACATGAAGCACCAAAATCTTTCTTCACTGTTGAAATATGAGTGCTTTAACTTCCATCATACAGCGTCATACCAATTTTGTATACCACATGCTCAGGAAAGAGGGTTGGAAAAGGGATTGTGAAATACTGAAGATAAATTTATAACCTACTGAAACATATAAATTAATTAATATTTTGAATAATTAATTTGTTCTTTTTAATTTACTCCCTAAAATGATTGTTGCATTGTGATTTTTCACTCAAATTGAAGCTGAAATTTTGAAAATAAGGATCAGCTGTGGAGTCCATTTTAGGACCATTTCACAAGCCTAGGCTCTCTGTAGAAATATTATCCCCTCAAAATATTGACTTAACATTATGACAAAGCGTTGTTCAGATTCTCCCTCACTTTTACACCCTTTTACAAGTCTTTTACACCCTTTTATTCAATTTTTCTCTTTTTTTTCCAAAATTAGTTCTATATTCCTATATCTAGTGGTGTTGAGGAGGGATTGCAATTCATCTAGAAATTGTTTTGTTAAGAGTCACATGTTCTGCCCAGACAAACGAACAAAAAAAAACCCAATAAAAAGACTCCCCCATTAAAACACCATACCCCTCTCCTAAAAACACAAGACATAATGGAACAACTGAAATATTTACATCTTCTCAAATTCTTGTTTCCAAGAACATTTTGTCTCATATCAACTTTTAATCCTGCCAAGCACAAAAATACTTTTGTTTGAGTGACACAGGGGGCAGCCTAGGTAGATGTCGTATGGTGCTGGTGCACTGCCCCGTGGTGGCCAATGACCGTAGGGGACACCAAACCCGAGCACTGTACCTGCCACGCAGGCTGTCATGAAACAGGCCACCGTTCCCGCAATCATCGCTCGGAATGCACCATCGGCTATTTCCTTCTTTTTTGAGGGAGCAAGGCTTGCTAGAAGAAACACAAAGTGTATGTCAAACAGAAATACGTATAAGGAAGGTGAATCTGCCAGCTTTTGCCCTCACAGGAGTAATTTCCCACTCTGCAGTTAAAACTAAAGGAAACATGGAGGAAAAAGGGACATTTTTTAATGGGTTACTTGAAGGCCAAGTGCCAGTGTTGGCTCTCCATGTTAAGAGGGTTGTTTATATTTAAAATAGTAGCTTTTGTTTTCTTTGGCAGTTTGCATGCCTGTGCTGGATGATTGTGCCCTTCAGAAGAGTCTGGCCCCATGGCTGGGTTTTGGGCCTCTATGCTGCCCCACTGCTGAGCCCACTGTGGCTTCAGGGTAAAGATGACTGCCAGCAATTCTGGCTGCCTAGTGAGGAACTCAGATGGTTTTTCAATTTTTCCACTTAGATCTGAAAACCCTTTTCAAAAATTCTTTCCTGTAAGCCTACTGCATTTATATGGTATTTTTACAGGAAATAACAAAATTCATCTTTCAAACCATCATGCTCTGGAGTCGACCTGCTCCTCCTGAAGTTCATGGGCAGTAGTAGCTCAGGTTCATGTTTGAGGTCTAAAGAGGGAAGGCTATCAGGAGGTCTTGGTTCCTTCCCCTTGTCTTCAGCATCTCTCCCAGTACTTCCACACCAAAGCCTGCACCCCTCTGGGTGCCCTTCCATTCACAATTGAGTGCTAGGCTTTGGCAGAGCAGCTGCTCAGCCCCTAATGCTGCTAAGCTTCACCCCTAGCCTGTTTCTTTCAGTGCTTTCTTTGGGATTTCTCGACACACAAACTGTCTGTGAGACTGGTTCTTACTCAGGCCTCCTATTACCAGTCCCAGGGAGCCAAAGTTGGCAAATCCACAGAGAGCATAGGTGGCGATGACTTCAGAGCGAACCTGAAAAGCAAAGACACACCCTTTGAGTGGTTTGAAACAGCTCATTGTGATTTAAAGGTCTGAAAACATGGCATTGTGGGTCTGAGTACAAAAATAACTGTTATGCTTGGTTGCTGCCCAAGGTGTGGCTTTCAGAAAGGTAGATTTGTTCCCTTTGTTGAAAGCCACAGGCTTTTAAACCCACTGCCCATGTGAGGTCTGACAAACTATGCAATGATTTTATCTTTCTATTGTGCCTTTTTGAAGTAAGTAATAGTAATTAAAGACAAAAAAAATCTTATGTTAATAATGGCAATTTAACTGCTGTTTTCTGAAACTATGAGTCAGATAGCTATAACTCAACTTGTTTTTCACCGCTGGATACCTCTATAAAACTCTTTTGAAACCTCAAGTTTTGGTATGCATCCCTGAATTTTTTGACCCTGAAGAAGCAGAGGGCTCTATATACAAAGCTACTTTGTGCATGGTCCACCCTGTGCAAAGAAGACAAATTGGTCTCCTAGGAAGTGTGTGTTGACAGGCAGAGAGGGACATTATGATTTTGGAATCCCCATTACAGCTTATTTCTGTACTGACTTCTGCAACCTTTCTCCCCTTGGGTAACACCAGCTAAGCCTGGACCTCAGAGTAGACACAAGGTTGGCCTTTGCCTCCAGGGAGAGACGGACCCCTCACAAGACACAAAATGGTCCTTAGGATGAAATCAGTCTACAAACCTTGCAAGCCTTCTGATAAATGTAATTCAAACATTTTGAGAAAGGAGGCAACATATCTCTGCAAATGGATTTTTGTTCCCCTAGCAGCACCAAATTTTTATTTACTGTGGTTTAGGTTCAGGCTGAAAATGAGTGTTCTAGCAGGTTTCCTGTTTATTAGAAGTTCCTCTGGTTTAATTCCTCTTTTATGAACATCAATTTGGAGGTACTTTCAATCAATCTGTACAAATGCAGGAAAATGTTTTTCAAGTACCCACTCTACCAGCTTTTCCTAGAAAAAGCTCTGTGTACCCTGCTTTCATTTGCACTCTCCTAGCTCTGAAAACAGGAAGCCATGTAATTAATGACTCAGGTGAAGACACTTGTTTGCTCAGTCTGAGAGAATATCTGTGTGTAGATGAATTAGAGAGCCCTGAAACTGAAGAGAAATTAAAAATGGAAGCCAAGCACACCCTCACCTGAACTATTGTACTGTAATTATAATAGTTATCAGCCAATTTTTACCAGCATTATGAATTAAGATTGTTTATGTTTCTCAGAGCTTTTCACCATGGAAATTAACACAGCTTCTTATAAGTATTAGAAGTGAATATGAAAGTTCTACATGAACTTTCTACATGACATCTTTTGAGGGAAAAAAAAAACCACATTAAATAGAGTTCCTAGGATCAGTGTTTTAAAGCTGTATTCCATACTAAAAAAATATACCCTTATTCATGCAGGATAAGGGTATATTTTTATATACCCTTAAAAATATAAAGGGTATATTTTATAACGGGTAAAATAAAATACCCTTTATAAAATAAAGGTATTTATTTTATAAAGGGTATTTTATAAATACCCTTTATAAAATAAATACCTTTATTTTATAGGTATAAATAAACTATGCAGGAATAGTTTATTTATTCCTCATGCAGGAATTCAGTGTCATATTCATGTAGTAGAAGGAAGCACAGCTATAGGGCACATCAGAGATCATTCTAGCCCAAGGTTCTATTGCCCAGAATTTCATGAACACTGGTAATGGATGCTCAGAGAAGGGTGTGAATGTTTGATCAGACCGCCTGGCTTTCTACCTCCACATGTGAAATATGTTCTGGCAATCAGAAATACAAGTGGTCAGGAATTTGTTTTTGGTTTTTAATATAAGAGGTATCCACAACATCCCATCTGATTCAAAGAAGGAAGTAAGAGCTGTACAAAATACTTTCTAGTTTAGGGTTCCTCTACAGTGACAATCTGTCTCGATTTAAGAAAAAAGGATTAGTGGAGGCATAAGGTTGGATTTCATGGTTTTTGTTGCTTGTGCTCAGGATAAATTCAGCAAGTGCTGTGTGTGTGAATGCCAGATAGTGGAGCAGTCATGTCCACAAAGGTCAACTTTGATCACTGAATGACCTTTGATCACTGAATGACACATGCAAGATCCCTTAGCATTGCCTTTCTCAGGGCACTCTAGTAGGAGCTACACATCTGTTGGGTAAACTGTGAATGAGAGGTGGGACAAGGCTGGAAAGCTTGATTGAGACAGACTGGTTGGACTCAGTGTGGTAAGAGAGGTGTATGGCATGTATTACATGTCTTTTATTACTGCCCTCTGTAGAAGGAATAGCCTACAGCAAAGGTGGGCAAGTAATGCCACCTGCTAGACCTTGCTGAATGCCTCTCTTCAAGTTTAATGCTTGGACAAACCTCTGAGGGGAGGAGGATACTCAAGTTCTTCTTCAGGTTTTTCTGGGAGAGTAGCTCATAGAGAAGTACTGAGAATTAGGCTTGCCTTGAAGACAGCCTCTGTCTTAATGTGGTGTCCTGTGGGACACTGCATGTTCCCCAAATCCACGCCCTTTTGTTTCTATGCTTGTTCAAGACAGCTAGGGCAATGAGTGTCACAGCAACTGCACAAAGCAATGCTGCACTTTCATTACTGAAGTCTGTTGTTTAAAGACACATCTTAGAGTAATATGCAACCATTTTATGCCCATATTAAAAAATAAGTCGAGTTTCAACACTGAAGTATTCAATCAAATAAATCTTTAGAACAGAAAATGTTACTTACTGTCATATACTGTTTCACACCATTAATGTACATGCTTCCACCCTTTTCTCTGTTTTGTATCAGTTTTGAAAGGCGCTCATAAGCCAAAAATTCATTGAAGAAAGTTTTGTAACCTAGTAGTCCACCAACAATAAAACTGTCTTCCCAGTCTACTCCCATCATGAAAGAGAATGGCATGAAGACATAAGCACAAATGTTCTGCAGAATGTATAAGAAAAAGCAGGTCAAAATACATGTCAAAAGACAATAGCAGACAGTAAGTTTTCTGAAGTTAAAATAAGGATAGTTTTATTTTAGCACAGTAAAATTTGCCTTCAGTTTTTGCTGCCATAAACTCTGGAAGAGTTTTTAATTGTCAGGCATGCTTGAGTACCTTTTAAAACATTAATCCAGACTCTAGATATAACAAAAAATTTATATATCCCTAATTTTATATGCAAAATAAAACAAAGGTTTCTGTGCCTTCTTTTCTCTCGATAATGGCTTCAAATTGGGCACAGTGTTTGACAAAAAGAAGGAAGATTGAACTAAAAGAGCTGATAGAATTGAGGATTCTAATTCTTCTGCTAGATTAAATCAAATGTGTTAATGAACATGCCTAATTATCAGGTTATTGGACTCCAACTGGAGTAAACAAAAGAGTTGTCTCTGCATAAAAGCTGTGCATCTGACACAATTAAAGCTGTACCTATTTTTCCTGGCAGTACAAGATTTATGCAAATTGGAAAAGAAATCCCATATCGCTGTATAGCTTATTTCTATATGAGAGAAAATAGTTCCAGCTGTGAAAGGCTTTGGTCAGATTATGCTTAGGGAACATAATGGAGGTCTTTAAGCAGTTACTATTTATGGCTGGTTTCTCTGCTCACAGAAGGTTACACATTAGTGTCTCTCCCAAGGGAAGACTGACTGCATGCACCATGTCTGTGTGTCTCAATTCCTTATGGACTATCTACCTGCCTAAATCTTACACCTCCAGCAGTTATGAAAATACCAGCCCCTGCACGAGTATGCCTAAGGCATGCATACTTGTGCCTCTCCTCAGCTACGGGTGTCTGGGGTACAGTGAGATATCTGTGAAAGCTTGGCAGGGTAATAACTTAGTGTTGCTGAAGCCATATCTCTTATGAGTGGCTATTCACTTTGGCAGTACCTTTAACACAGGTTATATCCCTGTTTCTCACAGGGCTTTTATTAGGGTCTTGCAAAACAAGGCCCAAACCACTGAAACTAGGTGACTGCTTTGAGTCAATGACAAATAGGTCTTTTGACCTAGGTTCAAACAGAAATCCTGTTTGAAACCCATTTGCTCTGTTGAGTGATTTGGGGACAGTTTTACTTTGTAATTGTATTGAGAACTAACTGATATGAGTAAGTCTGGTTTCAGGCAAGTCCAGCCTTTCCCCAGTGTCCCCATCTAAGTGAACAGTGAGTATTAAGGGTTTGATGGGACCTTTAGAAGATAAAACCACTTTCATGTTTAGCTGAAGGAGATGTTAATGGCTTGGCAAGCATGTAACTGACAGATGTGCTGTGCTGCCAAGTCAGAGGAGGCAGGTGCTAGCCTACTCTGTATAAACATACCCTGAGAGTTAGCAAGAACACCACAGAGGGAAGCAATATGCAGACTAATAGATACAGAAATACTTAAATAGCAAAAATTTTACTTTATCTATTTAGAAATTGTTCAGAACATGCAAATAAAATATGGGCTTGGATCATGTTAAGACACAAAATGAGAACAAAAACCAAGCAAACCACACTTAAATTTGAGAAAGACTAATTAGGCATGTATGACAGCTGCATGAAGAACCTGGACATCATACCTCGAAGGTTAGCTGTGGATAGTCAAACAAGTTGCCCACCCAAGAAAGGGCTGAGTCAAGGAAGCTCAGCAGGGCAAGGAAGGAGATCACATTCACGGCGATGTTTGCTACCAGCCCGATGGAGGTAGAGGCACCCTGGCTGGCTGCTTCTAGCAGATTCTTTGATTCACTTTACCAATGAAGAGAAAAACAAGATGTGAATATCTTTAAATTCAAGAACAAATAACAGACCTAAAACGTACATGCACATGATTAGAATTCTAGTACTGAAGCTGTCTGCACACTCATAGAGAAAATAATGAAGAGGAATGATGAGGTGAAGTAGGCTTTTCCTGTCAATCCTCATGGCAGACACTTGAATCATATGCTTGTGGTGCCATGAGGATGAATTCCGGTATTTTCAGGGTTGAGCAAGATATGGATCAGATCTCAAAACTGTAGCACTGCTTGGAGTGGTCACTGCTCTTCTCCCACACAGCCCTTGCAGAAATGCTTGGGCCATTCAGAAAGAGATCCTTAGAAGCCTTTTCACTTTGCCTGTCATTCTTAAGAAAAGTGTCCCTGTGGATGGGCAACAAATTTGTTGCTGTTGTGAAATGATTGCTTTGCTTTTGCTTTTTAAATGTTCAATGTTCGCATTTGCAGATTCCTTACAGAAAAAAGACAGTAACATTACAAAAGGGAATTACCTGCCTGGCAGGTCATCTCAGTCGGGCATTTCCCTCTTTCTTTGGAGAATTTACATTTTGGCCCAGTCCTTGTCATATGTTAGATTGTAAGAGGGCACACTCACCTGAATTCATAAATCAACCATTTGCAGTATTTAGTCTGTAATTAATTTATTGCTTGCAAACCTACCCTGTAATCCCCCTAAAATTTATGTGTGAGCAGTTATTTTTCCAGACTTCATATATTTGCAGTAGTATCAACTAGTACATAGATCAGTTTACCTTTTTGCCATCTGTATGCCACTCCTCAGAGTTACCAGAGGCTTTTCAGTTTCAGGCCAGAATAATTTGGAAGCAGCTAATGATGCTGGCGCTGACATGACGGAAGCAGTCAGTAGGTGGGAGGAGGAAACCTAGAATTCCAGGTGACAGAAAGTGCCCCACAATAACCACATTACGCACAAACATGTAGGAATGCAATTAATTTTTTTAGTTGTTTGTATGATTTTTCTACAGGAGGTCATTAAAAGTTCATATTGCTCATAAGGAAATGAAGAGAATGAGCTGTCAGAAAACCAGGGATGTTGGTGGCTAATGCCTTCAGAGACAAATAAAACCCAAACAGTGGGAATGATTGAGGGATACTTTCAAAGCATTGTAGCTGGGTGAAATACTTAAAAGATTTCACATAAACCATATATTTTCTAGTTCTTTTCCCCTGGCTTACCCCAAAAGAAATATATGCTCCTAAGACACTTCCAGCAATAGTTGAAAATCCTGCTGTCATGACTGCATGGAGTTCAGATTTGGTGATATATGGTAAGTAGGGCCGTACCAGGAGAGGAGACTCTGTCTGGAAGTGAAAAACAAGCTCCAAATTAAGAAATTCCTAATAAAAGCCCATCAATTTCTTTTATTAATGGCAGAAAAACGAGTGTCTGCATCATATTCTCTTAGATATCTATCTTAGACTAGTTAATTGTTGTGCTAGCAAGTGCTCAAATTTCAACAGATTGGGGCTTTTTATCCCAATAAAAGTATGTCTGAAGACAATTCTGGCTGGTTTGCTGTCTCCCTGAAAAGCACAATGAAACTGCCAAGAAATTCTATTCCAATTCTGAGTGACTTAAGGACACAGCCACAGGTTTGAGCCACAGATAAGGCTGTTAGTCAAGTGAAACACGCCCCTCTGGCATGTGTGTGAGCACATCCTGGAGGCAGTGTATCAAGTGCAATGGTATCACTCTAAATCTTGAAGCAATGTGATGTGGTGATGCACACTGCTAAATATCATGCTACTAGTGCATTTGGGCTTGGACGTGAATTGTTGAGCTTTCCACATTTGTTCTAAGCTTGGGACAGACATTACTGTAAATGTGGGTTTAATGCATTTCCCATTAAAGTGGTCTGTTAGATGCTGTCCACTCTTTTGTGAATAAGGCCTTTTACGGCTAGCCCTGGATTTTAGCTTTCTTCATTGTCACTCTCTCCTGCCCTTTGCGTGCCATCTTTACATACCGCTTGCCTTTTCAACTGAAAAAAGCCCTGAAATTGTTATTTCTTCATAGCCTTGGAGTAGTCTAGCAGGGAGATTATCATCTACATTTACCCTTGAACATCTGTAGGGAAAACATATAGCTTCTCAAATCCTTTCCACTGTGCACCACTGCCAATATATGAACATTACTGCAATTTTGGAAACCTATCATCAGTCTTGATGTAGTGGAGTCATAGCTTTGAAAGAGATTATTTTTTTAATACACAACTGTTCAATGAGCATTATTTCCCTAAATTCTGTAATATTGTTACATGTCAGCATGTTTTTGTGTGCTCCAGCTCACCTGTCCCACAAATATGTTACCCGCAGCTACCAGAGACTCAACAGGAGTTGTTCCCATGAAGACATGCATTATCCAACCAACCTAAAATGATTTTTAAAAGAGAAACAAAAATTTGTTGTCCTTCTCAAGTTAGCCATACCAATCTAGGAGTTCAGAGACATGCTACAATACTTCCTGAGTTCATGATTTCAGCTTAAAGGTATAGCATATTCATGTAATTGATACTGCTAAAATAAGACAGAGGAGAAGTAATTTAATAGAACTGAAAGTACTCCAGGCTCTTTCTGGGCATAAAAATATTAAACTAAATTAAACAAAGCAGATATTTTGATGTGTTTATATTACTTATATTCTTGTCCAAAAATACTTGGATCATATGAAGGGAAAACATGTGAAACTTAGATTCAGGCTAAAAATGCCTCATTGCAATTTTGGCACACTAATGTCAGCGAGGTGATGTTCATTGTGCCTATATAACAATCCTGTGAATGTAAAGGGCAAAGAACTTTTAATTTTAGAATATCTTCAAATTAAGTTTAACTACCACCATAAAGGAAGATTTTTTCCCTCATATGACAGGTTTATTGGACAGAGATGACAGAAAGTGGACTTGATTTCATATTAGTGGACAGTAGCACTAGACATAGATGCTGACAGAAATGAACACTTAGAGAGTGAGGTGAGGAGCCTGCTTTGATCTTATCTGGGTGTCTGTGAGCTAAAGCTAACCAGGCAAATCTAACAATTAATATGACATAAGCAATGAAACCAGACTGAGAGACGCCAATCAAAATTTTGCAATGGTACCATTTGGAACTATTTCCAGACTATAGCTCCTCTGCATGTATTCAAAACATTTCCCACACTAACCAAATGAGCATTTAATTGGCAAAAACACATACCTTTCCAACAAGCCACTGCATGAATCCAACGTGGTAGAGCATAGACATAACTGTACTGAAGAAAACCACAATTGGCAATACCTGATTTGAAGACAGAAGATCATTAAAACTTCTACAGTGGTTTCCTTCCTGACCTTCCTATTTGTGCTGTAATTAAATAATTTTTATTTATCTACATAGCTTTCTAACACAACTGCAATTGTTAAGAAACTGTTTAGCTTAGCATAATATACATAAGTTTATAGCCATGTTAAGTCAATTCAAACATTCACATCCTTTAAAAAGAACCTATTTAAAGGTATATACTTACTAATTACAAAAAATGAATATAGGTCTCTCAGAGTGGATACTGAAAAATACTTTCTTTCAACATAAGTTAAAAGAATTGTATGAATGCCTAACCCACTCTCTGATGGGCTATTAAAACCACTCTGAGTTTTACCCTGAATAAAACTAATATAAATAGAATAAAACTTGATTCTCAAGTATGTGAAATACACAGGACACCACCATTTCTATGCTAGTATACAAGAGAAAGAAAAATTTGCCCCCAAAAGGTCCAAAATTAGTGAGACAGATTATTTATAGCTAAAACAGTACCACTGTGATGTGTAAAGAGGAGGCCCCCTAGACCCTTAGCATGGAGAGACTTATTTGCCCCCTAACATTTGTCTATCAGTGTTCCAGGAAAGCCAAGAACCTTGTAGCTGACTAGTCTTTCAGCGTCCCATTAGGGAGACCTTTCATTGAAAGGTCTCTAGTCCTGCTGGATTGAAGAGTGGTTTGACTATCTTAGAGAAACACACCACCAGCATAAGGGAGTCCTCTCAGCAGGTCTTGCCCTTTACTAGAGTGTTACCTGCTACCAACTGCCAGCACCCATAAAGGATTCACACTAATAATTTCAGAAATAATACTGAATTAATATAAGATTGCGACATGTTAAGGTTAGAAGATTGTTGCTGACTGTATCTGACTGCAAAAATAGACTTGAAGCAATACACAGACAGACTCTAATTCTAAGTAAAAGTATTCAGGGCACACAGAGCCTGGTTCCTACCAGTTTACAGACGTCCCTAAGGAGAAGAAGACAGGTTCAGCCCCATGACTGATCTCAGCAGTTAAGATGGAGTTTTCCCTAACTTTCTATTGTTCTCAACTTGCTTATATACTATTTATTTATGTTTATATGGAGTTTGAGTGACTCTAGTCATACATACCTTGTTACTAATTAACATAAAATTCTCTCCCTTTGCTTTTAAAGATACAGTCAAAATTTTAAGAATGTAGAGTGCATTCCTGTGAGGGGTGTTTGTGCATCAGGAGCAGATAACTTTGGCATGGGGGTGTACATTAATATTATTATTAGGCTTTAATGAAGCAAATTTGTCTAAGGAGAGGGATATTGCCACAGTTGGTGGCTCATCAGTGGGACATCTTCCCCTCTTTCCCTGGTATGCTGTTTATCAGCTGGTATGCTGTTTCAGCTGGTATGCGGTTTATCAGCTACTAAGTACCATCGAGTTCCCTTCCCTGCAATGATTTCCACAGAGTCTGGCCATGGTGCCTCCATTCCATTGCATCCCCCTTAACAGGTGATGGGGAGTCATTCTGGAGAGGTTTCAAGTCATGCACCAACCATCCCGAAAGCAGCAATTGTGATTTACCCTACATTATAACTCCTGTTAAAATGTGAATATAACCTTTAAGTTTCCTCTAAGTGTATCACCAGTTACCAGGCCACAGGGCCCACAACCATGAAGACTAGGAAGCTTTCATGTGTGTTCACTAATGACATAATGCATTATAAATAAAATCAAATAACAGAATGAAAAACAACCACAACAAACCACTTTGTTAGCTCAGATCTTTTCAGTACGTAGACTCTATGCCTTTCTAGAGGAGAGCTGGTACTATAAACAATTTTGATAAACATTTAGAAACTCAATTTTGATGATCAGAACCTTTCACTGAAATGACAGAGTGCAATTAACCAATATTGTTGTGCTGTTCAACAAGCTAATATAATGCTGCTTTCTCTAGCTTGGTTCCTTGAACCTCTTTGCAATTCTGCAGGGACAGTTTGGCATGCAGTAGCAGCAGACAATTTAGTTTAGTAAAATTAGTATCTTTCTCCCCTGCCTTTTCTTTTGTTATTACCATACAGAGGAAGAAGTTAAAATTGTTGTCTGCTCTAAACTCCCCTCATGTTTGTGGCTTGATGTTTAACTTTTTCCCTATTTTCCTTCAAAGAAGTTGCTATTGATGTTTAAGAAACATCCTGCTTTTTCATACACTCCTAAAGTTTGACCTTGAAAGCAAAGCTTTTCTCAGGGAACCATAGTTATTCTGGTGTAAAAAAGAAGCTTAAGATTTAACAGAAGTCTAATTTCTTCCTTGTTCAAAGCAAACTTTGTCTTTTGTAATCAACAGGATAGAAAACTTAATACTAAAAGGTCTTTTCCATCTACTTAAGTACTTGGAATGCCTTATTTATGTGGGCAAGTGGGTATTTTTTCACAATTCTGAAACTCTGCATCTGCCTGCACAAATACATATTTAAAATAAACCCATGCATCCAAATATGTGCATTTTTGACTAACTAGTGCTTCCACAACCATGTGCTCAAAGACACTGTGTGACTGATGGAATGGGTCAGAACAGGTCAGAATATAAAAGAGTGCATATGCACAGCTTGGATGTATCTGCTGTGGTAATGTGTCCACTTCACCCGGCAGAAAACTCATGTGTCCCTTCATGTTGCTGAGGATGCAGTATGGATACATCCTGTCCCTTGTCTAATCTCTGAGGAGCTAAGCATTGTCTTTTGGATGATGCTTTGAAAAATCTTGGGGCAAGATTCGAAGAGCTCATCACAACACTCAAACCCCATAAAATATCTGAAAGACAAAAAAGCACTTTGGACCAACCTAATGTCTAAATAAATAACAAGTGTTTCAAGAGAGAATGGACTGGCTGTCACTCACTGTTGTTGAAAGAGAGAATTCCCAGTCTAGAGAAGCAGATGAAGCATGTTTTGATATTGCTGTACACTTGTCTCCAATTCCATTTACCATATTTCCATATATGCAGCTCTGAAAACCAATTGGTTTTCTTGTCTTTCAATATGAGAATAATCTACTTAAACCTGTAATAGAAACAAGGTCTAGAAATTCCATGATTTTACTGACTTGAACCACAGGATAAGACTGATGTATGTTTGCCTACACAGAAGCAAGTTTTTGGCCATCTAGTCCTAGTAAGCAAAGTATTTTGCATTGTCAGTGAGGACTCAGAACCACCTTGAAAGAATCATATTCATAAAGCAATGCCAATAATCAAGAGAAAAATTACAGGGTGAGGGGGGAATTAAATAATTTCATCCCTAAAACATGTAGTTGAGAATCAATATTGTTATTTGAGTGTGCAAATAAGTAGATACCTCCCAAAGTAAAGGTAGGAGGAGCCTGGAAAATGAAACAGAAGATACAAAAGCGGTGATTTTAAAATATATTTATTGATGAAGCACCTAATTTTTTTTTCCCTTTTAAGATGTTCTGACTGTTCTTAGTAGCAGGCTATTTTACAGATGGCACCTTCTCTCTCAAGCAATAAAAGAGCTAAGTTTGTAAGCCCATGGTCAGATATCTGAAAATCAAAAGTATGATCTCCAAGTAATTCCTAATACATTTCTCATACTTGTTTGAGGTTTATTTATTTGTTATTTTGGTTGGTTTGGGGTTTCTTTTGCTTTGTTTGTTCTTGATTCCAGCCTAAGCAAACATTGTGGTATGAACTGCTTCTCAGCACAAAACCAGGAAGGATGATGGTGCTGATTAGAGAGCAGAGACCAGATAAGCTGTATTCTAGCTATTTCCCAAAAAGGTCTCTTAAGAAAGAGATGTGATCTTACTAATGCAATATCATGTAATTCTTCCTGCTTATGCAGCTTCTAGCTCTTCCCCAGGCATGAATAAATACACAACTAGACTCTCCACTTCTTCAGGGGAAGTCTGTGAAGAAGGGTCTGCACAGCACTTAAAGGTGCAACAGCAGGGCACAGCAGAGCACTTTTAGTCATTGTTCCAGATTGCAAGGCAAGATGTATTCTATTGCCATCAGTATGGCAGTTGTCTTGTGTCAAGTGGGCAATTCTCCTTATCTCTCTCCCTGAGTGATCATAATCACTCCTCTCTCGGCAGGGGAATCTGCTGATAACAGGCTATTGAATGTCACTGCATGGCTCATAAGAACTATAACATCCCATTGTGAGATGCTCTGCCCCGAGGGAGGAGCCAAGCATTCCTACCCAGATACAATCTGAAACACCAGCACGGCTTCCCACTGGATTCCCCAGAGGAACAGCAGCTGCTTCTACTTCCATGGATCTCCTGAGGAAGAATACCCCCTTTTTCTACAGGACCCCCCTGCTCCAACAGAGCTACACCTGACACTGCAGGAGGACTGCAGCCACTTCTCCAACTGGACTGCTACCAACACCCTGACCAACAGGGTGTCAGGTTGAGTTCTGACTCTGTCAGTGTTGTTCTAGTGTATTGCATTGTTTTATTTTATCCTTTTATTTTCTTTTCCCTCCCCTATTAAAGAACTGTTATTTCCTGCTCCCATATTTTTTGCCTGAGAGCGCCTTTAATTTAAAATTCATAGCAATCCGGAGGGGTGGGGAGGGTTTGCATTCTCCATTTCAGGGGAGGCTCCTGCCTTCTTTAGCAGACACCTGTCTTTCCAAACCAAGACAGTCATGGAGAGGTGGGGAAGATAGGCAGGAGGTAAATATTTATGTCAGTGGCCAGGTACAAGCCTTTTAACCTATTCCTTGTAGAAAAATATTCCAAAGTTCTGTCTACATGCAATATATGTTGTTATAATTGGACTAAATAAGTGCAATCTAACTCAGTGTTTGGCAGTGAATAAAAGCGTTCCCAAATTTTCTATTCTGAATATCACATAATAGGGAATAGTTTACCTGTTGATTTCTCTGATGACTAAATAGGTATCACAAGCCACACAATTTATTTCCCAGCTATACTGGTCCTCTTACCATTGATTATCTACCACATACAGTGTATAACAACCATCTTACCTTAAAAGCAAAGAAATGATCTGTGTATTTGTCACCAAACACAAACTTGGCACCTGCATCAGAGTACTCCAGAAAAGTCTGGGGACAGAAAGCAAAGTAAATTAGCAGCCATAAGCTCTGAGTACCTGCCAAAATCATACAAAATACTTCTAGTTGTCTTGCAGAAATATGGTGAAGTCCAAGAATCTTGGGCTCTGATTTGTAGGGGTCCAAGCCTGGTTGACTGTACTTGGCTGAACTGAGGGTATCCACTCTGCTCTGTTGAGTACCTGACACAATAGAGGGCATAAGCTACACTGAAAAAAAATTTACTTTTTAATCCAATTCTGTGGTGCACTTCTATGCTCCATCTGATGCAAATATGTACAATGAATTATAGAGTTTAAAATGGAGATTTGACAGCTGAAGTAATGAGTTTTGAAAGGTGTAGCTAAGAGCTAGCCTGAGGGAATCTTCTAGTTTAAATTCTGATCCACTGCATTTTTATACTTCTGATGCATATTTATGCATTACTGATACTATTTAAAATTGAATTAAAATACAGTTTATAATAGCTACAGTAATTAGTTCTGACAGGATAGACTGTAAGACTTGAAAACATGAAGCTAGCAAAAGGGGACACTAGACCTACTTCACTCAGAGACTGAGAACCTGGTGACAAAACCCAGATGATTCCCACTGCCTGCAAATGAGACAGACATCAGATCTGTGCCTTTGCTGCTGCACAGAGACAGTACATTCTGCTCTGTCTGGTTTTACATGTCCTTAATTACCTGTGAAGAACAGCTGTGAGAAAGCATCCCTGAGGTGAAAAGTCTGAATGTCCTTCAGTGGGTATTCTCTGATGTATATTTTGGATATTGCTTATTCGTTACTTTATAGTAGCAAACTTTTTAAAAAACTTTGTGTCTGCAGAGCTACCTGGGGATAGATCCTGTCCACTTTCTAGAGATCCCTTCCAGCATGCAGATTTGGATTTTGCTACCTGTATATAGCTGAATTAATTTTCTTATATGTCATGAGGACTGTGAAATGTCTCTGATGCCAAGAAGGTTGCTTCTCTGAAGACAACTAGGGCTGTTCTCTAAATGCCAAGGCTTTTCAGCATATTGTGTTTATTGCAAGGATGATTTGGAATTGAGCCATTTCTAAGAGCTCCTATGAGTGCCTTGACACAACAGTAATTTGTGTTTCAAGAATGACAATTTATAATTTCAGCTCAATGATGGTAAAGCCATTAATAAATGGCATTACTTTGACTATTGTATTAACTGAACAAAAAAACAAAGAGAAGAAGGTTAAACTCAGGAAGTCAATTACCTTTCTAAGAATCCAGTTTTTCTCAAGAGAAGAAAAAAATCAAGGGACAAATGGATCCTTGAACAGCCTGTTTGTATAATGTAAGACTCTCAAGACAGAAAATTATTTTAAAAAAAGCAAGGATTTTGCTCAACAGCCTACCTGGATCTGAATGCCTAGCCAGTTAAATACATCAAAACCCACTTTAGTCCTCAGAATAAGAATCCCAAGAATAAACTGCATTCCTATTCCTGAAAACACTGGCCTCCAAGCAACCTAGATAGATAGAAAAATAAAAACACTGCTTGTTATTTCCATAAATAATAGTTTACTTTGGAAGTTTGTTTAAATAATGTAAAGGGATAGTCTGACTATACTGCAGAATGGGAGCAGTTGGTGAAACAGGTTGCAGGGGACTTGGATCTTCACATATCTGGACAGAGCATAAGGAAATTTTGCTACAGGGTTTGTCCTTGGGTAATTTCAACTCTGTTTATGTCCCCTAGCTTTAGAGACTTTTGATACTGGAGAACTGCTCAGTTTTATATTGTGATTAATCATATAAAGGCAGTCATAGGAGGAACTGTGGCTGCTTATGATGAGTTCCTCTTCACTACACTTATGATTTCTGTTCTGCTGCCTCAGAAAACATCCTTGTTTTGTGAAAATTGCATCAAATCACTTACAAAACAAAGAGCTATGATGGCATTCTCTAATTTAATCAGATCATATTTAAATAACACAAACCAATTAGGTATAATGAGGGCTCATGGGAGAGCACAAAGCATTTGAAGTATGAGTTTTCACCTCAGTTGGAGACAGCAGCATTTGGAAAGGATATGGCAAGTTCATTAGTCCTTGCTGAGAGGACTTCACCTGTTAAGAAAGTCTCAGCACTGATGGAAGTCATGAAAAAGTATTGGGAAAACTTGATGACCTGGACAATGTACATATGATTAATGAAAGAATGCAGAGGTATATGAGACATGCAAACAGGAGTAAAAGCTGAAGTGGTAATTGTAGTGGCTGAAGGAAGCCCTTTGTAATACCACAGCAAAACCGAGTGGACATTTCTCATAGAAAATTAAAATGGCATTTGTGAGCTTATGGAGTGGGTGAGCAAAAAGTGAGGACATCAGCTCAGCCCCAGGAGCTGAATTTGCAGTGGAAAACAAACTTGTGAGGGGTTAAGAGCTATATTAGTCTATCATATCTCTGGTTCCAGGTAATTTGTATTGATGGGGTGACAATGTCCTCAAATAAGTGACTGTGGTGTGCTGAGGACTGTGGTGAGTCCTGTGGGTGAAAGCATGGAGAAGGCCTATCTCAGTTTGAACTATATCAGGGCTGGAATAGAAGGTGGGCAGCAGTTTTCCAAATAGTGAGACAGGTGTTGGTACAGCTCCATACATGATCCCCAACAGCAAAATTACTTTCCTCAGAAATTAAACCAAATTCTTGGTCTCAGGCAGGGCTATATTCTTACTTTCCCACATTTTCTTACTCTTACTAGACTTGGTGCTAGGGTCAGGGTATAGCTTTTTTAGACACAGAATAAAAAAAATCCCAAAAGGCACATCATGGAATAAATACTCACTTGGGTTGGATATTTGGAAAAGATAAGCATCAGGACAACATACATCACAAGCCCACCAAAAGAGATTAGCTGACGGGAACCTTGTTTACTTGTGTCAAAGATGAGCCAGCAGATGATCATTATAATAAGAGCTGCACACAACACCCTAGGGAATAAAAAGCATCAAGATGTCCTAAAAAAGATGTTTGGGATACTCATTTCCCTTGCCATACCCAAAACATTTACATCTCTGTTTGTGAATATACTCTTTGCACAATGAGTTGCACTGAAACCTGTAGCTCTGCACAAGCAGGAACCTGCCTTTGCTGAAGTACCTCTGACAACAACCCTTGGTGGCATCTGGAAGAAATGCCCTCCAAGCCAGAGTATGGGAAGAAACCAAAAAAAGCATGAGTGACTCTTGTCTGGGTGCTATTTCTATTAATTGAAACGTGATATCTTCCTTTCTCACTTCATCCTTCTTTTCTTTCCCTTCCTTTCCTTTATTGAATCTTTAGTTCTGGGCAGGAGAGGATGTGGTATTTTATGTTTAGCTGGTGGGCCTATGAAGCATGCTCCTCTGAAGAGCAAGCTATAAACAGCTCATTTCTTTGTAACCATTTGTACTCTGTTAAGCTATCTCAGAAACAAGGACGTGTATTTCTGTGTTTCAGTGTTTCTATGGTTCCCACTAGCAGAACCATGTAAAGCTTGTTTATTGAAGGTAATTATTGTAACAACAGCCTGGAAGGCAACACAATACATCACCCTATATACAGAGAGGACGCATAGTCCCAAGTCTTTAATGCTAGTGTTGTCTAGCAATAAGGTTTCACTGATTTCAGTGATACCTACATACGTTAATTTAACCTTTAGAAGGAGATTAAAAACATTTCAGGAAAATCCCACAAAATACCTTGGCTGTTGCAATGCTGGGTAACCCTTTCTACACCTGAGAGACTTTCTCTCTGTCGGAAAAAAACAGTTAAGCACCTAACCTGTGATATGTACAATTTAAAGATTGCAGCCCAGGTAATATAGCACTTACTGCGCCCCTTTTTTCTATCTGTTCCTCAGGGCTCTCCTATTCCTTTTGCTTTTTCTCCCAGAGAGGCTGCCAGATCATCTAATGGAAATGCCTCTGTGTGACTGCTCTCTAATACGGCTGCTGAGCAGAAGGACCACAATCTTTGAAACACCTTTTTTAGGAAAGCCATTTATAAATCTTAAGAATAATCTGGGACATTATCCTGAGCTGAGAATTACTCCTCCTTAAAACTTTTTCTTCCTCAGCCAGGAGGTGACCTAGCTGAAATAGATGGTAGCTGGCCAATTTAGTTTTTCTTTTTAATGATATTTCATTTGTTTTTCCTTTGGTCTACAAGACTCCTTTTTCTCCTCATTTTGCCAGGGATAACTTCAAGATCACCGATCACTGCTCAGGAATACTTGAAATAAGTGTCTAACAGGTCTAATTACCTACCATTTATCTACCAGATGAATGTCTACTATGCCAAAGGATGCGTAAGGTCATGCAATCTTATTATGACATTAAATCTGGCTGGCATGTTGTGATTCCTGAAGGTCAAGTAAAAATTGCTAGGGGGATAAGTGTCTAGAAAAAAACATGTCTAGATAATATACTCCAGTCTTTAGCAGTTTGCAAATGTTAGATTTAAGGTTCTTATGAACCTAACAGCTCTGTGAGCAGTGAAGAACTTTCTGGTTTTCAGAATGAATTCAAAAGACTGCAACACATGAATTTTTGTGAACATATTCTCTTTCAACCAAAAACTTTTCCCACCTCAGTTTGTGGTATTTTTCCGATGCTTTTTGCCAAGACTAAATTATTCTGTGATTTTAATGAGATATGTGTGATTGACCCATCTCCCAGTTCTTATGGGGAAGTAAGCTGAAATAAAATCATAGGGGTAACTTGACGAGTGCATTATCCTTCAACATAAATAGAAAGTAATTCGTATTTACCATTTCAGCCAAAACCACTGTTTTTTCAGATATCGGTCTCCAGGGGAAAAGAATGCAGCAATTCTGTCTTCATACTTAGCTATAAAAAAATCCCAGCAGATGAAGAAGATGGCTAGGACAGTGATGACAAAGAGGGGCAAAGCTCTCTGAAAATTCAAAGTGCAGGCTGCAATAACTACTGCCAAGTATGCTGTCACAGAAACAAGAATATATATGTTAGTTAGGTTGGTCTTTTTAAAACAGGATCAAATTTTAAATTTATTAAGAGGTGATCAAAGTCAGGCCTATGTTTATCTTTTAGGTGCTTTTCTGACTCAGCCTAAATACGGAAAAATCTTACTTTTTTTGATAGTTTTGTTACTTATGATATGTTCATTGATATGAAAGGTGGCTTTCATTCTGTCAAAGCAGATTATATGCTTTTGCCAAGGTAAATTCATATGAAACATGTTTATCACTCAGAAAAATGAAACCCATCTACAAGAACTTCTTTTTCCTGTGTAAAAGTTATGAATTAAGAGCATGAGTCATGCTCCTTTTTTCAAAAGAGGATGAGTTTGTCCAATAAAACTAGAAACTATCACTTATAAACATATGCCATTTGACTGATTTGATGATCTGAAGTAATTATGAAGCTTAAAAGTAAATCCCATAATGTAGCTATGAAATTATTTATTTGACAGGTTCACTAAAGATAAACACTGGCCAAAAAAAAAAAAAAAATCAGTTTTTGTAAAGAATGATTGGATTTTGTCCATGGCAAATAAAGAAGGAATAGTGATTTTTGTAATACAAGTTGGTTTTTATAGAATTAATGTATGAAATCCTGACATATTTTAGAATTCACTCCCTTTCTTGAGCCAGAATATGTCTGTACTATGATAAAGAAAGACAAGATGAATTATGAAGGCAGGATACTCAGCATGCAAGCAACACTTTTATAACCAGATCCTGGTTTACTGTCTCAGACATATTTCAAGTCTCTGTGTTCCCAGTGTTCAAGTAGGAAGATCTCAAAAACAAACTTGGTGAAGTAGAAGGAAGCAAACCAACCTACTGGCTAATTAGGAAACGGAGAAAGAAGAATGTCTGAATGATTTTGCAGTGCATACTGTCATAAGTACATTTGGTCCAGAAAAAATTTGCAGTGAATATGGAGTGATATGGGTCAACAAAGAAAGCCTTCATTTCCAGCCTGATGACTTAAGTTCAGTCCTATTTGGTGCCTGACAGTTTCTAAAGTGATTTCATGGTCTTGGACAAGTTACTGAAACTGTAATTTTGGAGTCAGCTGGTAATGGAGTAGACACAAAGTCTGAACTATGCTGTTATCACAAGTGTAGTTGCTAGTCAGACTTCAAACATGCTGGAGAAGCAGTTTAGCAAGATTTGTGCTTTTGTTGTGTTTGGGAATGAGTGGAGGCTTTGAAATCTAGAATTTTCTCTGGAACTAAATTCTTAACTACTTTGAAATACTTTGTTAAAGAGAGTCAAGAGTTTTTATGCCAAAGACAATGCAACTTTAATCTCATACAGGTAAATAAATAAGACTTCATCAATCCTGTGTGTATTATACTGTACCTGTTATTAAAATTCCATAGACCACATAATGAATTCTGGTTTTATGTTTCTTGCAAAATTCACAGACTTCATCATACCTTTTTTCTATATGCCTAGGAAAAGAAAATAACAAAAGAATAGAAAAGTAAGCTTTTGCAGAAGCAAATTGTGTTAAATTGGTCAAAATTTTTCCATTGAATTTGGAGAGGATTATATTTGGATCTCAAAGTGCCAAATATAAAGTTCCTTTTGACAATGACTTCTTTGGATTGATGTTGGGCAGGTGAAAAAGAAAATATGGCAGATATCTAATGGGACAATCTATCATCTACATAAAGGACCAAAATCAGCAGGCCAGTTCTGCTACCCTCTGAAATGCAGCTCTTCTGTGAAGAGATCTGTTAACAGGGTTGGTGCAAATTGAGAAGGTAGTTCAAAGATTTAGTGTCCATTACTAGACCCACAAAATCTGTTAATACAGCCAGACCAGGATTATGATGTGGAATAGAAGGATTGCTGTAATTGTGAAGGCCTAAGGCTGCATTTGTGTGCGCATAAAATAACCAATAGCCATCTAAAACCTTATTACAGTGTGCATAGATGTTTCTGGACTTTTTAAAATTTGGTTGTTATTACACTAACTTTCCATCTCACCATCTCGTGGAAGTTAAAATGGTTTGTTATATTTGGATGTCATGCCCTAGTATCAGTTCTTCCAATTATAAAATATTTTCATTTCCTTTGTTTTCCTCACTAAAGGTAACAGCATGATTTCATGAGGGAGGTTGAAATTTAGGGAAATAGCAGTTAAGGGAGTTAATTCAACAGAGGTTTCCAATCTTAAATATGCTGGTGACGTGAACATATATATCAATTACAGAAGCAGTGGCTAAAAAAAACACCTTCATATTGTGCAAACTGGAAAAAAAAATTACAGCTACTTCTCTTTCATCTCAGAGGCACTGCTTTAGAGAGGCACATCTCTGAAGCAGTCCCTCACATCCCCAGTCCATAAAGGCAATGTTATATTTAGAGATGCTAATTACCCAGACTGTACTTGTTTGGAAACTAAATTCAGCTGGAGTTAGATGCACACTGAAATCCAACATGAATAACCTTATTTTCTGCACTCCAAAAAAAAAAATCAATTAATTTAAAATAAATTTGAGAGAAACAAGAAATATTAATTTAAATTATATCAGTACACTGAAGGACAGAGCAGGAGCACACTCCTTCACAAGTACAGAGAGTAATAGGTTCTCAGAGAAATCATGATTGCTTTAGATACTTCAATTTCAGTTCTGGGAATTCCTGTAGCTTCACAAATCATAGCACTTTTTTTTTTTCTAACTTGTAAGAACATTAGGTTATCTCTCCAATCTCAGCAGAAAGATTAGATACAACAGGAAAAGAAAAAAGGAGAAATGAGAGACAAATAGATTAAAAAGGCAGTTACTTTATCAAATTTATGGTTCATCCATCACCCAAGAAAAGGAAAAAAATACTATTACTGCTACTTATGAGCCCTTTGGGATTAAAAATTCTTACTTTCAGATTACAATTTTTGTAATTTCTTAATTTATTTAACATTTCTCTCTCTCCTTTTTATTTTATTAATAAAGGTTATTATGACTTATGTACCACAATATCTTAAAATATTTAAGCACAAAAGTCATAAATATGCAGCTCTGTTCTGAAAGGCAGCAGAAAAAATATGTTCCTTATGAAACTTGGTTAATTTACTAAGGAAAGATTGTTTTCTAAAAGCTGATCATATAGGCTTGAAATATAACTGATGTTGAAAAAACAGATCACTTTAGGACATGAATGTAAAATATTTATATACAACAAAACTATTCTTGCTTGCATTTTGTAACTCAGAAATCAATTCTCTGTTGTGCAAGCAACTCAAGAAGTGAATGTTAAAACCTTGCACTGGCAGTGAATCTGTGTTATCAAGAGACTGGTCTTTTAAAAGGGCTCTGTCTTAGTACTGAATAGCCTGCAGTCTAAGACTATCTGTTGAAAGAAATCAGTGACACACATGAACATTTAATATGATTTTAAGTATTAAAATCCTAATTTTTTTTATGTCCTTAACAGGGTTTGCAGTTTCCTAAAAATACCTAGTCCTCAAGTAAAATGAGGATGTGTGCTTTCACTCTGTGATCACTTGGAAGTAGAGCAAACACAAAGCAAAACTTTTGTTGCATTAAAATGGCTTTTTTCACAGCTATGCTGTTCTCACTTTGTGCTGGAGCAAATGGCTATGCAAACTGAAAGACACTAGTAAATCTTCAACTTCCTGAAAGTGACCACTCTTTAAGACCTTTGTGTAAAAAACACTGCTCTAGTAATATTGGAAAAGAAGCTATTGTACAAAAAAAAAAAAAAATTCCTTTAATTTGCAAGGCTTCAAAAGGTTAGTTCCACAATCACAGATGTCATTTGTAAAGTATAATAATTAAACAAGTTGTGTTTCTGTATTACAAAAATTTCTGGCAATACAAAGGTCTGTGTAGCATAGGGGTATGGCAGTGAAATTTAGAGCTGTCACTCCAGAAGCATAAACACTAGCAGCCTTTTGCTAGTCCAGGGTGGAGTGGAAGATTTACTCATGCGAAAACACATTACCCTTTCAAGCGTGGTTGCTCATCATCTATGGAGGCACATTTGTTTTCATGCAGATCACTCTCAATATTGATGTATTCATCCCCCTGGAAAGCAGATCAGTGCAGAGGTTGTCAGAGGGGTTTATGCTCCTTAGGTAGGGTCCACAAAAGCATCTTCTTCGGCCAGCATCCCCACTGGCAGCTGGCTGAAGAAGCCTCTAGAATCTCCTGTCTCCACTGCATTCATGGCTCCAGCTCTCCATCTGCCACCAAATCTGTGGTCAGTGTTTAGACCAGGAGAGGAGTTTCCCAAGCCATCCACACCATTTTCAAAAGGGAAATAAAGGGGGGAAAAATACCAGCGTTACTCAGAGCTGGAGAGGGCAGGGCCTCATAGCTGGACGCCCTGTACTTCAGTTGAAAAGGGCAAGCTGTGGCTTAGTCAGCTTGCCCAGCACCTCCTACAGACACCCCCGGGTTTTGTTGCTTGCCTCTTTGCAGAACTTTAATATGATGGAATTTTTATACATGACGATGGGTTAAACTGGGCGAGGCTCAGTATTTTTAAAATTTTGCTAGGCCAAGAATTTTATTCTGAAGAAAATTTTTTTCCTGAGTCCACATAAGCATGGCACTGTTAAAGGTTTTGTACAGCTACAGGCTGCCCTGCACCCTGTCTGAGGACTGCCTTGAGGCGGCCGGGAGGGGCACAGCCCCCCGCAGCTGCTCAGCACACCGTGGAGGCTGTCCTGCCCACGCCGCCCCTCTTCCCCTGTCCCACTCTGGTGAGGCAAAAGGACGAAGCTTGTCCCATGGCTACTTACCTCCATGCTCATGGTGGGGCCTGCAGAGCAGCCAGGGCCCAGGGCAGGAGATCATTTTGTTCAAAGACAGCAGGGTACCTGCATGTGGCACCCACGCCTCTCCCTTTGAGCGCCGTGACCGGCTGTGCGGCCTGGAGTGTCTGGCCATGACCAGGCAATGACAGACAGTCTTGGCCTGGCCTGGCGGACGTGTCCTACCCTCTTCCCTAGAGCGGCCCACAGTGCTCAGCCACTTTTGGAGCAGTGACAATCTGCAGGTGAGTTCACCTTTTGTTATTCTGTCACTTTTCTTTATGGTTAGTCAATTCCCCAGTCTGCTGTGGAAAGCAAGACCCGCTACAGACCTTGCCCTGGCCCCTGCATTCTGTCTGCCTGTCCCTGCTGCAGGTGCTGCCAGAAGCCCTGGAAAGTTCTCAGTTAGTTGCCAGGGAGAGACTTGAACCACAGAGTCACGGATTAGAAGGGACCTTAAAGATCATTAAAGAACAGAGTTGCAAACCCCTGCCATGGGCAGGGACACCGCACACTACACCAGGTTTCTCAAAGCCCCAACCAGTTTGACTTTGAACACCTTCAGGAGCATCCGCAACTTCTCTGGGCAAATTATTCCAGGGTCTCATCACCCTCACAGTAAAAAATTTCTTCCTGATATCTCATGTAGACCTACCCTTTTTCCACTTAAATCCAGTCCCCCATTTCCTATGACTACATGCCTCCAATAAAAAGTTCCTCTTCCTTGTTTTTTTGTAAGCTCCCTTTAAGTGCCGAAAGACCACAGTGGGGTCCTGGAGCTTCTCTTCTCCCAGCTGAACAGCCACATTTGTCTCAGCCTGTCAAGTATCTTCAGGCTTTAATTATCTCAAAGGCAAAACTAACACATGGTGAGACCAGGAGAGTATGTACATGGAAGCTGCTGTTTACTTTCTAGGGAAAGCTCAGCCTAAGACCAGCAGGAGTCTGTTGGTCCTCTTGACTGCAGTTTTTGGAGCAGGGTGCTGTGCAGCAATGTGGAGCTGCACTGTAACATATGACTGCATCTTCACTAAACTCAATTTCTTTGTCTCTTTGGTCTTGACTGTGAAATAAAGCAAACCTGAAAAATGCCTACAAAGTTACTATTACTTTTGGTAAATGGCAAATGGATGTACAAGGTAGACTTCTTATCTGAGGGACACTGAGTGGAGATAATATGTAAATATCATTTATTCCTGAGACTAAATTTGGAATATATCTCATACCAGTGCTTGTCACAGATTTTTTTTTAACCTACATTATAAAATTAGGAGAGCCCCAGCCCTCCGGGTGGAAGTGCCATGCTTTAACATTCGCAGGTAGCTACACTCCCTTTGGCACTGTGTCAACTCTTCTGGTTGCAGCTTGAAGCTCATGTCCTGCAGATAAATGCTTTCATCCCCACCATCATTCCCACTGCCACCACTTCTTGCACTGCCTAGGCCAGGTCATCCTCTCCTATCTCTTTTCCCCATACCACAATATATACTTCCTGTGCCTGGATCACCCACAGCTCAAATTCTGGCTCGCTGAATTTCTGAAGTATATGGTTTGCTTTGAGAATATAAACTGTTTTTTCTTTAGAGCATTTCATTACAAAAGCATCAATCTACATATTTTCACATTGTTCACAATGTACTTAATATGCTTATGTCACTCTTGCCACAAATGCTTTCCTACAATGACATTAAAACGTGAGAAAATCTCAGATTAAGAACAAGTTTGTGTGAAAGTACAAAAGGAAACTGGAGAATAGATGCAAACCCCTTTTATATTTTTTCATGGCCAAACATGGAACCAGGTCTGGCTCATGGAAAGTGTTGGCCCTTGCTGAGAGTTACCTAAGGGCAGTGTGGAGCATGTGGTCTTCTGCAAGCAAAGGGAGAGACTGCTAAGTCCATACTGTAAAGACCCTCAAATTCTTATGTCTCTGTCACGGTGTACCAGAGAAATTATTGATGTGAATATACACATCTCTGATACTCTTGCACAAAGTAGTGGCAAAATGTTTTCAGATAAACTTTTTCAGTGGGAAATTGGTTTCTCTGTTAAAATTAAAGCTTTCATAGAAGTCAGTATTTTTCTCCAATTTTCTACAGTTTTAATCAGTTTTGAAAGTCTTTTTTGAGTTTGATTTTTTTGTTTATTTGTTAGTTTTAACAATTTCCTTTTTGCCATCTTTTTTAAAGATTAAGGTATAGACACCATCTACCACCTTTCTCTCCTAGGACCTCAGATTCCAATCTGGTTTCCAGAAGTGCTTATCTGAACAGCCTAAGTGATCCTTTCCATCACTGTATATCTGAAATTAATTCAACTCTGAGAGCAGAAACATTGCTTTGCACCATGCCTTTGTTGCCTCTGGATCATATTCAAGAAAACAATAGAAGATAGAAATAAGTACCCACTGCATCAAGTATTTCTTATATGCTGCTTTGAGTACCATTACCAAGCTTGGCAAGTAGATATGATTACAACATAATAAAATTTTTAGAGTAGCAAGTTATTTCTGGAGTGAGGATGTGAAAATATTAATACCTAACAATGGTGAAATACCTGTGGTTTTTTTTAACCTGACTCTCATGTTTTCATGGTGGGATACTCAGTATGTGGGCTTAAACAAACATGCAGTCAAAAGAACTCAAAATTAATGTGTTTATTATTACAATAATCTGCATTGTGCTCTCTTCTTTTCTGGTCAGTTTTACACAGGATCTGTTACCTCAAGTTTGTGTTTAGCTGAAATTTTCCTTATTAAGGATGTTTATTTAATAATTCAATATCAATTTATTATTAGATATTAAGTAATATGAATTCTTTCTCTGACTGAAAGATTTTATCTCTAAAACAAATTATTACAGATTCTTTTTTTACCTTCTTATGAGAAAATGGGGCAATTCTAGGGCAGTTCCTTGTCCTGTCTCCCCTTTGATTACCATTTCTGATGCCTCTTTTGTATCTCATATAAAGCCATTATGACAATGGAATACATTTTTTCTGAACCCTACAAATGCAGTTTCTTTTTCTTTAATGTATTTTTTGAGAATAGAACTTCCCTGTCCATTTATACATTTTAAATTATATTCAGATTTTGTTAGAATATCTGTCTTGGATATACTAATACATTGCTGTCATTAACTTTGAGGTTTACTAATTTTCATAAGGTTATTTGGAGGAAAGAAAAAAAAAGAAAAAACATACCTGATTAATATGCACTGTTTCATTACTCTGTGAATTCATGATTCTCTGCGAATTGTCTCCAAGACCTTTCAGGTTTGTATCATCCACACCATCATCACTGTCATTCTAAGACCAGAAATTACATTGGTTCAAATTAGAAGCTGAAAGTCTTTCTCATGTACAGTAAGAACTGATTTATAATCTGATGCCTGGGCTACCATGGAAGCAAGTGAATGGGTGACAGGAAATGGCCTCAAGTTGCACCATGAGAGATTTAGATTAGATATTGAGAAAAATTTCTTTGCTGAAAGGGTGGTCAGGCATTGCAATAGCCTGCCCTGGGAAGTGATAAATTCATGCCTGAAGCATTCCAAAAACCTGTAGATGTGGCACTTTGGGGACATGGTTAATTGGTGAACATGGTGGGGCTAGATTAATGTTTGAACTCAATGATCTTACAGGTCTTTTAATATCTAAATGATTCTACAATTCTCTGTGCTGCTTTACCACAACTTTGCACACCAAGTTTTGGAAGCCCAAAGCTTGGTGCGAAAAGCTTGGCTGTTCAAGTCCCTGCACTACTGCACAAAGGTGCCTTGGTCATGATTGGCGCTTAACGTAAATCTGCTCTTTCCTCGACTAAACTCATGTGTCTCCCACAGTGAATTGTGCTGTTCATTCTCTCAGGACTGGTTCAACAAGTTTATAAAAATCCAGGCCTTCTCCTCACCAAGGGCAAAATGGACTATCTGAGACCTTCCCATTTGTTAGTACCTTTGCTCCATTATTTATGCTCCTTACACACATGGAGTAAATGTGAACATGTACTTGTATTGCTCAAAGAATAAAACACTCAGGCTTTCTTTACAGAGAGGAGTTAGCTTTACCACATTAATCCTCCAAGGTATACCTTTTATCAGAGAGATGAAGACAGCCATAACCAGCTCAATTAATTCTAATATTTTTTAATAAATCCTGAATCTCAATTTTCTTGTTTCTTAATGTTTTGAAGGATAAGTTATCTCTTTTTAATGGCCCTGGAATATCTGGTCTTGTAAGAAAGCTGCCTAAACAAAATTTCAGATAACTTACATCTGCAATTTTTGTGAATGTTTTGTATTTCAGTGGTTTCTTATGGCCGCAGTTACAGTACTGTAATTTCACTGGGTTTTACTGCATGAAGTGTCTCATTATTTACATGGTAATAAACTCAGTAAATTAGTATTTACAATGAAAACAATCACTTCCACATGAGCAATACAAAATAACCTTAATCATAGTAAATTCATAAAAATTTTCAAAGACAGGAATAAACAGTACTACTAGAAATAATTTGATTTTTGCCTTTTGGCAGAAACATGGCCTTAGAAGCAGCTAGAACAATGCTTATTAACATTTTCCTTAAAGATACTTTGCCTCTAAACTTCACAAAAAATCAGTTTCAGTCAAAGTGGTTTTGTAACTTTTTGTGTCTCGGAGAAGAGAAAGTCACAAGAGGCTGTTTATTCAAGAGCTGTGGCCTTGGTACATCAGTTTCCTCACTTCTTGGTGAAGAGTATCTTTTCCGTCCCTTAAGAAAGGTATTTCTGTTTCAGAAACACTTGTCACTTGTTTGCCTTCTAACCATACTATCATAGGGGTTTTTGGTAGCTGCCCCTGCAACCAGCAACAAACACAACTGCTGAACACTCCATATAATTAAAAAAAAAAAATCACAAGAAGCAGAGATTAACAGTAGCATTGAGATATATTAAAAATACTACAGAGAACAGCATAGCAAATTCAAAGCGCTATAGTTCTGTAATTCACATACACACACACCCACACACTCCTGAGAATGGTGTTTTTGAAGATTTCTGTACTTGTTGCTGAAGAAGAAAAAGCAGAAATTTCCTATACTTTTTTTCAGTAAATGTGTGAAGAATAAACATGCAAGTTGCTGTTCATGAAGTACACAAATAAAGAATAATCTATAATGGAAGACACCTCTAGAAGTCATTTTGGTGAACCCACTGCACAATAATTACATAAGAAGTTTCATTTATAGAATAATTAAAATATGAATGTATAAGTAATGTAAAAAAACAGTAAGAGCATTGCACAATTGCTGGAACTCAGCAGCCCATGCTGTAGAGTGATGTATTTGTGTCTTTCTCTGTAAATTTAAAAAGTTGCTTTTTCAAGAAATCATATTGCATTTCTGGATTTTTACCGATTCAGTAGAAACTGGTTAGTTACTATTGATAACAATTTTACTCTATTAAGATTTCTGTTGACTAGAATGGTCTTTGAATGAGTGCCATGAAGCTGAGTAATTTTCTTATTTCACAGTTGTTTCTTTAAGAACTGTGTCTTCATTCTCCCCTTTATATTTTTTGTTTGTTTTGATGGTGAAAACACATTATTTAACCCTACTGCTTAAAGGAAAAAGAAATCTATTTTTCATTTATAATAAGAACAGAAATATTCAAGTGACAAAACTGCCCATTCCCTTTTCCTCCTTACTTAGTGTCTGAGGTACTGAAGGAACACCCCAACAAAATGCTGAGGTCTCTGCTTGTCACCTACTGTTGCTGACTGCTACATGTAAGCAACTCAGCACAGGCAGAAAACTTCTACCTCATTTGCTTAGTATCCTTTTCAGCTCCCTGTAAATGTCTGGAGAACAAAACAGCGCAAGGGAAAATGGGAGTTCAAGCCTTAGGAATTACAGTTAGCACAACCCTGTTATAAGCACAGGCCAGTACAGCAGCATGTGAAGTCACATCTGAACCTACTCGACCTTCAGGTGACATGAGAAAAATGGAAGTTCACAGAGAAATTTTGATGGGAAAATTCTTTTTTGCTTTAGTGCACAGTTAAAGGATTACAGAATTGGCCCATCTATTTTGAATGCTTGTAATATAACAGCTGTTTTGAAGCTGTCTCTCTGCTTTCACAAACTGCTTTACTTTAAGAGTTTGGAATTCCCCTCTTGTAAAATACTTGATCAAATGACAAGGGCATAGCTGTCTCAACTGTGTATGCTCTTTCAATATCTGTTTAGTTGCCTCTTGACGAGCCGTTAATTCACCTAGCATTGTTGCACGACTACATTCGTTGATCTTCCCTGCCATCTCCTCCTTGATTTTGAAGGAGGATGGTTTTTGCAAAAGGCTAATAACTTCTACTGTACTTTTAACAATAGCAGACACTCTTGAGTAGATGGTGTTACGCTCATGCTGGTTAGGGAGGAAAATAACATGGCCAACCTTGCATTGAGGCAGCTGCCTAAACTGTTTATGGTTTAAGGGTGGGTCCTTATGCTGGAGATTAGAATCAGGATACTCAAGGAACTGACAAGAAAACAGATGCTTCAAAAGAAAATAGTTCAAGTTATAATGTTGGATTCTGTTGCATCTGAAGAGATTTTTTTATTGTATTTGCCCAGTAGAAGTGAAGCCGTATAGCTTACAGTTCAAAACTTGCTTTTCTTTTAGTATTCAGTGACCCTGAACACCATTCATCTAGGTTTTCCTTAATGTACTATCTTTTGTTAGCCAGTGCCATGATTCTGGAGTTTAAATGCGTTTTAATTATTGAGGAAGAATTTATTTAAATTAATAATCACAGCACTCATAAATACCTGTTGAATTATAAAACTCAATCTACAAGGCAGGAAGGATGAATGTTCATTATCCATGTACCAAACTACAGCAAATGAATTGTATAAACAGATAAGAAAAAGGTTCTGCCAGATATAAATTTAGCAGGCTGCATCTTCGTGGGCTGTTTTGAAAAGGACTGTAAATAAGACTCCCCACCTCTGAGTACCTTGTTGTTTTCTTAAAAAAAATTTAGGTTGTCAGGGTAGGATAGTCGGCTATTATCCTGAAATGTAGGGGGTTTTAATTAAAAAAAAAAGACCCCCCGGTATGGCTTTGGAAAGCAAGCTTTGAAAATGTGGAAAAGGATTACATAATTTTCTGTCTGGATCTGGTTAAATAATGCAATGCAACACCACCTCCATTTCCAAGGGTAAACATAACAGCGATGCTCATGAAATATAAATTCTAAATAACATCTTTAGTCCTAATTAACCAACCAGACAAGAGTATCTAGAAAGCTGTGAAAAATGGCAGTAAACAGAAATTGCATTTTTTAGGATATGTTTTAAGCTTGTTTGAATGAAATGGATGCGTGCATTGTGGTAATAAAATGTCTTATGCACTATGAGCAAAGGGCAGAATTTTAAAGGGGGTCCTTCCTCAAGTCAACTTAAGATCATTCTGTGCTCTGCTAGAGAAACAGGTACAGGTTGTTTAATGCATCATAACACTAGGAATAGGAGGCCAGTGAACAATAAATATTTATTAGCTGTTATCTTCCCATTGCACTGTATTTATGTTTGCCTCTGTGTTGCTTTTAACTGTAGGGCAGTTTATTCATCCCACCTACTGTTCCTTTTTAAGATGCAGCATTTATCATTCCTTATGGAATAAGTGTGACTTGATGTTTAATATTATCAGAGATCTGAATCATCAGAACTGATTAGATAAAAATTTTGCCTCTTTAATAAGGGCTAAAGACAAGCTAGGTAAACACAATCTCAGTTTTAGGGGTTATTGTTAGTGATAGAGAGTTTCTGAGCAGGAAACTGTGGGCAAATGTAGTGGTCCTCCAGCCAGCCAGTGTATGAGAGATTTGACTGAGAGACCTTGAAGGCAAGAGACACTGTAGCGTTTCCACACATTATGTATGACGTTATTGTAGCTATAGATACACAATCTGCTATGCTGGTACATAGACACTTAGCAGGAACAATCTTCTGAATTGAGGATAATGATCTAAGTTCCTTAAATTACATGACATTTTAAAGATGAAAAAAAATTAACAATCTGAATGTCTCATTATAAACAGTGCAGCAATCTGTTGATTCTACCTATGAGGCAGCATTCAAAGCAAGTGACTTTAGCATGTAGGTCTTAATAAATGCACTTACTTTTCTTAAGTTAAATACTTTATTACTGAAGGGTAGGAACACAGTAGGGAGGATTGGTGGTATAGGTAAAGAAAGATATGTGGCTTTTTAAAACCTATATAAAAAGCTCACTCATTGTATTACACCCAAATTGCTGTGGGTAATTGAGATATTCCTAGTATCAAAAATAGAGAGACAAAGAGAGAAACAGCAGAGATGTACAAATGGGGTTTATTGTCTCTTGTCTTTCGAGATCATTTTGAGCTGTTAATAAGGGAGAAATTTGCTTCCGAGTCTCCCAGGTGCTGGCATTATCACAAGCTAATAATGCAGGACCTGCAATTTACACGCTATGCTCAAGTGGAAACTGCATAGTGCACAGAAGAAGTAGCTGATATTTACAGAACCAGGAATTTTTAAAAATGCAGTTAATGGTATTAATATAACTTTGTGATGCATGGATGCAATACTATCTGAAAGTTAACATTTGTTAAATGAGGGTGTACTACCATTGAAAATGGTGATGCAGTGAAAATCCTACCACACTATAAATGGATGTATGTGTTTACATATCATTAGCAACCGAGAATTTGAGAAGAGCTGATAGTTATCGCCCTTTGACTGTTTGTGCGACAAATCAAAAATCAGACTATATATTATAACTTCTTCATCCCGTTAGCGTCCCTTGGCAACAGAAAGTACAGTG
This sequence comes from Serinus canaria, assembly GCF_022539315.1. Taxonomy (NCBI): domain Eukaryota; kingdom Metazoa; phylum Chordata; class Aves; order Passeriformes; family Fringillidae; genus Serinus; species Serinus canaria. The sequence continues at coordinate 39,160,446 of NC_066343.1, read as the reverse complement.
CTTCTCATTCTTGAGTTAATAAAGGTCTGATATATGATCCTTCATCGATCACTTGCTAGCATTGAGAGCTGTTTTACTAACTTAGTACTAACTTTACTTATTTACTTTACAAATTGTCTAACTCGGAATTACGTCGTCCGTCTCTTACTTTATCCCTATGTGCATTAATCATTAAGTGGTTCAGGTGCATCTGAAGGTACCTATGGATACTTAAAATTGTACCTATAGGGATACTTAAAATGGTTTAAAAGACACCTTTTCTGGAACACTTTTATTTTGTGGTTTAGGCAAGATACCCATTGCTTAATACATTAAAACACATTTATTTCGGAGGAATTAAAGTGTTCATTCTTTGTGCAAGAAAAACTTTAAACACAAGAAATAGCGGGACATGATGAGACTGTTCACTTTTCAGTAGCTTTTACTGTGATTTGTTTATTTACAGAATTTCACCTATTTTCTTCTGTGTCTTATTTTTTCTAGGGAGTGACTTAATTATTGAAACAGAGATAAGACAGTGTAAAAGTAAATAAAAAATGACCCGGGTAAGCAAGCTGCGTAAGGCAGAGGGTTAACCCGGGTTACACATATCTCTGAAGGAAAAGGTGATTTTCAGCTTATACCATTTAAGAGATCTCAACACCAAGCTTTTTCAGCTAGGACTCCTTCCCTTTTTGAGTTTGTAAGCACAGATTTGGGAAGCGGACGGCACTAGTTTAAACACATATTTTGTGTGAAAACACAGGATGAAACCTCTTATCTCGCTCACTTGAACTGACGGAGACTCAAGTTCAAATTGCTTATATATCTGCTCCGAAGCACAGATGAGTTGAGGGTGCTCTGATTACTCAGGAGAAAGCATTAACCTCTGGGCTATCATGTTTTAAGAGTTAACTCTCTTGCCTACATTCCGTAAATATTCCCTGATGGGCTTCTCCATCCGTATAGCGCAATGAATAAATATACAGAGCAGTTTAATGTCGGTGATGTTATGCAATAGTCCACGTGCTTAGCATCTACAAAGACCTTTCTGTGTTGATTGGATAGTGTCGGCAGATACCCACATCAGCTGCCCATTTTCTGCTAGCTGAGATCAGGAGCAGCGTAATGATCGGAGAGTGCTAACTAGAGCAAGGAGATGCTTTGTTAATATAGCCCTCTTCAGAGTATTTCACAGCCACTTATTCTACATTCAGCCAGAAGTTCAGTGAGCCAGCCAGGCTGCGGGTTCGCAAGTTTCTGTTTGTGTCTGCTTTAATTCCCGTGAAAGCGCAGGGATGCGGGGTACTGGGAAACAATAAATAAATACTTTTGGTTTTTAAAAAATTTTTTGTGGTGTTTGTTTGCCGGGGTTTGTACTTCCGCTTAGGAAATCTGCGTTTTTTAAATGGCTGTTAATATCACTTCATGCCTAGAAAATGCAAAACCTTCTCTGTTGGCTCCTTATCCTCTCTTCATGCTCTTTCGAGAGCAGAAGACAATTGCGCATACTTTATGCATGGAAGAATGCTATGCCCCACTATGATTACATTATTTTTTTTTTTCCCATATTATTGAAATACATTGCTTTGATGAGTTACGTGTCTGCTGCATAATGCTGACCTTCTCTTAAACACAACTGTAAATGACCTATCCTCAGGAAAAAACCAGCAACCGATACAGCAGTTGGGAGCCAGTTGTAAGATCCACCAGACCATGAAATATTACCAAGTCAGGACACTTTTCAAAGCTAGCTGTATACCACTGAGGAGAGCATACTCCTGAATAAGTCAATTGTGCTCAGCTTTTTTTTTTCACAAGAGCGGTGTACTTTGGCAGGGTATCAGAACGTAGAATGTTGTAAAATACCTGCAAGCAGAGGGCAGAAAATGCTTTTTCTTTGTTCGGGGTCTGAATTCAACATTGTCAATGTTTTTAACCCCTTCATCTTCCCCAGAAAGCAAAGGAAACCACGCTTACCTGGAAGGCCAAATTGTGCACTCCTGAGTGATCACTATTGGTCTCCGTCAGCTCCATGTGCCTGGTGTGGAGTTTTTGGGTGTATTTTGGAAGCTGCTTGCAGCACCGGGCAGAATCAGCCAGGACCTGGTTAATCCATCCACAGCACTTGAAGTCAAGTTAGCTGGAGGCCCTCTCAGGTTGCACTTACTCCCACTTAGCTCCACCTTCTCGCTCCACTAGCACAGCCCCTTTTGGCCAGCATGAAAAACGGTCTTCAGAGAAAAGAATGGAGGATACCTGCAGGCCAAGGATACATAGTTTACACGGTATATCTTTGGGTAGTCCTAAAGGCAAATGTGTGTATGTGACTTCTGTCTTTCCTCGGTTTTGTGAGACGAAAACTTCCACGTCCAGATTTTGAGAGACCAACAGATTTTTTGTCCTTTTTTACAGGTATTCTCAAGTCATTATTTTTCATTTTTTGTGATATTATGGTAGCTTTATTTTCATAGTAGCTGGGGGCTTCACCAAGCAGGAGAAAAAACAAGAATGTGAACAACACTCAAAACTCTGACAAGTGCTGGTAAAGCCACTTTCAGTTGGCATCCTTTATTTCATGGCACCGAGTCTTTTGGTTATCTGTCCACAGATTACTCACTTTTAACTGATGAGTATTTATGATACTTTTCAGGGTTGCTATTTGCAGTATTGAAAATATGAAAATAGATGTTCTTAAAAATGTCAGTTGGACCTCTTACCCATGTTTTTTGTTGACTATGGACTTTATGTATAAGGCTTGTTCTGTGTAAGTCCTGAAAACACTAGCACTATTACAGACACCAATGTCAGATTTTTATTCACACAGGATTTGTGTGAATAAAACTTTTTCCATGAAGAACAGCAAAAATGACAGTGTTCTGTTTCTTGGAAATACAGCAAAGTATATTTATCAATTCATTAGCTGCCTACATTCATAACTTTTTACATGCAGATGGAAAATGTCATGAGTTATGCCTCACCTTGTGAAAAGCAAAAAACTATGCCCTGTTTTACGTATAAAACCAGAATGGATTGGCATGACTGAATATATTATTCAAAATAATGAACAATTACATGAAAAATAAGATGATGAATCTTTCTGAGTAATCTTCCAACTGTTTTACAGTATTATAAATCATACTGTTGCAATATGTGCTTTCTGAATATTATAACTATTGCTCAAAAAGGAGGACTAGCTCAGGATTTTTGGCCAAGAATGCATGGTTTTTAATGATTTTTAGGTTTGCAGTGTTCAGAATATTTTTGGAGACCGAGGTTTTGAAATCAACTAGTTTATTGGTAATTGTATTTGCCCGGTGAATAGAGGACATTTTCTGACTAATTACTTCTTCTGCACAATAATCTTCAGCAAGAAATAACTGCAAATATCTTTAACAAATTTTATACAATTGCCTGCTTATTTCTGCATACCTCAGCTGCTTTCCCTTCCTTTCTTCCTTCTCTCCCCCTTCCAAGTTTGAACATGCTTTTGCCGCAAGGAGGTAGAGGAAACAATGAAATGAATAATTTTCAAATCCAGTCTCTGCAATCTTAAAATCTGTAATCTGTATATATGGATGGAAGAAAGTTCTACCCTCCTAACAGCTACAAGACTGTTCCTCCTGCCCATTAGATAATTTTTAACACAGTTTTTCTCATTTAAAAAATCTCAGAATAACACTGACTCAATAATTTCAGTGTTTCTGTTTTATGTTAGAAAACTCACAGGATATTTAAAACAAAAATACCCACACCTCCAAGAAAAATCCTGAACTCACTATAAAAACTATGAAATATTGTTATTTCTTGGTGGATAGAGGACCATATATTTAAAGAAAATTAGGTGACTCACTGATATTTTTTTGACATGATCAGTCAGAATTATATTTAATGTTTGATTCACAGCAAACACTTCCTGCTTCTGTTTAGTTTAAATATTTACTTGAAGATATGTTTTTTTATATCAAGACATGTTATGTGTCTGGGGAATATTGCATGTCACCATTTCATCTGATAACAAACCTGGAGGTCTGATTTACTCTTATGTGATTCTTTTGGCTGTGAGAAAGCATTAAAGACATACATTCTTAAATTTTAGGGTGTTTTTACAAGAATAGATTAATTGCTAGGCTGAAACAAATATGAGTTGCCAAAATTCTACTGACTAATAGCAGAGAAAAAAATTTACAATAATCTTAGAGTTGTTTCTAAAGAATAGAGATAAGGAACTTTATATCCATCCCCTTATTTCTGCATGAACTCTGGAATCTCTTTGTCTTATTTCCAGGAAGACCAATCAAAAGGCCTAATAGTCTTACTGAATTTCACATATAAGTGAGATTTATATTTTTCTTAGTGTGAAAAATACATGGAGGAAGTTTATTTTCACTTGAAGGAATAATTTTCCTGTGTGCTTCTCACTTCCATTTTTAATGGTAGAAGTTTATGAATTTATTGAAAGAATGTTGCTTTTTCAGTTGACAGGCCTGAGAAACTAGGGAAGAAGAGTATTCAATAGTATTAAAACAGCAATCTGGAAAAGCAGACACTACTTTTATATACAGACTAAAAAAAATTTTATGTCAATGTGTTGAGTATTTTTACAATATTATGTAAAGCTGACACAGCAAACTACTGTTATTTCATCACTTTTGTAATTAATGTTTTTAAAAAGGTTTCAGTATAACCAGCTATTTTCTTGAATCCTTTCCTCAAAACATGGGAAAGGTGGTTTCTCCCATTCCCCAGAAATTTTTAAAGGAAGAATAATATTATCACACCCTCAGAGTGGTTTTCCTTGTATTCTAATGCAGGTGAAGGAAACAAGAAATCTTGTTAGTAGGAGAGGCTTTCAGCTGAGCTTTTTGTTTAGAGGGCTGAGTGGGAAAGAAATGGAATACTGTGTCAAGTAAATAAAATATTTTGTTAGCAAATGAAACCTTCCCAGTGCTATATAACTCTGCCATGAAGTTCTAGTCACATGCTAAAGCATTCAGAACCTCTTTGTTCCTCAAGTAACAGCACAGCAATGCTCAATTTGCTCTGAAATTGGCACACAGACTGGTGAAAGCCAGAAAGGTTTTTTGGGTGGTATAAAAATATGGACAAACATCACAGCTTAATGTACACACAGCAGGTAAATACATAGCAACATGAGTCTTAGTAATTTGCTTGGTACATAGAGAAGATGAGCAAGAGTATGAAGAAATGAGTAAGGTCTAAAAAAGAGTAAAGACATGCTGGGTTTTTTCATTGTTGAATTGTGAGAAGCAACTTCATAGAACCAACAAAGTTCAAAAATTTTAGATTCTTAATTGATCCTAGTTATTATGTATAGTTTTGTTAATATTACTCAGCTGTGATTTCAAGAACATTTCAGTTAAAAATTTCTAAAGCATTGAGATAATAAAATCCCAGTTTTTCATACATATCCTGAGTAAACTGCACCTCAACGGAAAGGTGAATGAAAAAGACCATGGTTGTCTTTGACAACTGGTTGGCAAGTAGTTACTTTTTGCTACAAATACTAACATTTATCTAGTCAGTCCTGCTTATCCGTCCTCTGACTTCTCTGAGTGAAAAAGGTGCCTTCCATATTTGAAAAAACATGGGCCATAAAGATTATTTTGTTAATGTCTATAACCAACAAGCCTCAGGTGTGTGCAGTATGGCCTATTCAGTTTTTAGAAATGTCATACCAGTGCCAAAGATAAACTATAATCTCCACATCATCTTGAGAATAAAGGGTGAAGGGAAGAAACTACTGTCTTGGGGAAAGGAAACACAATTTTTTGTGTGTAAAATTGTCCCTCAACACAAACTTTTCTTGGAGAGTGTGACTTTGAGACTTGTTTTTATGAAAAGGGAATTTCCCCTCCAAATTCTCAGATACTGCTCTTATATTTTTAAGGGGAAAGCAGACAGTGAAAAGCTCTTAGTAAGATAAAAACAGTTTAAAAAAATAAAAATGGTGTCGTTTGATGAGATGTGGATGCAAACCCCCGGATCTCCATTTTTAAAATCCTTTATTTTGTACAAAGTGACTGTAAATGAGGTGGCTGAGTGGCCAGGTGCTGCTTCCATTTCTCCCAGGTTCTGCTCTGAGTTCTTACTTGTCATAGACTCTGGCCCAGTAAATCTCCAGCTCTTACTCTGTCTTGCAGCTTTCCCTCTGAGATCTTTTGAAATCAGTATGAATTTGAGCAGACATTCTCTTCCTTGTTTCTCTTGGTTTGGCTTTTTTTCACTTCCTCGTTTTTCTGTGACAGTAGAAATGAAACATTTGCATACTTCCCCGTTGAACTAAAGTTGCCCCTTCGCAGGATGGAAGCACTGCAAAAGAAGTGCATATTTAACAAAAGCAATGAATTTGGGGGGAAAGACTTCTCAGAGGAAAGTCAAGGGCTTTGAGGGCTATTTTGTTTGACTTTGTGGCAAATACCTGTGTAAAGTTAAAAAAAAAAAAAGAAAAAAAAGAAAAAGAAAAGAAATCCTGGGCACGAGTTTATTTTTACTTTATAATAATTTTACCTTTCTGCAATATTCCCATCCCAGTGGGATGAAATGCTACAGTGAGTCAACTAGACAACCAATCACTCCTGTTGTGAAAACTAGACCTCTGAGGAGCAAAGTGAATTACAGGTACAATTACTTTCTTGCACTTCCTGCATGGGCAAGTATGACCAACCCCGTCGGGAAATCAGTTTATAACAGTGATAAAAAGAAGAAATTAAAATTCTTTCTGTGATGTTAGTGGTAGTGTAGGTTACACCTTGTATACAAAGGTGTGCCTCTGGGTGTACCTGTTGTGCTTCACGGGAACTTCCCAGTTTATGTGCACGTGAGAGAGTGGATTCATTTGTGACAAATTACTTCACTGAGTTCCTAGCTTGCTTTGTCTCAAAGCAACTGCCTAGTTTACACTGGATCTCCCCAAGTGTTGAATTCCCAGAGCGTTATGCTGGCCGCCCCCATAGGAGGCTGAGACATGCTGATGGGTGTTACGTGCACATTGAGGTGTGTCAATGGATATCCTGGGTGGAGGAACTGAGTAATCCTGGGAGCTCCTCTGGGCCAAAATGTGCATAGATAAGAAAATTTGAATAAAGACTAGAAAATGTTCCAGTATAAGTAGGAATAGTAAGGTCTAATAGTCTTTTAGGAAATTAGAATGTTTTGTAGGTACTTAAAATTAGCCCATAAGAATTTATTGTCCCCTTATTAGGGTATTTGTCCTGCTTATAGGACTAGAATCTAGCAGGGTCACTGGGGTTGTAAAAATTTATCTCAATTACACAATTCAGGAATCTGATCTGATTCAGTGAAGATGTCACTGCAACACTTGAAATGGGTAGACCTGCACCATCTGTATAGTGACTGACGGTCCTGTTTGAGAGCTTTGGTTCTCCACGAAAGCATTATGTTATCAGTGCAAAAGATCACTGAAAGAAATAATTTTTGTAACTAGCACTCTGTCTGTGAATGTGTGTACAGGTCAGAGAGTATTCTTAAAGCTATTTGGTATAAAACAACATAAACTATTACTATTTGTTTAAAAGGGAAGTAAGAATCTGGGAAGTTGGTGGTTTGCTTTTTTCTTCAGTGCTTGTTGTGTATCTGTTTGTTGCTGTTACAATCCAAACAATGCTACTTACCTACTTCTTGAACTGTTTTCTATCTAAGTAAGTAGAGATATTCTGCCAGTGCAGTATATGCTCAAGTGTAGTGTCTATTTTTAAGTTCTAGCAGCACAAATCAACATTTTCTTGATGATAAAGAATTTTAAAAGGAGTTAAAAGAGAACAGCCATAGATCAGAAAAGACCTGAGCAAAAGTTCTGAAAGTGTTTGGATGTCTGTCTACAAGAAAAGCTATACGCATAACACTAAATTTATTCTTCTGTGATTGTTGCTTTCTTTGCACACTTTACAGGGTTTCTGGAGCTTGGAACTGCAAGAGGATGATGATAAGCAGGAGCTTAAACCAGGCAGTGGGAACCCTCACTGGCTGGGGAATGAAGAGAGAGTAAAAAAATTCTTTACTTGCATTCCTTACATTTAATGATAAATCACTCATTTTTATTGGGATCCAAGGTAATTTACTATGAATATATAGTGCTCCGTGTGGTGCCCTGTGGAGAAACTCATTATGCAGACTACAAAGATTCACTGCTGTAAAAATGGCAACCAGCACAGTTTATAGAGCTGGAACCATAGAAGTGAAGTTGAGAATTTTTATACAGAACTGTACCTTCAACTGCAGTCCAAAGTGCTTAAATTTGAAAAGCAGCAGTATTGATGAGAAATTTAACCTTGAAGTCTCTGTAAGACTGTCTTAACTGCCAGCAAATGGCCCTATTTTCCCTTTTTTAAAAACCATCACCTGGTCACACTGGCAATTCAGCAAGCTTCTATTTTTGGAATAACAGAGTTAAGGGTTATGCTCTAATTTACAGCACCTCTAGCGTCAGGGGCTCCTTAAGAACACAAAAACGTCATGGGAGGAGGAGGATGCATGCTACTCTGAGTACCTTTAGTGTACTAGTACTAGAAGTACTTTTTATCTAGGACCAGTAACAAGGCCTATCCAAGGACATGAAATGCTGTATAATACAAGCTCTTTTTGGGCAAATTTCTTACTCATTAACTTTTACTTTTCGTTTGTCTGTCTGTTTGTTTTGGTTGAGTTTTATTTTGTTTTTATGCTTGTGTGATGATAATAATTCCTCTGAGAGAATGGCAAATACACTACTCATACACTTCCACTAAACAATACTACTTTAATTACATACATAAATTCTGATGGAGTGGATCACTTGGAAGCAGTGCAAGCACACACTGAGGTTTTGATCTAATATTCCAGACGTCTACAGCAAGAGCAATTCTTCCAAAATGAGACCAGCATGGAGGATAAAGTCTTGAAGAAAAATGAGGTTGAATTCTAAGTTACTGTGCTAAATCTCTCCCTCATACCGGTTCCCTAGGTGCACTAGAGATGAAACAGCATCTCTCTGCTTGATGCAATGGGAACACCCAGCATGATTCTATTAAAGGTCATTTCTTGAGTCCTGAATGCAATTTGAAAGAAATAGAAGCATGAAAACCTTTTATAAGAAAGAATCATACCCTTTGAATATTAAGAAGTTAGTTCGTTGAAATACTTATATATAATTAAACACTCTTTTTATATTTTTTCTATCTGTGTGTTTTGCATTTGCTGACCTGATGCAGAAGTCAAAGTAAAATACGCTTCAGAATAGAAAATAGATTCCAGGGTTCTGAAATTCTACACCATCCAAGGGCAACATGTGAACTGGGTTTGAACTCCAGGGCATTTTTCAAAATTTCTGCCTCCAGGGGAGGGAGAAGTACAATTTAAAATGATCGTTTGAATTGTTAATGGATATTTAGAAGTTCAAGCCTTTGTAGCAGCTGAGAACTGTTAAGAGAAGAGGTCAACAATGGCTAAATAGCACTCTTAACATGCTGCTGTTAACACAGATAAACTGTTATCATCCTTTCAGGCAGGACCCGGCTTAGAGAACAATATGGAGACCTCTGGGTTGCCCCAGCATCACGGGAGAGCTGCCCAGACCAGTTCTTCCAGCTGAAATCTACTGGCTGTTGAAGTCCGGAGGTGTTTGTGCCCTGTGTCATCCCAGCAGGACCATTTCACCCACGCCCTGCACTGTTTGCTTTTTCTGGGAAACAGTCAAACTCATCTTGCAAGATAGCCAGCCTGGAATTATACCTAAGAATATGTGTTCTGAGCGCGGTTTAGTATAAGGAGTTGCAATCTCCCACTCCTCACTAAGAAATCTGGGATATTCATATAAGGTTCAAGAAACTCGAAACTACAGCTTGTCTGTCAAGGCAAAGAGCTTAACAAGGAAATGTTAACCATAAATTATTCCTCCTTTCACCAGTGGATCCTGTGTTTGTGCAACAAATCTGTTAGTGGAAAATCTGTATTTGTAGTCTCCTTTTTGCAGCTCTCGTCTGCCTGTGAGTAAAAAAATTCCAAAACTTATAATGTAATAATGTTTCTGGGCTGTAGGTACTGCTGGTTCATTAGTACACTTCAATCTAAATATTTCCTGACCTAATGATCTTTTGAATCTTTTAAAATATACTTGATAGAGTAACCTGTTCATAAAACCGACAAAGACATTTTTTCATTATGTTGCTGACGGAAAAAAAAGTAATCTGTCTCATTCCACCCTATCTCAGTGTAATTTTTCTTCCAGATTTTTCAACAACAGAGTGCTGTCTAGCAGATTTGTGTGACCTAGATCCAAAGAATGATGACAGTAGCTCATTGAACTAAAAACACTTTTGAAATTTGATGATACATATGCACAAAGCTTCTACACAGGGGATTCTGTTCACTTTAGTCGTCTTATTCCCCATATAGTTCCTTTTTTGGCAGACCTCATACAGATTGCAATTTCTCCACATGTCTAAATTCCACATGTTTTGTCCTGTACAGGTCTATGACATTCTTGAGTGTTACTGGCGAATAAATTAAACCTTTTTAAGAACTAGGTGAGAGTGTACCATGAAGAAAGTCAAACTCTAATCCTTCCAGGATCCATTTCCAAACCTTTGTTGAGTATCCAAACACAACACAGTGGACTGAGTCAGGCATATTCAGAATGTATGAAGAGTCAAACCTAGCTTAAAAGTAGTGAAGGGGAAAATAATTTGTTTACCATTGGACTAAAAACTACCTAATTAGTTTAAAAGCAGGAAGGAATTGCAACCTGAGGGCAAGCTGTTCCAGTTAATTATGGAACCGGGTGCAGAGCATAATGAGAGAAAAGATATTGTGTTGTAGAAAACTAGCAATTGCCAGTTGAATAGTGAATACCGCATGGGGGAAAAAAAAGTAAATACCGTGTCACATGTCCCTTTAACCACTGTAAAAATACTTGCTGCTTTTTCGACTCTTGGCGTGGACTTCTTTCAAGTTAAACAGGCTGTGCATTGACACCTTCTGGAGCTGCTAACTACCATCCAAGTCAGACCCTCTCTCAAAAAACTGACTCTTCAGGCCGTGTATAACCAGTAACATAAACACATCTGCTCCTGACTGAGTAGCCAAGCCCTCTAAGGACAGCTCTAACTATTTGTGATGGATTATTCATTTTACAAAGCATTACATTTAAGTGCTTTAAAGTATATTCGAAAACTCCACTGGAAGCAAATTGCCTTGTAGAGTTGTCTTGCACCAGCTGTATATAAGATTAATTGTTAGGCAGCACCAAACCACACTGTGTGGGAATCATATTACAGTCCTTGTAGTGATTGATGTGCAGAACTATGAAAGGTTAGGTGCACTTCCTGACCCCTTTGTTTCTTGGAAAGGGGAAACAAGCTCTAATAAATTATGCAATTTTAAGCAGAGGAGTAACATTTCTTGGTAGCAGAAATACAATATATGTATGGGGTTTACTAGATAGGCCACACACCACACTGTCAGAGCAGGAAGTCTCTGTTTATTCTAAAGTGACAGTCTTAGCAAGCATAGGTCTTTTGAGCTGTCTTTCAGGTCTGAATAGTGAATGTAAGCATTATTCTTGTTCTCGTATGTGATTATTCATATGTATACAGTGAATGTAAGCATTACTCTTCTTATTTCTCGTACGTGATTCTTCATATGTATACCCTGACTCCCTGACGAAATAATGGAAAAGTATCTGGTCCATGCATATTGACAGATGCATTCTTTAGTGTACATTCTTATCCGTTTTCCTGCCAAGAGTCAAAGTTTGACTTGAAAGAGTGGGCTAGATTCCCCTGCTGCTTGTGAGAGCTCCCAAATGGGGAGGCCATCCTTAGTCCCAGATTCTTTGTGGAGACACAGGACCAGCCAGCTCCCTGCTCACACACTCTGATGACACTGAAATCCCACCTTCTGTTTTGCTGTGGTATCTATACTACTTGGATTATCTGTAATCTTCCTTTTTTCATCACTTACATTAAATCACTCCTATCTTGTTTATATCTAGCCTTCTTAAATAAGGATTTCCTCTCTTTGGAAAGATCAAAGCTCAGCTATGGCCAGTAGTACTAATTACAATCATACTGATAATGAATACACACAGAATAATTAACCTACTGCTGCCTATAAAATTATATTCTTGTTAAGAGTCTTGGATTCCATTTAGAGACTGATTATCTGATTCTCTTCCTTTGTCATATTCAGGCTTTTAGTCTTCACCTTTTTGCCACATGAAATATTGAAGATACGTGTTCTATTTAATCTCTTCTATGTTTTTACTTTGGTTGCTCCATATAGTCATGTTTCTGCTTTAATCTACAGCCTTATTTATTGTAAATTCCCCATAAATTCAGTTGGCTTTCCTAATCCTTTAATTTCATCATTTCTTTTTTTCTTCCTTTCAACTTCCTAGACCCTACCCTGGTGCTTTCTAAGCTTCAAGCTGCACAGTTTCTGTTCACCATCAGTCTCCTTCAAGCCTCTCTGAAGACAGTTTAACCAGAAAACTTTCCTGCTCCTGCTTTTTGTACTGATTATTGTTGTTTGAACACAATTCCCTCAAAGCTTTTATTTATATTGTTCATGTAATAAGTTACACAGTGAAAATTAACATCCTCAGAGGAAACACATTTTTTTGATGACTGTGAAGAGCTCTTTGTACATTACCTGCTTAAAATAATAAACAATGAAAAATTGAAGTATAAATATTTTTAATGAGAAGGCATCTGTTCCCTGCCTTTTTTATGAATCAACCATCTCACAAGATTAATAAGAATAAAACTCAGCTAGGGTTTCTCTTTTTCACTGGAAATCACCATTTTTCAAAAACTGCATACATTCAGTTAGATTTTGTTGAAATTGAGCAGTAAGATCAAAATATAAAGAGGGGAAAAGAGTTTGTTGCCAGTGAGTCAGAAGGCCAGGCAGACAGTGTGGTTTGACCTACCCAAGTAAATAGGAGAGAAGAAGGGATAAGGCCCAGAAACTGGTTCCTGCCTTTGGGTGGGCAGTGCCCTGGAGGTGCCCTGTGGGCTGGGAGATCCTTTTGGATGTTGTAAGGTGCTGTTGCACTGTGGTCAGTGCATTGACTAAGACACCCACATTAATGGCAGCCCATGAGGGTGGCGGCCGTGATCCCACATGATTAAGTGCACTTTCTCCTGAAGCTCTTGACAGCACACCTAAGTTCTGAACCAAGAGAAAACACTTAAATTAAATTTTGAGGCATTCTAGGAAATAGAATAGGCTGTACAGCTACAGAAGCCCAGACATAGGGAGAATGATTTCCCATCCTACCTACACTTTTTAGACTCTAATGTATCTCTGCTGTTCCCAGGAGGATAGGTTTCCATTGACCTGTATGTTCAGATTTGTTAACTGTTTGACTTTGTACCAGACAGAATTGTATATGAACTTCCACCACCATGAGTTAACACCCTCTTCTTCATGTGCAGATGTAGATGGAAGAATCTGCACTGCTAGCAGGTCTGTTGGACACTTGATGGCAGTATTTGCTCTGGGTTCTTCCACCGGTAACTCCATTAACTCTGTTTAATGCAAACTCCGGAGAGCTGTAGGCATTTTGGGAAGGGGGTGCAGGACGGAAGGGAGTCACAGAAGAGGAGTGGAAGGACAATAAATATGATTTAGTCTCTTCGGTCCTAATGCCACAGCTGACAAAATCTATTTTCCTTTAACTATTTCATTTTCCTAGTTATTGTTGACTTTCTGCCTTGGGAGCTGACCCTGTCTATTTGATCTCAGGACAAAAGTTACGTAAACAGATTTGAAATCTATCACAGTGCAGCTAATAATGTTGATCTGGTTTCTATTGATTAAAAGTGAAGATAGGATTGTTATGACAGCATTAGCCTCCAATAATTATTGTCTTCAAGGGACTACAATTCTTCTGCAGTGGCTGAATTACTTGTCAACTTGCAGGTGCTAGGGAATATGTCTAAACAGTTGAGTAGGTGAGAGCAGTCCCCAGAAGTAATGAGCAGCCTCCTACACAGCTTCCTGCTGATACTTTGGGAAGAGATTAGAGAGTGGCTAGCCTGTATAGATGACCAAACTAATCCCTTCTAATACTGCCCAGAAATGGCAGAGGTAGAAAGGTATCAAGAAACCATCTAGGGGGAGTTGGCAAGTGCATCCTGGCTCAATACAAGGGCTACGGTGAGCAGGAATGCAGAAACCACCTTAGCACATATATACCAATACCTAATTTCAACGCCTTCTGTGCTCTGAAACTTGCATCAAACCTACCTTATTATCAAATAAAATTTGTGTAAATGCTTGTGTTTCAGTTTTGTTTTGGTTTTGTCTCTTTGTTTGCTTTTTGTACACATGAACAGCACATTAATGTGGTGCCACTAGTAAAAGCTACATTCCAATGCCCCAGTAAAACTGAGGAATGAAGCATTCTGAGTAGATATTTTCTTTCCTTAATGCAATCAGCTTTTACAGTTAATTAGAATGAAAATATATTGTAAGGTCTCTCTCCTCCCAGTTTCAGTTCTGCTTTTCCTGCTTATTTCAGAGGAGAGAATCTGTTGGTCTCATGAGATAGTCTTTACAGTATGCAATAAATTCATGTTACATTTTGGCTTTCTTCACGATGCACAAAACTCTGGATTTTTGTCCTAAAAAATGACATCAGGATTTTAAAAAAATCACTTTAGAAAACAGCTCAGTCTCCCTCAAATGCTATGAGAGGTCTTTAGTTGATATAAAGCAGTATATATTTAGTATTGCTTACTTTTACAAACCTGATCCAATTATTAATAATTTTAGTGATGAGGCTAGGGGATTTTCATGTCCAGTTGAGTCATCCTTCCATATGTTTTCATTTGAAAAGCAATGAACAGAAATTTTCCCCTCTTACAACATGGGAAGTTCAGTCTCCTTCTGGTAGTTGTTGTTTTTATCAAGCTGAATTAGTCCTTATCCCCTTGAAATTCTGGTAATAAAGAAATAATTTATGTTAAGTGAAGCAGTACTGCTGGGAGCTGGGAGTTGAACTAATCAGAATTCAAAAGTTACAGGGCCCATTGAAAACATTTACTGAAATCACTATGGTTCCAGAAGATATTAAGATATATATGTGTGTGTGTGTGTGTGTGTGTGTTTGGAGAGAGAGGAGAGCTTTGGCCCCTTTTTCATTTCCCAAAGGGATGACTAGCAATTGCTAGATTTAGGAAGACAGCAATGCACTGAGTAATCTTGCTCAGAGATTACTCTGACAACTGAAATTCCCCTCCATGGAAATTTCAAAAAATCTCTTCTCTTTGGAAAAAGTAAGTAAATTTTCTAGCATTTTCAGTGGGATGAGGAATTTGAGGACCTTTAGATAGCAGTGATTAAAATAATTTATTTAGGGTATAGCTATAGAGGTCTTTTATTATTACCTTTGGGAATCCTCATTCTGAACTTAATGACTTGGCTACAGGTCTCCCAGGGAGAAACTAGTTGTTCTGAAACCTACAGTTGAGGCTCTCTCCAGCTCTGGATAGGTAGGAACATGATACCATCCTGCAACTGCAGCCCATGGTTGTTCCAGTGCTTTCCCTGAGCTAGCTGTTAGAGTCTAGAAAGGATACAATCATGCCTGTTTTGTTGGACTCTGTTAATGAAATATTTCAGTTTTCACAGAGTACCATTTAAAAAAAATTTATGAAAATTCATTTCCCATGGAAACTCCTAGCCAACTATTTTCCATAGACGGATCAATATTGGGGATACTGGAAGGACAACACAGAAACAGTTGTTGCTGTTGTCTCCCAAGGTACCACTTCTGGAGAGTGGATTATTGCTTCATACTGGAACTGTAATGACTATGGCCATTGTGAGACAAACCCACATAATTTATTAAGACCCATTATATATTTATACCCTGGTATCTCATGTAATCTTTTCTTGCTGTCCTCCCAAGTGAGTCTATGTAGCCAAGCCTCTGTTGCCCTGGGTTGCATGGGTAAAAGCTGGGTTGTTACAGGTCCTGAACTGTGCATTCCAAGGTACTGATGCATTCCAAAAATGAGCTGTAAAAACCAAGATTGCTTTGTAACGTATTTGCTGTGGGTGATAGGAATATTTTTGTGAAACAGTCTTTTTTTCAATTTAGTCAGCTTCTCCATTTTCTAATAAAACAGGAACTCTCCCCCCAGCTCTGATGCCCCCACCCCCCCTTAAGACTCCAAATCATAGAAAATAGAAAGCTGCTCACTGAGAAAAAAAAAGTAATTGCTCTAGTGAATAAAGAATTATTCAGGTACCAGCAGATGGTGCTCCAGAGTATGTAATACTGTTTGTTGCTTTACCCAAACAGAAAAAATTCATTGCAATTTTATGACAAAAAGGATTTTTGAAGGGACTGTCCCATTATCTTTTTGAGGGAGTGTCCCGTTATCTTCTTGAATACACACAGGATAATGAAAAGATGTCCACTGTGCACATCTCGTAGTAATTTAAACTAAAAGTTTTAATTTTTACCCACTCATAAAAAATAGCTGCAAGTTTTTAAATGTCTTGAATAACTTACTTTACTCAAACACAGATTATCTTTAGTGCCTCTAGGAAATATAGAAATAATAACAGGCATAAATAATTGAATGCACATTGCCCAAACAATAGAAAAAAAAAAAAACCCACAAAATACAATGCAAACAAAAACAATTCAGAGAATAGAGGCTAGAATATTTGCAGTGCAAATATCAGTCTTGAACTAGTTCTTTGCTTTCCCAGTTTTACAAACAGAAAATAATCTAATAATCTACAGATTTAACATCATAGGGTTGGTTTTGGGTTTCAAATTCTTGTCAGTTTGTTTGTTTTTTTTGTGATTTTTTTTTTTTTTAATAGGTAGTTTTGGTGGTGGTGGTGATGCTGCTTTGAGTTTTGGGGGTTTTTAAATGTGCATTGGGTTCTAGTTTTGAGTTTTAGTTTTGGTTTGGGGTTTTTTTTCTTTAGAGTTTGCACTGGGGACCTAAACCAGCAGCCAGAAAGCAGAAATCTTTGTCTCCCTTGTCAATTATACACTGGTTTGGATAAGCAGAGAAGACTTGTGTTCTTGCAACCACCGTCTCACCTGTTCATCAGCATGTCTATACAAATAACAAGGGCAGGGCTTTTCTCCATATACAGACTTCACTTGACTAAAGGCACCTTTAGAAGTCTGGTTAATTTAGTTTTATAGATTCTCTTAATCTTAGATGTTAAAGGAGCTGAAATATTGTTGAAATGGTCTAAATGACTGGTCTAAATGTTGAGATAAAATATTGATCTGAAATTTAACCAGGATTTTAAACCACATGTAGTTCAAGAGATGTTCATCCTAGACTCTTTTCTAACTTTACATTGATTATTCAAAATTCTAATCTGGGTTTTGTTTCCATTCTACAACAAGAGCAATAGGCTTGATTGTTTTGATTTAGACCCATCCTCAGCTGATATTTTAATCTAATAATAACAGTTAAGACAAATAATATTTAAGGTAAGTTTAAGTCTTCTCTGCATTCATCTGCCCCATACAACATTATAATTTTTGATAATAGAAGTGTTGAAATGTTTGATATTCACAGTGTCATTTCAAAAACAAGTTCTTGAAGCAGTGCTCAATCACTGCATTACTTGCCTATGCAATCAACAATGAAACTCATAAAGATATCAGCAATAGAATTTGCTCTTGCTTTAAACCTCAAGAGAAAGCTTTTAGAATATTGAGTCTAAAGAATATAAAAATCAAAGCAATGTGCAAAAATCGCCTTGTATGAGGCTGTGGCCCTTTACCCCCTTATGAGATTTTTCTAACTTTGATCATTGTGACTCTGGTCCTAGTGATCTCACTGTGTTTAATTATCATGGGCTTACCTAAGAAATAAGGCAATATTTCATAGGAACAAGGTTGTTGCAAGTTTTTCTACAATTCATAGGAATTTCTTATAAATGGTACCCTAATTTTCCTTATGGATTCCATACTTTCATTGACACACAGGGATCACCTCTCCCTTTGTTCTATGAAATTCCCTTCCATGTAAGGGGATCTCTTCAAACCTAGGAAGCATGAATTGTTTTAAAATAAGTAAGAAAAAAACCCAAAATACCAAACCAAAAAAACCAAATTCAAACAGGTTGGAACAAGCTTCTCTCAAACTGTGATTGCATGAGATGTCATTTTGACGTGTGGTACTTGTATATAGATGAAAAAAGCTGCGCTACTATGATAAAACCTATCAAAGTAATATGTTTACCTTCCCCTCACAAAGTGGTTTTAATGTATTTTGCTTGTGGTATTGCAGGCAAATTTTATTTTGGAACAAACATAATTTACCATAACTTTCCATTTTATCAGGGATTGTTTACTATGGTTAATTTGATAAAAATGCAATTATATATCTACACCTGATTCAAATCAAATTGATAATGTCTGGTAATTCAGTAGTTTAAAGCTCCAATATTACTGACTCTGAAACTGCATTTGATATCATGGACAGATGCTCCCTTTTGAGTGCAGCAGCATCAGCTAAAGATGTTACTGTTCACTCCCTGTGGGTATCTTTCTTGGATGGTTTGAAATTTCCACCTCCCACCATTGTGTCTTGTAAACTGGTCCTGGAATACTTCCTAATTCAGATCAGGCAAAATAAACTAAGTTAATTCAAACTATTACATGAGCTGTTGAAATGAATACAGCTGATTTGTTGGCAGGGAAATAAGAATCATCCACATGCCCTGCACTACAAGGGTGGCAATGTGCAGCAAGAAAAAAGTTGCTAGCACCCAGGGTGTGGAAAAAGAGAAATCTTTAAGTAGCTCATCTGTGAAGAGCAAAGGTCTCTCTTTTATTGAAAGACTTTTCACCTAATTAAAGACAAATTGTAGGTGAGCTGAATGCTGAACCAGTATGAAATAAGGTGGCAACTGTTCACGTCAGGTTGCTCTTGAAGGATGGGCTATTTAGTGCTCTTCTGTCATATTCTAGAAGAGTACTATGAAGAGCTGACCTGATGCCACATAAAATTGAGAATTCAAACCAATAAATATGAACATCTGGAAGTCAAACATGTGGTGCAGGACTGAAATAAAATCCCTGGAGCTATAGGCCCTTCTCTTGTTTTATAGTAAGTAAAGGCACTGTATTTCAGAGTGGTGCCCCAGAAAATCTGTAACCTGAATAAGTCTATAGAAAATATCTGATGGCAGGGATGTGGTGAAACTTTATCCCTTTGAAGAAGAGTTCAGGAGTTGTTAGGGGCTATCTTAATATGTTAGAACTAATCTCAATGCTTGATCTTAAAGCACTCCTCCATGGAGGAGTACCAGGCTTGTTGGTACCTGTCTCCAACTTTTGCTCCTCAACTTTTTGCTTGTCTCCAAAAAATTCTTTTCTCTTGTGCACATATCATGATTGGGGAGAAAGAATAAAATTTCTCAGACCAAAAACAGGTAGCTTACTCTTCAAGCTGGTGGGTGAAAGGGATGCCAGTTCCTATTCCTAATTTTCTTTATGTCTCTTCTGATGATGTATGACAAGGTCAGTTGGGTGTTTTCATGGCTTGAATCCCATCAGAGGATGCTTACAAACTGATTCTCTGCTGCCTATGTGACTGCTTTATTTATTGTTTTTTACAAAAATGCGGTGGTCTCTTTTGACTGTATTTTGAGATAAAGCAGTGAACAAACTTTGGTTAGAGTCTGTGTGTAAGAAATGTACTTGCAACATTCAACTGGACAGTACTTATCAAAGAACTCTTTCTTGTAACTGCTCTAACTGCTTTTGTGGCAGTTAGACAATCCTGATGAAGTTTAGAAACAGAACCAATAATGTCTTACAAAATTTCAGGTCAAGCAGGAGAGTTAATATACCTTTCTTAGCTTCCATTTCACTATTCATATCTGAATAGATTCAGATATGGATCCATTCACCCCAGATTTTGGCTATAAATCCTGCTTAAGCATATCTGTAAGACAGATGCCCCAAGAAGGAGTTTTGATTTTACATTAGTGTTATGCACTTTGAACTGAGCAAGATGAAAAAAATTGGTGTGGGTATCTTGTCTCAATGACATATTTGCAGCTAGAATGTATATTGTACTCTTTTACTCCTCCCCCAACTCCCCATGAAGAGTCTGATATAACTTTATAATCCTTTGATTCCTTGCTTTGTATTTATAAGCTTTTTTCAAATTGGAGGTTTTCCATACCTACGCCTGCTCTCCTCTCTTAAGAAACATTAAAACACTGTATTAAAGTTCTGAATTTATGGCTGCCCATGAATTTCAAAGTTGGGGACAAATACAGTATAGCCTTAAAATATGTCACTGTAAAAATGTAATTAGAAGAAATGTTGAGAGGTTACTGATAAACCATCACAGAAAAAGATGAATTATGTTCTAAAGTATGTATAAATAATAGGAATAGAACTATATTTCAAATATTAACAGATTATTGCCATCAATAAACAAAGGTATCAATCTCACATACTCACTATAAGTTACATCCATTAGGTCTTTCTTTCTCAAGGACATAAATCCATACAATCTGAGCATGTATCAGTTTTTAAATCCATAAATATATTATGTAACAGCTCTCTTTGAGGAGATAATGCTTTGTTCAATATTCTGTTAAAATGTCTCAAATGAAGTAAATGGGCTTCTAGAGTCTTATTTATGGAGGCTCAGGAGAGCAGAACATAAAACATCCAAGTGAAAGTACTTGCAAACTCAGAGAGCACAGCACCCTATTCTTCTAACCAAAATGAGAAACTGACTGAGTTTCTAGATTCGTGGAACTCATTGGTGTCTGAGAGAATCCTGACTATATCAGAAACTTTACCCGGCCAGAAAAAAAAAAAAGTTACCTTAATAAAAATATTTTTTTACCTTTTCCTGTGGTATTCTTTTGCTGTGTCCTGGTAGCTGATATAGAAAGACCAGATCAAGGTGGCATATATTTAATTTTATATCCACGTAGGAGTCAGGGCTTCTCCCCTCTCCAAAGTGACAGGACTGATAACTTTATTGAATTGCATGTACACCCGTGCATACAGCATGGTGCAATCAGGAGTAGCTGGAAGTCATTGACATTGACATCCTGGGAACAGGGTAGGACAACTTGCACAACTGAAGTTCTGCAGTAATGCTTCAGAAGGGATAGACAACAACTGAGAATTGGTAGGGTAGCCCTGTTTGTCAGGGAGAATTTTGATATGCTAGAGCTTAATGATAGTAACAGTAAGGTCTAATGTTTATGGTTAAAGACCTGGGGGAAGGTCAACAAAGCAGATATCCTTCTGGGAGTCTGTTAGACACCATCCAGTCAGAATGAAGAAGTAGATGAAATATTCTGTAAA
Source organism: Serinus canaria (assembly GCF_022539315.1). Taxonomy (NCBI): domain Eukaryota; kingdom Metazoa; phylum Chordata; class Aves; order Passeriformes; family Fringillidae; genus Serinus; species Serinus canaria. The sequence continues at coordinate 39,139,112 of NC_066343.1, read as the reverse complement.
CAACTGGCAGAAGTCTTGTGGTTTCTGGCCCTTGTTCTTGTGGGGAAATTCAACTCACCATGTGACTGCCAGAAACAGGCAGAAACAACAGATCAGAGAGGAAGCAGTCTAGGAGGTTTATGGAGTGTGTGGAAGGTAACTTTCTGATGCAGGTTGTGAGGAACCCAGCTAGGTAACCTGCTCCACTAGACCTGCTGTTGTTACTATACTGGTGGGTGATGGGGTGGCCAGCTTAAGCCAGCAACTCAAAATGATAGATTTTGATTCTCAGAGAAGAAGAGAGGTCAGCAAAGACACTGCCTTCGACTTCTGGAGGACACACTTTTGCCTGTTCAGGATGGTGGTTGAAAGAGTCCCTTGGGAGGCAGTTCTTAATAACAAAGGGTTCCAGGAAGACTGGACATTCTTCAAAAAGAAAAACTTACAGGCACAAGAGCACACTTGTCCCCATGTACTGAAAGATGAGATGCTGGAGAAGAAAACTGGCTTAAAAGAACAGAGAACTTTCATAGGAACTCAGGGGAAAAAAGAGGATCTACTAGCTACTAGGAAGAAGGGCAGGAACTCAGGAGAACTACAAGGATATAGTTAGCTTATAGAGGAAACAAATCAGAAGGCTAAAAGCACAGCTAGAAATTGATTTATCCACTGCTGTAAGAGATTACAAAAAATGTTTTTACAAATAATTAGAATGAAAGAACTGAGGAGAATCTCAATCCTTTCTTGAACACTGGGGAAACACTGCAGCAAAGAATGAGGAAAAGACTGGGGTACTTAGTGCCTTCTTTGTATCAGTTGTTAATAGTCAGACCAGTTATCCTCAGGGTACTCAGCCCTCTGAGCAGGGGTTTGTGAAAGGCAGGTCCTGCTTGACCAACCTGGTCTTTTATGACAAATGACCTGCTCGGTGGATGGGTAAAAGGTTGTGGACACTGTCTGCCTGAACTTTATTAAAGCCTTTTGTCATGGGAATGCTATTCTCCAATGTAGTCTTCCTACTAAAACCACACACTGCTTCTCCTTCCTGCACTTCCCCCCCACCCCCCCCACTCAGCTGGAGGTACCAAATGCAGAGATCATGGGTTGACATTAGAGGAATATACTGGAAATAGCAATGTGATAAGAAAATGAACAGTAACATCAACAATATTCATGACAAAATGTATAAAAAAAGAAAGGATTCACATGGAAAGCCTGCAACAGTAACCAACAACCAGATGGCTTTCCCCACCATGTTTTCCTGACCAGAAGGAACCCCTTCTCCCCAGAAGAGCACCTTTTGTCCCCACCCCTGACAATGATATGAAGTAGTGTAGAATAACCTCCCTTCTGGTTACTGTAAAAATTAATCCTGGTCAGAACCAGGACGTCTTTGGCGCATTTTTCTGGAGAAAGTGGCTGTTCATGTTTTAGACAGGTATAATCTTTGATGAGTGTGGATAAGAGGAAATTGCCTCTTGCCATGTTCCAGGGGGAGTTTAGATTGGATATTACGAAATATTTCTTTAGGGAAAGAGCTGGAGAGTTTTTGAACAGGCTGCCCAGGGACATGGTTGAGTCACCATCGCTTCAGATATTTAAAATATGTGTAGATGTGGCACTCAGGGACATGGTGGATTTGGCAGCTCTACACCTGTTTGACTCTGTAAACTTAGAGGTCTTTTCCAAGCTATATGATTCCATGATTCTTTAAGTCAATAGCTGAGCTGGAATGAAGATGCATTTTCACTGTTAATTCTTGGTGTTGTGTGAGTAGTAGAGATTCCAGTTCTGGTGCAAATGTGACTTTAAGATATACATTACCCATGATGTAGTGACGGGAGCTAGGAAATTAGTTGAGCAGAGCACAAGCTACCGATTCAAAACATAATGGATTTTTTAAACAGCCCCTTTCTTTATATAGGTCTATATAATAAAGGCTCTCTCTGGTTGCTTTTTCTCATAATAGATAAGGAATACACAGTAATTATGCACTTCCTTTATAGTATATGTGAATATTACATCAAGTGTTTTGCTTTCTGTGGCAATAACATCCGGATTTGCAGCAAGGAGATGGTCAAATGCAGGCTCCCATTGAAAGGCCTGCAATAGTTTTTTAAGAACTTACTGACAGGTTATGAAGCGTTTCTCTGACCAAATGTTACCACCTTTGTGGTTGTGTCTAGCTGCGTGGCAGCCAGACACAACCACAAACAAACAAAAACAACAAACCAACAAACAAAAAGGAATCTATTTAAAGAAGAGGTTATTTTTCTACCAGGTTTGTCTCCTGCTCTGATTTGCTGCATAGGTGCTTATGCTGGGAAAGCATATGAGGTAGTCTTGGAAGAAAACTAGAAAGCAGGTAACTGCAGTGGGGAAAAAGGAGGAAATCAGTCACCTAAGGTGGTTTATTCACTTCAGCTAAATATATAATCCTGATATAGGAGATGGGAAACACATAAGAACACAACCTCGTTGCTGGGACCATCTGCAGAATGACCAACAGCGCTGTAAGGGAACAAATTTTTCATTTGCCTTCCCAAATAATTTCGTAATGACGTATTGACTGTTCCTATGTGCCATATTAACCATATACAAAATTCAATGTTGCTAAAAGGACAAAAGTTCATAGTAATGTAGAACCATAGAATGGTTTGGGTTGGGAGGGACCTTTAAAGATCATGTAGTCCAACCTCAACATATTTCACTAAACCATGTTGTTCAAAGCCTCGTACAGCATGACCTTGAACACTTCCGGGGATGAGATATCTACAACTACTCTGGACAACCTGTTCCAGTCTCTCACCACACTCATCATAAAACAAAATTCTTCCTTATATCTAATCTAGACCCACCTCCTTCATCTTAAAGCCATTTCTCCTTGTCCTGTCTTTACAGGCAGGCCTTAGTAAAAACTGTCTGTCTTCCTTACAAGCATCCTTATTGAAAAACTTCTCCAGGCCTGCAGATTTGAACTTGATCTTTAGCAATGGGAGGGACTTCATCTCCCTCCAGTCCTTATTTAAAGACTCGGGGGCTTGAGAGTTGGGGGAGGAAAAGAGATTACCATTGAAAATTGGGGAAAAATGTTTTTGAGTTCAAATCACATTTGAGTTTACAGTGAGTTTTTTTTTCTCTGCATTGGCCTAGAGATGTTGGAACTAGAGCAGTAAAGTGCCCTTCATGCCTGTCCTGGCTCCCCTGGGGGCTGGGAAGAGCATTCATGGGGGGCTCCCAAGCTCCCAGCAGCTGATGGAGGGGAAATTGTCCCACGCACAGCTTTTATGTCAGTTGTCACAATCTCTCCTATCTTATTTTTTAGGGAGGGGACATTTCCTTTGATCATCCATTTCAGTCTAATGTACTTGTAGAAGCCATTCCTAATAATTTTTTTCACATCCTCTGTCAAATCCAGCTCCCGTACATAATGTGATCAAGTCTGTATACCTTCAGGCATCATCCCTATATTATTCCCAGCATACATGATTCCACTGCATATGTATTTCTTTCTTTTAATTTCATGAGGAGGGTCTTTCTGACCCATGCCTGCCCCCTGCCTTCCTTGCCTAATTTCTTATGCATTGGAAAGTGGGCTTTTTTACTCCAAGGTAAATGTCCTTAAAGATTCGTCAGCTCTGCTTACACTGCTTGTCATCCTTTACCCCTGAGGGCAGGTTCCCAAAGGGTCCCATTCACTAATTCATAAACCAATTTTTTATACCAAGTTTGCATCCAGCAAAGATAGAATTCACCTGCAAGTTTGGATAACATAAATAAGACATGGTTTTTCAGAGAAAAATATGGGCAGTCCTGATCAGATAGTCTGTTTTTGTCACCTTGAGATATGAGACTTCTTGCAGTCATTTTACATTCTGTGGACATAGTGTAAATTTCACTGAGCTTCAGCAATGGTGGCTGGATATCTGACTGGAAAATTGCCCAGTGCGCTGTTGTAAGCATATAATTGACCATTGAACCCCTGGGTCATATCTCTGTTGTGATAAAATTTTGATGATGCTGGATTCCTTCAGGAACTTACGTAGCTTTTTTCTGCCTTACATAAATCCATGAAATCCATGAAATCCATAAAGCCATGTAGGACGAATTCTGATTACTTTTTTAGGTATCACATTTCTTGTTGCTCACCATATACAATTCCGTCTCTAAAGCATGCTCACGAATCGGGTGCTGACATCGGAGTAAAGAAATTCTCAACATTATTCTTAAAGAATTTTAAAATTCTGGTTTCTTCATTCAATCAGTCATAGTATATCTTGGGAGTTAATGGGAATGTTGGTATGTGTTAAAGTCTTGCAGAAGCAAATTAAGTCCTGAGTTTATTCTCATTAGCAGTTATTAGTTTGACTTAGTAAAATAGATGCTAAAACAAAGAAGCAAACTGGTAGGTCAACTTCACTTATTTTGGATCTCTGAAAACATTTGAAGCACACTAAATCAGACCAAGGACTTGCATAATACGGAGGACCAAATGCTTACCATGTAGAACACAAAATATGGAGAATTATTTGATTCATAAGAAACCAGCACCAATCTGTGCTGTCTGAAATGGGAGAGGAATTATAATAAGAAATGAGGAGTAGTGAAGATCTCTGGTGCTGAACTACACTAAAATAGCTGTAGAGCTGTCGCTTGGCATCAATAAATACATGGCATCAAAATATTTTATGGATTTATGTGAGGCAGACAAAACCCATGTAAGTTCCTGAAGGAATCCAGCATCATTGAACTTTTATCACCATATATCTGTGGATGGCAATAATGCTAGATTTAGGATGAGGCAAATTTTTAAAAAGAAGCAAAATATTTGCAGATTTTAATATTTTTTATGAGTTTTCCTGCCTCTCATTTTCCCCAGTTGTAGAGGTTCAAAAGCTCAAAATGACAGAGTTATGAACAACCACTAATAGGAACAACCATCTAATCTTTAAAATGAATATAATTTCAGGAGTTTTTCATTTTGCTGTTTTAATACTGCTATCTTGGATAGAGTATTCCATTCTCTTATATACTGAAGACGGAAAATGTCCCTCACTGTCATGTTACTTCTGTAAATGCACACTAGGAAAAGCCCCTAAAACTGGAATAGCAATATAGAACTTGTGTGGGAGAAATATCAAGCCTCTGCTTGCACAGAAATCCTTACTGTCTATCATCACAAGGTACGGATAAATTATACTCGTGTCTTTGCAGATATATCACTTTATATTCCATAATATCAGTTTAATTTGATCTAAGAATGCTAACAGGATATGAATAGCCTGTAATCCATAAAGCAAGACCTTAATGTAATGCTTTTTTAGAAAACGCATATACAAAACCCTCTCTGCTTAGGAGGTTAATATGAAATATGGATAGATGTAGCTGAATTAAATGAAAGAAGACAGGAAGAGCTAGAAATCTAGTCTGTGTTTATACAAGACATTCCAGCTGTTTTCATTTCCATTCATTACTGAGCATCTGTGTAAAAATCTCCTTCTGTTTTTTAGAAAGAAAATGTTTCTATATTTGTATGTAGAGCTCACTGAAGTCTTTATTATTAATTTCAATATGTTAATTATTGTGCCATTGAAATGTTTGTGTTTTTATTAAGGGCTTTGATGAATCAACGCAAAAGTATCCTAGTGTTTTACTTTTAGAAGCAAAAATTTCTGTTACACCCTCATTAGACAGAGAGAGCACAGAGACTTCTACATAAAGTGCTTGGAATAAATTAATGCACCTTGCCTAATTTCTAGATGCTTAATAAGCTAAGGGAAAACAGTATTTTGAAACTGTACTGGGCAAAGGGTCCAGTATTTGAGTAGGGTGGGTTGAAGCAGTTGAATTCTTTCCCACTGCTGAATCTTTACTTTTCACAGCTCAGTACTTTTTTTTTGATTAGACAGACCTGTAATTTCTAGTGATTTCATTGCTGCTGTCTGAGAAGTGGTGGTCATCTTTACAATAAGGGTGGAATGTGGGAAGCTTCTGCAACACCATGGCTGAGGATTTTCCAGCCCATGGAACTGAGTTGTAAAAATACTTAGACTTTGAAATCCTATGGTCTTTCTTGGACTTGCAGAACAAAGTCTTGGTCTCTCTTCCCATCCCACAACACTGTAAATCACAGAATGAAGTGGAAAGAGACAGCTAATCTGAAAAATAATTAAATAAGTGATTCTGATGTCTTTAATCTTTGCCAGCATCAGAGTATCTCTTTCAAGGCAACTTTAATCTGTGACATCTTTGTTATATCCATTCAGAAAAGATTTAGCTACAATCACCATCAGCAGAAGATTAATTTAAAACAGCATAGAGCTTCAAATCAGGTAGGGAACTAAATGAACATTGATTGAATGAGAAAAGAAGCTCATCAGTGCTCCAAATGTTCTGTGAAGATAAGGTGCTGCTTTAATAGTTTAGTCCCCTCTTCTCTAGCAATGATTTCATACTTTGATTTTGGAAGCTTTTGAAGGTAGCAGTCTGAATATAGTATTGCTTCTGACAGACAAAGGTCAGCAGGAGGTGGACTTTGAATATTAAGATATTCTGGAATTGCACCTAGTGAAAACATACAGGCTTGAAAATTCGCTTATGCTTAGACTGCAACGGATGAAAATCTAGGGGTCAGTGAAAGGCTATAATGTTTGTAGATATGTATCATGCCACATGATGGTGTTTTTCTTGAAATTTTTTCTGTTCCCAGTTTCATTAATTGAATAGTAACTTACTAATGTACTAATGCTGGTCATTCAGCTCACTGATCCTAAAATGTCCTCGTATCTCAGGAAAGAATAAGAGGATTTCCAAGTTTGGACTGCAAGTGTACATTAATTATGATTGCATTTGTCTTTCAAATTCATAATGCAAGCTCTTACAAAGCATTTCCTTAATAACCACATTAGAAATTGAATAGAACTATCAATCAAAGCAATACTCTGGTTATTTTTTACTACATTTGAATCAATAGGGAAAGTGGTCAGACAGTAAAACATTTTAAAGAAAACATAGAAAGTTAATGTTTTAAGCACAGTCTTAATTTGTGAAATAATATGCATATATTCAACACACCATCATGAAGAGGCAATTAGTTACCAGTGGGGACAAACACTGAATATTACTGAAAACATATATTAATTTCTCTTACAGAGTCACTAATTTGCAAAAAGCATCAAAGTAACCTCAAATACATGGAATTTATTTAAAAATATATTTTCTCATGCTATAAAAGTATTTGTGATTTGGATAGGAGTCCTAGTATCAGCCAAGAACAGGGTTAATTTTCCACAGCAGCTGAGAGGGAGTGGAGCCTGGTGCTGAGACTGGATTGTTACTCTATACTACCTCATGTCCTTGCTGGGGTGAAAGTAGGGGATTCTGCCTTTTGGGAAGAAGTGGGTTGTAGCACCAGTGGGGGAAAAAAAAGGTACCAGGCGGGGAGGTCATTGCCATTTTGTTCCTTTTCTGAGGGAGCAAGCAGCTAATGGAGCAGTGGGGTGGCTCTGACAGCAGCCACATCACATCATGTTGGACTCAGCAAGAATTTTTCATATAATCACCCTCTTTTATACACTACAGTTATTAGTATTGTTGCTGTTACTTTGTGTTTTCTTATCTCATTGATGTTTCCAGTAAAGCATTTTTGTCTCAACTTGTGATATTTGCCTTTTGTCTCTCTCACCTGAGGGGCTGGAGGGACTTGAGCAGCTGCATGGGGTTTAATTTCCAGCTGGGGTTAAACCACGCAATAACTCCAGACAATTTCTCAAGCATGGGAAAAATGTCGCTCTAATGTGGTTAATGGCAAAACAACTGGATTTGACTGGCTTGTAATTTTACCACTTAGAAAACAGGCTGGTTTGACTCTTGATGACTGCAGATTGATGCAGCTCCAATAGAGCCTGTGATTTGAACCAGCTGGGGGCCTAATCTATACACTTCTGTAACAAGCTGGAGTTAGTTTGCAGGTACAGAGAGCCTCTCTATTATTAACACTGCATTACCCCAGTGTGAATAGGAAGCGAATGAACTCCTAATGTCTCCTACTCTTCTAGCTCTTGAGATCTAAAAATTGGACAATAAAAGCTTTTTTTCTTATAGCTTAAGGGAAAAAAGAACATTTACTCGGTTTTAAAACTGACTATGAACTAAATGGCTTCTCCCAATGAAGGTCTTCTCTGTGTTTTTCTTTAAATTTGTAACAGTAGCCTCAGCTAGACAGAGTGGTGATGAGGGCCTCTGCTGCATTAGTGTGAAAATTACAGAGCTATAATTTCCTCTTAAGTTTGATATTTTTTGGTTTTTTTTCCTCCAGAGGAAAACTAAGGGACAAGGTTTGTTATTGTTCCTAACCAATAAAAACAATGGTGCAACAATTCTTCCATTTGAATAGGAAATTAGTTTTTGAGTATATACAAAGATGAGTCAAGCAAAGAAATCATGAAATTTCTGCAATGTATTTTTTTACCATATGGAAATAAGTTATGTTGAAACAGCTGAGGCCAGCCAGTTTCATTCTTGTACTCTACAGAATACATTCAAAGCCAAGCCTCCCTTCCTTTGCTTTTATCCTACTCAATTTTTTTGAATCCTGTTGTTCCTGTGCTTCTAATCTGCATAGAGATGTATACACAGCTTAGCCTATGTGTGCAAGATATCTTATTTTGAGTTTTGGAAATTTTCTATTTGCACATAAAGACAGTCATCCTCAGGCTGTCTTTTCAGATGTTTCTAATGTATTTTTCTTAGGTGATGCCTAAATCCTTCAAAGTTACATATACAACTTCTAAACCAGTTCCTACGTCAGTGTGTGGAATAATTGAATATAGGTCCTAATTTCTATGTTTTACACAAGCAGCATTCCTCTGTCTTTTCAGCAGCTGTCCAACACAGTCACATGCATGCACTGGGAAAACAGATGGAGTCTATATGCTGGTTAATCAAAGCAATGATGACATCTTGATAAACAGGACCCCAAATAATAAATTAATCAGAGTAGAAACAAATAGGCAGACTCTTAACAGAAATACCAGAATGCCAGTAAATACCAGAATAACAGTAAATACCAGAATACTACCTATATGATAAACTCTAGATTTCATTTTGTTACTTAAGGAGCAGAATTACTGTAACCCCAACTGCAATGTACAAAATAGCACACATGTACCAAAAAAAAAAGGGATACACTTTTGTTAAGAAAGCTTCCTAAAATCCATATTAGAAAATGTTGTATTCAGGGTCCACTGGCATTGTGCAGTCCATTCTCTTTGTTGGTAGTCCTAAGCATAGTTGAATGTGCATTTGTAAATCCCATTAATTTCAGTCTTGATGCCATAAACACATAACTAAAATAACCCAAAGCATGGCACTTTAATGTAGTGATTTTTCTGACAAAAGAAGGAGAAAAATCTGTTTCCAAAAGTGGAGGCCTGAGGTATTTATTGTTGAGGCCATTGCCAAACACATCAACATTTTCTATAAAGCTGTGTTGGTGAAGTTCAAATCCCAGAGTTGTGGGCACACAGTTCTTTCAAATGGAAAGCTGAACCCTTTCCTCATCCAAGAGTTCAGGTAAACGGTGACAGCATTTAGCTCCCAGGGTCAAAAAGAGCAAGCCCTTCTTTCAAAACTTGACAGAAATAGCAAACTATTCTGGAAGGTGAGTGTATCAATTAGATGTATGGGAGAAATTAAGGATTCAATTCTGTCGTACTCTAACAATAATCCATAGATGACCGAGATGTAGGCAGTAGGTTAACCAGCTCTTGAAACTGACTGGGACTGAACTTTGATTGTCTTGGTACTGATTATTAACAATTCTGGAGTTTGATAAGTGGAAACCAAACCTTCAGAAAAGGATGTATTTTTACTTTACAAAATGTTCACACTGGGTTTTCTGATGGGAAGAAAATGTGTCAAAACATGACAGCTGAAACCTGAACCCATGCTAGAAATGAAAAATATGTTCAGGGTCCCATTCAGGGTCCCTGATATGCCTGTATACCAGCTTCTGCGTTGGTCTCTGTAGATTAAAACTGGCTTGGAAATTCTTCTGTATTAGGAGTCACACTTATACTTCCATTCCAGAGACACAGAATTGTGAAATGCTTTCAGTTGGATGGATCATCTTGTTCCAATCCCCATGCCATTGGCAGGGACGTCTTCCACTAGGTCAGGTTGTTCAAGGTCCCATCCAACCTGGCCTTAAACATTGCCAGGGATGGGACACCCACAATTTTTCTGGACTGTGACTCAACAACCTGTGACTCAACAACCCTCACAAAAAATAATTTTTTCCTAATATCTATTCTAATCTCTGCTCTTTTAGTTTAAAACTGTCCCACCTTGTCCTATCATTATCTGCCTGTGCATAAAATTTGTCTACCTCTTTTTTTTATAAACTCCACTTAGCTGCTGAAAACTGCAGTCGGGGTTCCCTGGAGCCTTCTCCAGGCTGAAAAACTGCTCTCTCAGTCTTCCCTTGTAGGAGAGGTGCCATCTAAACATCTTAGTAACCCTCCTTTGGACCTGTTCTAACAGGTTGATATTCCTATGTTGGGACCCCAGAGCTGGATGCAGGGTTCCAGGTGGAGTTTCACCAGTGCAGAGCAGAGGGGCAGAATGTCTTCTCTTGCCCTGCTGCCCACGCTGCTTTGGATGCAGCCCAGGATGAGGTTGATCTAGGCTGCATCCATACATTGCCAGCTCATATTAAATTTTTCATTGATCAGTACACCCAGGTCCCTCTTCACAAAGGACTTATCCCATATAAATTGTATAGACATATACCATACAAACCCCTTGATACAGCCAGATATGACTATGTTGTAAGCATATGCCAGAGACTGTTTGGTGTGATTACTCTTTTGTTTGTTTCTGTACCTAGTATGAGACTAGAGCTTAGACTAAAATAGCTTTTTGTTTTGAGAGCAGACCAGTTAAGTAGTTTTCTCTGTCAAAAAATCTTTCATAGACTGCTCCTCAGGTGAAGTTGAGCTGAGCAGGGAGAGAGTGTTCTCTGCTTCTCTCTGAAGACACAAATGTGGCCTCAAACCACATCACTGGAACAGCACAGACTCTGATTCAGTAATAGGCAAAGGTACTGAAGCCATTGAAATAAAAAAGAATTAGGAAAGCTAATATTATTTACAACTCTACCTTCTGCAGAAAATAAGGAAAGAGTCAGTGAATCTGGCTGGTTTACTGTTTAGAAGAGTATCACTCTTCTAAAGTATGAAGGAACTTGATATGTGGTTTATATAGAGCCAAGTGCACCTGATGTAGTTATTCATATTGTGAGGTATCAAGAGGTCTCAAGATGCTGTCTTTACCAGATGAAAACACTTGTCAGGCTTTTCACAGCTGGAAATTAATTTTTATTTTGCATACTGCTATTTATGTGTATTATTTGCACAGTCTGCCTGTTACATTGCTTCAGAGTGTTTATGAATACTTTTTCATCTCCTAATGAACACAATACAGTGTGAGAGACCATTTTGTGCATATTGGTCAGCTGTCTTTTTTCCCCCCAGATATGACAGGAACAATGCCTCCTTGCACTCCAGCCTTTGACTGGAGGTCAGCGACCTCCAAACACAAAACCTGCTCTTGAGGTGCTCTTGTCTTCATCCAAGTGGAAAAAATCAATGCTTTAACTGCTAAGGCCAGTTGAATTACAATACAAAATCTTGCTGAATCTGCAAGTCTCAGAATTGTATTGAATTAATGAAAACCAAAGGGAATTCCCATATTACAGCTTTTCTGTAGCAAGGGATCCTAGCTAAAAAACTGTGAAGTAAAATTATTGGTTGATAAGGCATAAGGGATGAAATAAGTGCACCTCTGTGTAATTCTCTGCAATTTATATGCAATATTCTAAGTGTAAAATTGCCATTTTTAGACTCCAAAGGAGATCCTCTGAGGGCACTGGTGGGATTTAGGAGGCCAATCATGGTTAGATTTTGGATAGAAATCAAACTTCTGAGGCTCAGATGCCTATTAAAAAATATAATTAAAAATATAATTCCTACTGATGATGAACAGTAGCTAGGTCTCCAAATACTGTGTATGTTGGTAGGAACCTTTTTCTGCAGAAGTACACAATCAATAGGGACAACACATCTCTTGTTAGATCACTCATTCATTTCATCCTCATCCTCATCACTTGATCACTGATAAAAAGCCAAGTCCCAAAGTGTGACTGCCTTCCTCCTGCAAATTGAATCCCAGGTGCATTCATTGTTAAATAAGGAAAGACTAAAAGTATTCATGCTTCTGGTTATTTGCAGTGCTTTTTTAGAATTATTGACTGTTGAGCTACCTGTAATTTGTATCTTTAGCAAGTAGTCATAAATTGTAAGGAGTGATTATCTTTCATTACTGGCTTGTCTCACTCATGGCAGTTCTGCTTCTAGAGCAGGTCTGAGATATATTCATATGGGAAAAAACTCACCTCGTTCCCTTAGTAAGTAAGGGTGACTTCAGTTGCAATTAAGTTCAATGCGGTTCATATACACTAAGTTTATTATAATGTTTATAATGAAAAAACCAGTATGCTAAAGAAGCAGCAGTATTATTTTCTTCTTTTTTAGGTCACTTGGGTTTTTGATATTTAAATGTCACCATCCTAAGAGGTGTCTGAGATGACTTTTTGTTGGATTACATTGTAAATCTGATTCATTGCCAGTGACAAATTGTACAAAATGAGCACTTGCAAGAAGTATGCATACTGTTCTTTTGAGTGTCTGTATTTCATGATTTCTTTCAATTATATGTTTTTCTGTCACCCTGCAATTACTGTGATTTTTCTATTACTTACGCTATTTAATTTCTACTTTTTGCCTGAAAAGAGATTTTTAAAAATTGTTTTGTCCTTTTCCTATGGGTTCTCCTGGGCTTGTTGTTACCATTCCATTTAGTTTCTATTAGTTTCTAGCAACCACTGTCTACAATAGTGGCCTGAGATTTCTAGAAGCTATTACTCTTTTATAGACAGGATACTTCATTAATGTTCTGAATACTGTGTATGTTCTGAACATAACATGTTTCAGTGATAAGACTGGTGGACATGAAATCCCAAGGTGACAAAATGATGAAGCTTTTAAACAAAGGGGCTGTGCAGCTCTTTGATTTCTTTTTTAATATGCAATTTGGAAATCTTGTTAGAGTTCACAATTAAAAAATGAGGCAAGAAAAGATATTAAGAGCTAAACACAGGCTTAGACCCTTTGCTTTGTAGGAATTGTCTCAAACATCTGCTTTGTAATGGAACATAAGTACATCTTACTATTTTGCAGAAGAAAGAGAACCAAGTTACTGCAGAAGTATACTGATATGGCCCCTTCTTCCATACCATGAAGAAAAGAGGCTCCATACTCCTATTGACAAAACTGTCAGACTTTACCAGTTTTTCAAGTCAGAGTGGCTTCAAAAGGACTGGAAGGTAGTGGAAGTTTTTGAAATGGGAGCTCCTTGGAAAGCATGCTCTCCATTTTATCATCTAAGGCAAAAAATACATTGGCAAGCACAGTAGGATGCCACTTCTGCTTGCCTGAAATTATTTGCTGTGTTGAGCCCTGGTTCACCTTTCAACTGAAACTCTCAACCAAGGTTCAGATTTACATACTGAGTCCATCACCTTCCCTCTGTAGTGGGCAGGCTGAAGACAGAGTCTAATCCAAACAAGTGCATCTTCTGCTGTTCAATGGAAGAAAACATTTGACTTCCATATTTTACTGAGTTTTTTAAGGTTGTGAGTGAAGGAGTAGAGCATCATCACGGCCAATTCAATATGAAACTATTGCAAAAATAGCCAACAAGCAACAAAATACAAAGGAAAATCAAGATCTCCTTCCAAGAGAAGAGTATATGCTGATCAACATGGAAAACAAGAGCACAAAGGTATATAGTGGCTTAGCTTCATCTGTGTGTAACAACAAGTTTCACCATTTTCTACCATAGTCTTGGTCAGATGTTAAGAATGCATGCAAGTGGTTAAAACATGAAAAAGGGGTGCTTTTTCTAACAGATGTATAAAACATATCTTACTAGAGAAAGGGAATAAATAAGAGGTGCTGTTTTAGTGCATGCATATTTAAATGGTCAGGGAAGTAAATTAGATCAGGAATATATGATTTCTCTAGCCAAATTTGAACTATTATATTTTACAAGAAATTATAAACCTCCTAACTGATGAAGTTGTACTTTTCCAGAGGTGTAGTATATTGAGCCCATGGAATGCATCATCCCAGCAAGTAATCAAGGACATTAATCTAGCAAGTGTAAAATGAAAATAGGTTATTACAGTCTCAAAATTTAAAGTTATTGCAGATATAGGCACTTAGAAAGAAACAGGTTTGTTAGACAGAAACTCTAGAAGTTAAGCTGAATTTTAGCTATCACAACTTAAATGGATACAGTTGTAAAGGACTTTAATTCCACTGGCACTCCTGTAACACTCTCATACAGTCTTCAGAAGCATCCAGTGTTGGTCAGACTGAGAAATGGAAAGATGGGTAAGAGAGAGTGAAGATCACATAGTAAAACAATTCTTACTTTTTAAAGATGATATTTCAGTTCTCTGCTTGCATGTGAATACCCTGATCAATATAATTTAGATTGTTTCATTCCCACATTTTTCCTACTGAGCTTTAAAGCTTGGAAGTAATTTCATTTGCTGTTTTATAAAATGCAAATGATGTAATCATGAGTGATGGTAATAACTACTTCGGAAACAAACTCCATATTAAACTGTCCAATACATGGTGGACTGTAAATTTGTTATACAGCTTCCATAAACAAAATTTTGTATTTAAGATGCCTACAAGTACTACAGAGCCAACCCCAGCAATAATAAATCATATTACAAAGGCAGTGAGTTTACTACACAATCTAACAAGTAGCAGAAGACTACAATTTCATATTTGCATTTACTTATCGGCTTATAATGAAGAGACATGGAAAGAGTTAGTTCTTCTGGCCTTTGTTACTGCTGCAAGTCAGAGAAAAGTGGTCCCTGTAATATAACTGTGTAATAATATGAAGACAAGAAAGTTTCAGTCACAACAAAGCATTAAAACTCTTCCCAGCTGGATTTGTTCTCAGATGAATGCACATCCTTTCACGTCAACTAATATCCTAAATGACAAAGCTGTACCTTAGTACAGTGTGTAACATCTGAAGGAAGGACCTTGAAGCCATTTAAGCTGCAAGTCTAGAATTATTATAATTTCTGCTTTCATGGCACCCTGTGTTGATCAGTGTCCTATTGTGCAAAACCATGTCTGAATGAATAATACAAAAGCATCTGATCTCCCAAGAATTTACATTTAAAGAGGGATGCTGTTGGCTGAGGAGAACGATATAGCACTGTGTTGAGATCCCTAATGTTATGATCTCCATGTATGAATATGGGTGTCTACCGTCTAAGAATCCAGAAGTCCTCCAGCACACATTACTGTGACAACATTTGTGAGACCATACTAGATACATACTACATGGGGGTTTTAATTTAGCATTGTGCTATGTATTAAAGGAGAGGGTTTTATTTAAAAAAAATAAAAACAACACAGTGAGACTAAACTGCCAGATCTGTGAGATTAATCTGCCAGATCTAAAATGTCTCAACCATATGGTGCACAAGATAAAAACTGACATTTTAATTTTCCTGCAGATCCTTGAAAACTAAATGCATAACAGATGCAAAGAACCAATGTGCCTGAATACCATTTTTAGGTCACAGTGCAACACCATTTAAAGCCCTGGTGTGCAATATGCAGAGAGCTCTTCTTTATACAAGTCACCAGAAGTCACTTACATATAAGCAGAGTTGCTAAATCTTGCCTGTAACATAATTTTCCTTCTAGTATAATTTCTCATCTCCATTTAGAAGATATTGAGTAGGGCTCTGGAGGGCTGTTTTTTTCCTGTAACTGAGCCAATGTCCCATGAGCCACAATCACAGAAACATAGAATGGTTTGGGTTGGAAGGGACCTTAAAAATCGTTGAGCTCCAGCACTTCTTCTGTGAGCAGGGCACTATCTACTAGACTAGACTGCTCAGAGCCCTGTCCAGCCTGTCTTCAACACCTCCAGGGATGGGGCATCCACAACCCCTCTGGCCAACCTGTTCCTGTGCCTCACCAATCTCACTTCAAAGCATTTCTTCCTAATATCTATTCTAAACCTACCCTTTTCCAACTTCAAGTCATTCCTCCTTTGCCTCTCATTACATGGCCTTGTGAAAAGTCCTTCTGCAGCCTTTAGATACTGGAATCCCCTTTAGGTACTGGAAGGCTCCTATAATGTCTCTCTGGAACCTTTTCTTCTGTAGGCTGAACAGCCTGTCTTCATAGGAGAGATCTTCCAACCCTGTGATCAATTTAGTGGCTCTCCTCTGGTCTCCTTTCAACAGATCCATGTTCTTCTTTCTCACCAGTCATGTCAGGTTCTCAGAAGAGCAGAGTAGAGGGGCAGAATCGCCTGCCTTGACCTGCTTCTCATGCCTCTTTTGATGCAGCCCAGGATACAGTTGGCTTTCTGGGATGCAAGCATGCAGACCTGAGTTATATTGAGCTTTTATCTGCAAACACCCCCCAGGTCTGTCACCCCAGGATCTAGTCTGGATCCATTCTCCTCCCAGCCTGTATCTGTGTTTGGGATTCCCCTAACCCATGTGCAATAACATTATAGTAAACTATGAACTTTGTGTAAGTATATACTCTCATAGACAGCAAACTACTGAAGTTTCTGCTGAAGAGTTCTGTTGACATATGCCACAGTATTTGGAATCTCGTCTGTATTGAGGACACTCAAGATGATGATCTGTGCTCAAGGTCTGTATGTACACTGGTTAGGCAGCAGCTTTTCCTCTTCCTTTCTATTTAGATTTGTGAGCAATTGCATGTGGTTATTAGTACAAGGAGTTGGTTTTCTCATGTCTTCACTGATTTAATTTTGTCATAACTGCATTGAAGCCAAAGGCAGCAATTTCTTTTCAATCTTTTTGAAATGGGGCATGGTAATGCAAGTTATACTTCTGAAAGCTTAAAGCCTTAGAAAATATTCCTTTTTCTTTTTCTGCTTATTATATTTCTAAGAAATTATTCAAGAAAGCAAAAGGAGGTTGAGGATTCAAAAGTACATTTTTTTCCTTGAAACATTACAAAGATCCCAGAAAGAAGGAGAGAAAGAATTTGCAAGAAATTGTCTTTAGAAAGAAATTGTTTTCATTACTGATTTTGTATCTTAGCCCAAAACAACGTATGTTCTGATTAATGTCAAAGGCCACAAAATACTTCCCAAGAAGTCTAGAGTCTGACTGGTAATGTCATGATACTTAAAATCTGCATGTGAGCACACAGAATAATTTTTGAAATACAAATATATTTTTAGAGGAAATGTGAACTGAGAATCAGATGCCACTGTTTCTGCTGTTCAGAGGAAAGACTGGGGCCATGGGTTTTATACCTCTCATACTTTATGCCACAGCATGGAAACATCATGTCTCTCCAGGAGTTTTGGCCACTGCGACCTATGACCACCAGCTCATAGGATGACTGTGTTCCCCTAGTGCCAGGGCCTTCCAGATGTCCTGTAAGGAGGCAGGGGCCAAAAGGCCCTCATGTCCTCTGGGAGCTGATTTTCAGTTGTGCCTTGAGCTGGGGTTGCCCTTTTGCTCCTTACCGGGTGTGTTGGGACAGCCCTTGCAGCTGGCTCTGTCCTGCCCTCTCCAGGAGCTCCCACAGCTGCTGGTCTCCAGGGGACCACCAGTAAATCCCACCAGAAATGACAGTGCTGTTCCAGCACTGTTACACCTACCACGCTCTGACCAACTCCAAACTATTGCCATTTGGAAGACAAGACAGCAGCAGTGCGTGGATCAGGCATACCTTGCCTGAGTAATAAATGCCAATCAACTTCATCATCTTTCAGCTCTGCATGCTGGAAGAAGGGCATATTCAGAAAAGCTGGGTGGGGGTCAACTCATGAGGACAAAGACTCCAATCTGCAATTCTACAGACAGAAGAAAAACAAAGTTAGTGTTCCAGTTTGATGCTCCAGGCTTTGATAATCTATTTAGTATCATCCACATGGAGTTAACCTTTAAGTTCTTGTGGAAGTCAGAACTTCAAAGCATCTCAGCAGGCAAGTTAAAATGCCTTCCAGAATTTAGTAGAAGTAAACTTGCAAATCGGCCCACAGGGTGATTTGCCATTTTTGTATAAACATTTTGGCTTTATGAAAAAGGAGGACATGCAGAGCACCTCTGTGCTACAGTTGTGCTCCCAGCAATCCATAAAGGCCTGATCCCAGCATTAGATTACCAGATGCTCCATCCACTTATCCACTAACTATTACACCAGCATTCGAGGGTTTTAATAAGAAATTCTACAGCTGAACCCTTTATATGCTTCTTGAGGCAATGACATACTTCAGCTCTGTCTTCTTCCCTCCAAATTGGCAGGAAAGTTTCCCCATGAGATATGGCCCCTCTAGAAGAAATATGGGTAACCTTGGTCTTAAATGCTTAGAAGTTCTTATGAATGGTGGAACTGTGTGTGGCTGTGGAATTCTGCTAACACTGCAAATGAATATTGCAGTGTTAGCTGTGTTTGTCTTTGCTCTTAGATCCTCCACAAATGTTCCTTTAGCTTAGATTTTTATGAATAATGGCATAGGAAATGTATTTTCCGGTATGTTGGTTTATATTCTAAGTAGGTTTTTTAGCAGGCAGATGGTTGATGCCATGCGCTAGACACAGATATGAACTAGTGGTGACAGAATCACAAATCCTACTGCTAACCTAGAAGCAAAAGAGCATAGTGCTCAAATTGTTTCACCTCAGATTTCAGGTGTGAGTCATAATATTTATCTATCATTTTTCTATGTAAGAATATGTCTACAGTTTCTTCTGGACATTCTAGAGTATGTAAAGCATGATATTGTTTTGAATTTAAAAATTCTGTTGTGATTTCTTAGCCTTGTACATTGTATGGCATGTATTTGATGTCTGAAGTTACTCTCAGTCTGACATAACTCATTACTCATCTATAAAATTTTTTCTTCTCCTGAAATGTATTTTTGTATTTGAAAAGTAAAGACATTAGTAATCAGAATTCTGAATAGAGCATGCCTTCCAGCAAATTGATTACTCTGACTGATTTCTTAAATTGCAATGCCCTGTTTTTCTTCTTTGGATGGACAACAAATAGGAAAAGTCCTGAGAAACTGAGTAGATCTTGATTCTATCAAAGAGAGGCTGTAGGGAATTTTTGGACAAAAAATAAACAGACTAAATGGGTAATTATGTCTGATAAGTAAGCTTAGGAAAACATGAAGGCTTTTCAACAGCAGGGACCCTCCTTTTTTTCCAGAAGTAAGTGCATTTGTTTATGTGACATTCTTTACATCTGTATCTAATCATATTTCAAGTCACTTTTGAGGGGCAGGGGACTAAGGAAACAGTGATTTGGATAAAATATTCGTCCTCCTGTAAATGGATATATTGATTTTTATTTAAAAAAAGAATTAATAGCTAAATAAAGAGATAGTTGAGTTTATTGGCCCTTACTCCCAAGTTTTGCCTGCAGGTTTCTGGAGGACATGGACTGGTGCATTTAGAGAGTACTCCAGTATTACAGCAGAGAATAACACCAAAACGAAGTCATATTGTGGCAGCATTTTACCAGACCAAGTTGCATGTATCTTGGTGAACCACTGGATTTTTCTTTTTTGTCAGGAAGGAGATGATTTATAAAGAAGCTTGGACACTTGCAGGGTGGAATACTGAGTAGGTGACAGTACCATGACAAAGCTTAGGATTCTTCCAGGTTAATTATGAGACAAACCAAAGGTCTTCACACTCACCTATAAAGGAATCATTAGCAAGATATTTTAACAAAAATAGAACTGAAATAAAATGAAGACGTCATGAGTCACCAAAAAGTTTCAATATAGTTACTACAGAAATAGATGTACCTTCCAATACCTCATTTATTTTTACACTAAAATCTCTATGAGCAGCATTGAAATAGTTGTGACATTTTGCACTTAAAAACTGAACTCAGACTCTACTTTTGCTGAAATTTTATTTTCACATAGTTTTTTTCAAAAGTGAGGAATTCAAGTCCAGTATTTTGTGTAATATGACTTAGGCATACTGGGACTTGAAAACAGACTCTCTAAAGCAATATTGAAATACAGAAGGTTTGAGTGCTTTGGCCTGGACAGGGTTGATTTTTTTACAGTAGCTAGGCAGAGGGAGCATGTCTGAGGGTGTGTGACCAGGACCCAAATATCATTCTATACCACCTTAGATTGTTGCTGGGGTCAGGGGGAAGGGGCTCTGTGGCTTTGGGGAAGAAGGGCAGGCTTCCAGGAGAAAAAACATGGAAGGCAGGTGAGAGGCTGTCCGCCATTGTTCACTGTATCAGGGTTACCATTTTTGTATGTGAATGACCCTCTTTTTTGTATACTTTTAAAACTAGTATTGTTGCTGTTACTGTTTGTTTTCTTATCTCACTGCTGTTTCCAGTAAATTCTTATCTTAACCTGTGATCTTCACCTTCTCCAACTCCATCCTGCCCTAGTGGGAAAGGGGAGGCGGAGAAAGAGGAGTTTGGTTTGGGAGGGTCTCAGTGGGGGCAGTGAGTCAGAGAATACCATTTATAAACTGCAACAGTTCTTATATAAATAAGAGCTTAGTGAAAGCAGAGCCAGTTATGGAGGGGTGCCACTTTGCGGTTAACCTCTTTGTACTCTGAGTGGTAGGATATGAACGTTCGCTAACCAGATGAACTTGAGGACCTCCAAGATGCTGCCACAGAAGACTGCAACTAGTACAATTAACCACACCAATGCTGTGCTGCGAGTCTTACCTGCATACCCCACCCACAAAACTTATGAAGCTGAAAAACACCCCAGCTATCTTTTGCTTTTTCTTCTTTTGTAAAATTGAAGAATTGCACTTCAATCTTGCTGTTGAACATTTTATAGGCAGAAGCTCCACACTTAAAGGCAGTTTCAAAAAAAGCAGTGTATTTGAGATTGTGAATTCAATCATATACCTGACACCACTTTATAGAGAAGGTACATCTTCTATTTTATTTTTCTGTCTGTGTGCAAAACCCATTAGAGTCAAAAGGTAAATACTTTCTATCTATAGAGCATCTCCGTGTTCAAAGTTAGAAGCAGATGATACGTGTTCTTCAAGAGGCATGATTTCATATCTAAGTGTTTCCACAATGTTTGTTGAAAAGGAAATGTTTTCCATTTGGGAATACTTTAGCTGACCTAGGAACTGCTGGATGGCTGAGAGCTGTTTTCTCACTCATTCATGTTCATTATCCCAGTGTATGATGCTTAGAGTCCCAGTCAATATGTCGCATGTTGTCTTCATTCAGATTGGTATGGCAACATTAGTGTATTTTCCTAAATATACCCCAGGTCATTCTGCTTACAAGTGGTGAAATATCCTAATTTTTCCCTGGTGATAGAAAACCTAATTGAAGAGTATCTTTGTGTGGGAGTGGGTGAAGAGAGATAAGACAGCAAAGTGTTGATAGCATTCAATTCACGGAGAGATTTGGAGGTACGTGATGCAGTCTGACAAATTGCCATATATCTCGTTGAGGGAGATACCAAAAGCTCTGGTTGGTCTACTTTATCTATTGCAAAGATGCTGTCCTTTTGAGTTTCTAAAAATAGCAGTCAAAATGGTTTACTTTTGTCTTCATTCTTGGGTACAGAATCCTTTGCAAGTGTTCAAAGGAACCCAGGATACTTAGTAATGAGTTAGCATCCTTGAATGAAGACCTTACACTTACCAATAGTTTTAAAAGATACATCTTTCCCTGGCGAGTTAAGCTCTGTATTTATTCATACATTATTGTATAGGGTAGTAGAAGAGCACATATATTTTAATATATAGGAATTACACTAGAAGACAAAAACATCATATTATAACACAGAATCACAGAATCACAGAATTTCTAGGTTGGAAGGGACCTTTAAGATCATCAAGTCCAACCCATGTTCTAACAGCTCAATTAGGTCATGGCACTAAGTGCCACATCCAGTCTTTTTTTGAACACATCCAGGGATGGTGACTCCACCACCTCCCTGGGCAGATGATTCTAGTATTTGACCACTCTTTCTGTGAAAAACTTCCTCCTTAAATCTAGCCTGTATCTCCCTTGGCGCAGTTTGAGACTGTGTCCTCTTGTTCTGTCTGTTGTTGCCCGGAGAAAGAGACCGACCCCCAGCTCACCACAGCCACCCTTCAGGAAGTTGAAGAGAGTGATAAGGTCACCTCTGAGTCTCCTTTTCTCCAGGCTAAACAATCTCAGCTCTCTCAGTCTCTCCTCATACAGCTTGTGTTCCAAGCCCCTCACCAGCCTTGTTGATCTCCTTTGGACACGCTCAAGCATCTCAATGTCCCTCCTAAACTGAGGGGCCCAGAATTGGATACAATACTCAAGGTGTGGCCTCATCAGTGTCGAGTACAGGGGAAGAATGACCTCTCTGCTCCTGCTGGCCGCACTATTCCTGATACTGGCCAGGATGGCATTGGCCTTGGCCACCTGGGCACACTGTTAGCTCATGTTCAGCCGACTGTCAACCAGCACCTCCAGGTCCCTTTCCACCTGAGCACTGTCCAGCCACACCATCCCCAGCCTATAACGTTGCAGGGGGTTATTGTGGCCAAAGTGCAGGACTCGGCACTTGGACTTATTGAACTTCATCCCATTAGATTCTGCCCATCCATCCAACCGTTCCAAGTCCCTCTGCAAAGCCCTCCATTCCTCTAACAGTTCGACACATGCTCCCAGCTTAGTGTCATCTGCAAATTTCACTAATGAAAGACTCTAAACCCTCGTCGATATCATCAATAAAAATATTAAACAGAACTGGCCCCAGCACAGACCCCTGAGGGACACCACTGGTGACTGGCCACCAGCTGGATGTAGCACCATTCACCACCACTCTCTGGGCCCGGCCATGCAGCCAGCTCCTAACCCAGCACAGAGTGTTCCTATCCAAGTCACAAATATCATATCCCCAAACATGCTCAGCAAGTATACACTTGGCACAACTCTTACCTTTAATTTTGGCACAGAAGTAGTGAAAAATCAAGGTAAATGGGGAAATGTACATTCAATGCTATAAGATTTGATATGATACCATTTCTTTCAGCAGCAATAAAGTAATATTTTTAAGGCAGTTATAAACAATAAGACCAAAAATCATATGGATAATCTTGTCTAATTTTGAGTATCCTAAAGTGTCTATGGCTCAGACATGCCTCACAATAAAGGGATTGGATGGTTTGCATAGTACTAATTTTTCAGTATTTGTCTTTTTCTCTTTACCTTTGAATAATTTTCTCCTTGGAGTGCAATAAGTTATTGGTAAACATTAAAAAAATAACAGAACCCCGCCCCCCCCTTTTCTTCATTAAAATACCTTAGTTTTGTGTCTAGAGACAGATTAAAATTCTGGGAAACCATGCAACTGTAGACCTTAGCTCTGCAAGCTTTGTATTTGATGTGAAACAGTTTCCATTCCAAAGAATTTTGATGGATTAGAAGCTCTCATGTGCATGCCATTGAAATGCCACTGACAAATGCTGGAAATGAATGGAATGTGTTTTAGCAATATCTATGATGTTATCAACAAACAACTGAGTGGAATTTTTTTAGAGCTTACAGTTCTGATGTCAAGAACTTCTGAGTAAAACAAGACATGTCCCTGGCAGTTGGAGTTCTTTAAAAAGTAAGAAAACCAGACATGGAATTCTTCAGGATTTGATGTATTTTTCTAGAATAATCATTTAAAGGGGAATTTATAAAAAATATTTTTGTAATGCAAGACCATTGGCAATACATATCTATGCTCTGAAAAAGTTGAAATCCCAATTCCATTTAATTTGATGAAGTGCCAAGATTCAAGAGGAAATGCTGCTGGTATTTTCATTCATGACTGATGGGAAGCAGTGATATAATTCGAGACAGGCTGGAAAGATACCATATTGAATAGGTCCTGAAAAATAATCCTGAGATCATATAGGGTTCCTAGGGTTTTCTAATCAAAAGGTTCTTCATTTCATGTGTCAAATACTGGTTATTAACTGCAGATTACCAAAAAAGATATTATTTATCATAAACAAAATGTAAAAATTAAATAGGAGCTTTCTCTAACAAATTATCTTGGAGACAGAATATGGAAAGTTTTAGCTTTAAACTTATCAGAAATACTAAGCAAGTTTTGCTTTCAGATGATCACAGTAAGTGCCTCATTATTCAAATCACAGGCCTAAGGTCCTCACAGGCCTTAGGTTTGGTAATTTCTGAGTTTGGTTGGTTGGGGTTTTTTAAAGTAACAGCCTCAGGCCAGCTGAGGTGTAAATTCATGTGAACTCTAGAACATCGATGTGTTGGCAAGAGATTAATGCAGAGGGGATCAGTTTGTTCTTGAAACACCACTAAACCTAATTATTTCAGGGAATAGTCATAGAGTCGATAATAGGAAAGGTGAGAATAACTATATTCTAGTTGTCATCTGTTTAAGTGGCAAATCCAAGTGGATGATAGCTACCTAAAAGCCCTTTGACAATGAACCTATGCCGCAAAATGCGAAGAAACCACTACATGTTAAAATGAAAACTTTTTGATTTTAAATGCATTTAAGAGACACTTAAAATGAACAGAGCTTTTCCAAATTTTACATAGAGAAATTAATATTTCTATTCTATACAGTTTAGTAATGTAGGCTCCTGGAAGAGTAATTTGTTACGTTATTTTTGTCACATCTGGTTTTGTCACATGCAAGAAAGCTGGCAGGACTGACCTGGATGACTCTGCTAAAAGCTTGCTTATATACCATTAAGGAAACATCTGCTGCCAGAGATAGCCAATTGCTTTCATCAACTACCATGTGTAAACTTTGAAATGCACCAGGCTGACTGTCCTGGCACCCCTGCTATACTCAGATGGCCTTGGACTTTTTGATACCCTACAGAATTACCTAATAAAAAAATTGTCAAAAAACCCTCATGGTCATTTCAAGCCAGAATGTCCACTGAGTTGCTATCAGCCAGGGTCAGGAGGAGATTTCTGGATTCCAGGAGGAATCAAGCTTCCAAATCATGTTTTAGTAACCAGTTTTTCAAACCACCTTCATCCCAGACTGACTAGGATGTAGGCAAATGCTTACCAGAATCCCAACCCTTGCACAAGTAGGCATGGCAGAACTAACTCCCATTAAATGTCACATAAGGGGCAGACCAAGACTTTTTTTACCTATTATGCTTCCTATCATGCTTCCAAGCTGTGATCTCACTCCTTGTTCTGTTTCAGGGTGAGTGCCACCATTCATGTGGTGGCACGCACCCTGACCAAAAGTCAGTTCCCATGCTGCTGTGCTGTCTCCACCAAACTCCAACCAGTAATGCTCCCTTATATATACATAAGGAAATGTTATGTTCCTTACCCTTATGACGATTCAGTACTATAGCTCGTTTGCAACATTCAACACCAGCTGTACAGGGACCATTTTGGTTTTTTGACTGCTAGCCAAAGAAGGCTACACTGAAGGCAGATGTCTGTAAAAGCATGTATAATTCTGAAAATGGCCTTTAATCAGGGGGTTGAGGAAGTTTGGCATCTTGTATTTAGGCAGGATACATTATTTATGTTATTTTTCTGGTATCAATGGAATTAATAAAGCAATTATAAAAGCTCAATATATCTTCATAAGAGTCTGATGTTCCCACTCTTCATCAAAAGAGTCACCTCAGTCCATAAGAAATGAGGATTATTGACGTTACTCAGTCAGTCTCTTAATTTCTGACAGATTACTTTTATCTTTCAGCTATTTGAAACAATTAATTTCCTCCATTTATATACACTTATATAAGTGTATATATCTTGTTATTATAATAAAGTATTTGACAATAATATTTAAGTGAAAGCTACATATCCTGGTGTTTTCCACAAAGCAATGCCATTTTTACATAGCACCAATGTGCCATATAGAAGCCTAAGAAATCAGAAAATTTTACATCAGCAAGTGATGATTAAAATTCTCATGGAATCAAGTTTTTACTTTTGCTTACAACTGTAGCTCCTTTTGGAAGCTTTTTAAATGATCTTTCATGAAGCTGAGAAGGTAAATCTTTCATTTACCATCGACACTGTGCAGAACTTGTTATAGATGGATAAATTCATGTTCTCTGCTTACAGAAATGTGATAGAATTTGAATAGTTCAGAAATCCAATAAACATGATTTCTTTCAGTACTGAGGATCCCAAATCTTCCCTTAAATTTCAGTATCTAATCTGATTTTTCTTCTTTGAATCTTTTATCTGGAAGATGGAAGTCAAGCACTAGGGTAATTTCTGTGGCCTAAGAGTAAAGCAGCTAAGCATTTAATCTGTTGTGAGTTGTTTCAAGACTTGCCATTAGAATTTTTGGCAAATATTTTCTGGTTTCTCTAAGAATGTTTGTGTTTCAGTTCGAACTACAAAGATGCAGGAGTACTTGAAAAAATACCAGCCAAAGCATAGGTTTAGTGATTGTGAAGGCACTTGCATACTTTAGAACCTGAAGAAATCCAGACTGGATTATATTGCTTTAAGGCTTGAGCTGCACGTCCTACAAGGAATTTTTCCATCAAGGTTCCTGGCACCATCACAGCCATCAGAGAGAATGTTCAAAAACAGCCATCTCAAAAACTGCTGTGGGAGTCTGGTCTAGTCTGTGGGATAACTTTTTATTGAAGTGAAAAACAAAGACTGCTAAAAGTAGAAGATTTCCCTTATCTGCTTTGCTCTCATCCCAAATCATTTACGCTGGAGTTAAACTCTAATTCTGAGGGCTTGTAAATGCCTTAAGAATTCCACTGCCTTTCTGCTTTAGCCTCTGGCTTTATGCTTTACATTTGGGTGGAATGGTAAACAAATTCATCCATTTATCTTACTTAATATGTGGACTTTCATATACGCAGTTGTTTTTAGACAATATAAATGTGGCTATTTAACTTGTTTGTTGTTACAATAAAGTCACATATATGTTTTAAAATATTTTTTAAAGGGAGGGGATGTTGATAGGTGTAGGAAAATAATGTTAGCCATTGTTTCTGTAGCTGCTGTTGTAAATTAATATGTTAATGCTGAACAGAAAAATGAAACCAATCAGATAAAATGAATGGAATTTTTGCCAGAATAAAGTTTAGTGTTATTGTCCGAAGTGGACCCCCTCCTGCTCCAGAAGGACTACAGGTCTTAATTGAATGCACCAGTAATTGTCAAATAATTTTTATGCTTTTTCTATTTCTTTTGGAACAATTGTGCCCTGCTTTGAATCTGGCTAAGGCCGTTTGTTATTATTTATTACATAAAAATCATCTGTTCTGTCTTGGGTGGCCACTCATGGGCTGCTCTTGTCTCTTTTCCAGCATTAGTTTTGGACAAAAAAGGGTGGATGTGGGCAGAGGCTGAATATGGGCATGAGGACAGCTGCAGTCCAGAGACACTTAGATGGTGTGATCCTGGTGATTCAGAGCCTGTGGTGGTCCCAGGTGAGGCTGCCCTGCTGCAGGGCCCCCAGAGCTAAGTGATAGCAGAAGGTAGGAAGACACCCAGCTCAGTATGGCTTCTCCCTCCTGCCCTTGCACAGGATGCAATTTGAACAGTGACCCCTTTCTGTTTTTATTTTCTTTTCTGATGTCAGTAGTCCAGGTGAGACTCAGAGTTAGATGCAGTTGCAGGATGAAGACCAGAAATTGCAAAAGCATGTTTCTGGTCTATCATTGGCATTTGTTGAATGAAATACTAAGCAGGTATGTGTTTGGAAAGAGAAAAGACTCACAGCTAGACAATGTGATCAATGATAATGCAGTGACAACAACTTAATGCCATTTAAATCTCACCAAGGGTAATATAATCATTATAAAAGTAAAGTGTTTGAGAACTAGATCAGACAAAAGAAACAATTTACACCATGACCTGAGAGGTTAAATCTATATCAAAATGTTATCCTACTCTGAACAAACCCTAAATTTTCATAAAATAAAGAGTCAATGCTAAAAGATGAGGCAACGAAGCATCTGCAAGGAGAATCATATCAAAACCTGTAATCTCTCCTTCATTGCATTAAACAGAAATATTTAAAACAAGCACATTCTCAGCTACTAGTTTACACCTTCACAGCTGACAAAATGGGACATAATCCCCTCTTCAATAAAGAAATTGAAAAGTAGAAAGTTAAAAAAAGACTGTGAAATAAAGTAGACTTTGAAGATTTATAATATAAACACTGGCCACTGTAGGAGCTAGAAAGCAATTAAAACTTCTCTCTGAGATTACTTTCTTCCTCTTCAAAGTTCTCTTTCTTTATTTTACACCCAGTTAACTTCCTATATATTTTAACCATGGGCACCTACAGTGTAATTACTTTATTTCTGTGCTGTATAGAAAGTTGTGCATGCTTCAAGGTCATTTTTTGCTTGCTCCATTTGCAATGCTCAGTTTTGCTCAATGTCATAGACTATAGTTTGTTTTTTTTTGATTCTGCACTGATGTTTTGGTAGAGGAGAAGCATCTGCTTCCCTTGTGCCCTCATGTCACTTGAGCCACAGTCTCTGAAGGAAGAGAAAAGACTGATGTGAACTTATGGCAGAAAGAAATGTGGCCACGTGGTATTTATGCTTCAGAAATTGCTATCTACTGGTATCTTGCTTGAGCATTGATCTATTAACATACTGTGTTTGGAAAAATCAATACAGTTTCCTGTTAATAAGTAGATAAAATGTGTGCCCAGTCTGTACTAGGAAGGCTTTTCAAAATGCTTGTAAAGGGACACTTTTGTAGTGTGGGTAAAAATGTTAGAAGTTAGCATAATTTGTAAACTTTCTTTGTATCTAAATATAACTTCTAGAGCACCCAGAACAACTGAATAGTCAATAGCTTTGAAAATTCAGCTATGTGGATTATGGATTGATGCCTAAGCTGTAACTGTCCCATACACATCTTCCTGAAAATTTTAAATAATTTGCAATTAAACTTTGCAATGTCTGGTTTAATTTAATATTTTATTGTTATGAAATTTTCTTCCATGGTCATACCTTATCTATTCAGCATGTGTCTCATTTCATCTAGTATGTCTATTATGCAAGAAGAAATTGCCTGAATATTTTATAAAGTAATAAGCTGACATAAACTGCTCTAAACAAATATGTTGTTCTAAGTAATTTTTATTCATCCTTCAGCACTGAAAATATGCAACTTCATTTGACATTAGCTTTTTACAAGCTCCCTAAATCCAACACAGATGGTAGCTCTTGGAAAAATAGAATCTCTTTATTCTTCCTAGACAGCACTTAGATTTTTGAGAAATAGCATAAACTAACAGTAACAAACAGTAGCTGAGTCTAAACAAAGACATGGTACCTTCTACTCCTCTGGAAAATGTGTTATGGATAGAAACCGTGGAAGTTTCTTCATCCTGTCAAATTCAGTGATATGATAGATGCTAAAAGAATCTTTAGCCAATCTTTAGCTGAAAGTGGTACAAACTGAGCCCAAATAGTTATTCATAGAAGACATAATATTGAATTGCTGAATTCACCTTTAAAATAAATGATTTTGCTTTGGGAGGGTAATTCTCTTTGTACTTGTTACATGGTCATCAAAAGCCTTATGACTTGTCTTCAGTGTGTCTGAATTTACCTGCTATAATGGCCAGAAATTGCACTTTAACTATGCCCAAATTAAAAAGTAATCTTCCCTCTCCTGTCCTTTTCTTCTGCCTCCTTTCCTGACAAGGGACAAGGAGACATTGCAGTAGAAAGCAGTGCCAGAACTTTCAAGACCAGGGCATAGTCACAATTGGGATCTTAAATGGTAAAAGGTTTGCCAATGGTTCAGAAGGTCCCAGATGAGAAGCAGTTTTTATGAAGTGTGATACACATTGGTACAGCTTCCAAGATAATATGTGAATACATGTTTTCATAGTTGTTGGCCTGATATTCTTGATTTCATTTTCAAGATGGATTATACTCTAGGGCTGAAATGCAGAGTGCTTTTGAGTTCAGATGCCTTCACCCTGTGATTCTGCACTCATTCAGTATGGATCTATGGTAAAAAGCCAAAATTAATGAGTCCTTTCTGTGAAGGACAGACTTAACCTGGCTTGCTGTGGTCTTCCAGATGAAATACAACCTGTTATAGAAACTCAGATTTGAATGTAGATTTGGCTTTGAGGATATTCTCAGCATGAATTTCTGCTTTGTGTTTTGCCAGAAGGAAGGAGTTCAGCTAGAAACATTGTTACAGCTGGACTCCTATGCTTGCCTTTCCTTGGTGTTTGAGAGAGCAAAGATCATAATTTTCAGAAAGAGAGATGAACTATCTTTACCTTCATAATCTCACATTAAGACCTGAGAAAAGACTTTCTATAAATTCATTTTTTAATATCAAAAGGCAAAGATTAAGGATAGAAAGGGGACAAGCAATTTGAATGTCCAGCTTGTGGTTTAGGTATCCTTTTCAGTAAAATTTCTTTGCTAATTACTGTTTGTGGAGCTTCACACAAATATGATTGCTTGAACCTGAAGCAATCCAATTCCTTATTTTTTGCTAGCATTGCCTTGAAATCAGACCAGAGACAGGACTCAAGGAAAAAACATGAAGCTGAGTCAAGGGAAGTTTAGGCTAGATAGCAGGAGAAATTTTTTCAGCCAGAGGGTGGTTGGGCACTGGAAGAGGTTCCCCAGGGAAGTGGTCCCAGCACGGGCCTGACAGAGTTCAAGAAGTGTTTGGACAATGCTTTTTGGTGCATGATGCGATAGGGATGGGGATGGCACTGTGCAGGGCCAGGAGCTGGACCCAATTATCAAACTCAGCATATTCTGCAATTCAACAATTCTATGAAATGCTATTTATTATCTCCAAATTTAATTTTTACTCACTTCCTCACTATTCATGCCCTTAGCATATTTTCAGAATAAAACTAATTTCTTAGAATAATAACTTTATTCAATAAATGAAGTTGGTCTTTTATTAAAAAGGTCTACATGCAGCTTCTCTTCTTCCTCCAGCCTTTTTGGACTTGTTTATGCACTTCTGAGACATGGGGCTTATCTCAGCCTAGGGAAAAATATTTTTCTTCAAATGTCTCCTGAACATTTTGACAGCAGATCACTGACACTCTTGGAAAAGAGGGAGCACCTGAAGGTAAGAATTCTCAGAATTCAGTAGGAAAACTTTTCCCTTCATTCACCACCCACACTTGCACTGCTCCCAAGGTCTGCAGGGCTTAAACAGTCAGAGGTTATCCAGAACCCCTTCCAGCAGCATGAAACCACAGGGGAAACTCCATCCTATTCTAAGGGAAGAGGGAGTGATAACTTCCAAAGTCAGTCATTGCTTTAGGAGATTCACTGCTGTTGCATTTCTTATGAAAACCCTGGAATGCAGATGTAATAGGTAACGGATTAGTGAACCCCTGTGCATCTGGTAATCTAATGCTGGGGCTAGCCCTCCTGGATTGCAGGAGCACAACCGTGTATTAAGAAATTGCTCTGAATTTCCTCCCTAATCAAAATATGACGTAATCTGTCAATCATATCCAAAACTGGCTGAAGTCAAAAAGATGTGTGCAGGAAAAGGATGTTTTGGTTGCATCCCAGATGCATCCCAGATCCCAGCCATGCCATGACATTTCCTCCTTCAGATTACTTAAGGGAAGTTCTGTTTCGTGATGGCTTTTTTTGTCATCCACCTCTGTGACAACTGGTTTTTGTAACCTCTGTTCCTGTTATTTGTGTCACTTAGTTCTGAAAGTAGGAATATTTTCAGCCTGTAATTAGTAACTGCCTTTGTCTAGGTGATGCTTCCAGCGCCATATGTTCAGGGCTCTTCTGCACCTGATTTTATGATATGCTCTTCGGGACAGTGAAGGCTCTTTCATGACTTCATTGTAGAGATCACAGATCAATAGATTGCTAGAACCTCACAGAATAATGTCTATCTTTCATTTTACTGGGAGGCTGAAACAGATAGGGATTGCAAAACCCTGAAGAACATGAACAGAGCACCACATAGCAGCCTGGAAGATTGAAAAATACTTTCTGAAGGTTTTTAATGCCTTATTTAATAATAGACCACCCTCTTCTGAAGAAGAGCTGTACAAGTATTTCCTAAGCTCTATGTAGGAGTGTATCCCAGGACACAAAAACACTAGGGATTCTTTTGTGCAGAACAATAAGAAAAGAAATTTAGCAGCCCTGGCTGCTTTCCTCTAGACACAACAAACAAATAAATAAATAAATAATTCCTATAATCTGGTGCTAAACCTTTTTTTCTATTCCTAATCCAGAGTGTCATACTGTAAGAAAATAATGTTATACCAAAAAATGAGGTAACAGAGGATTTAGTTGAAGTATAATTAAAAAAATAACAACTTAGGTCTAGTATGAATAGGTAGAAATGAAAAATGTAAATATGCACATAAATATGTGCCATTTTATATACATATGAATATGCAAATGTCAACTCATACCCTGTATAAATAAGTTTGTAATTCACTGAAGACCTATGTTTTGACAGCATTGGGGATTCACAAGTTATTATTAGGATATTTTTGCAGTGAATGATTTCTCAGCCATAGGTGTTTTGGGCCTGCTTTAGGGGAAAACCCACCTTCACAGGCTCAAATTAAAACAGATATACTTACAGAGAGCTCCTTACAGTCACTTGTGTAATACAAGCTTTCCATTGGTTCGAATATGATGTGTTACATATTTTTGTGCTGTGATCAATGTCAGGTTGATAGAACAAAAGGAGATAGCTACACATCTGTTTTACATTTGCATTTCAGGTGTGAACACAAACTTTCAATTTTTGTATTTCAGGCTGTGGACTAGGCACCCAATTCTCAATATATTATAGTCTTCTATATCTTAAAAGTGTAACTCCTCTGTTTCTTCATATTCCAGGTCTGATTTTACTTTCATGCTGCTCTAAATTAGGAATTTCCTATTAAAATGAAGGATCTAGACCCTGATCTCACTGTTTGTAGTTTGAAGGAAATCTTATAGATCAACAGAGCAACTTTGAATTTTCATAAGTTAACTGTAACCAGACCCAGCTCCAACTGCCAGTGTATAAAAAGATTATATAGATGACATCACAGTCAAGTCTATGTTATTTGTTCTTTCTCAGGAAAATAATTTATGTTTGCTTTTAAATATGATCAGAAATCTTCTAATAAAATGTTGAGCTGTTAGCTGAAGGCTGACAGAAAAGTCATTGCTGGAAGCGCTTCTCAGCTGATACTTACAATTAATTCTTTCTTTTTTTTTAACTTCAGATTCCTCATACGTCCTGTTTCCATGGAGAAATTCTGATATGTGCTAGAGTAGACACCAACAACAATAATTAGAGCCCTTAGGACAACCCTTCAATTTTGAGAGAAAGATAAATGAAAAATTATGTGGCTATTAATGAAAAAAACCCAATAAAATCACAGAATAACACAGTTGTAAGAGACCTCAAGAAAATATCTGGTCCCCATTTTCATGGGAAAGGGAAACTAGATGATATTAGCATCTTCCAGAGTTGCATCTTGATGATCTTCATGTATAAGGGTTCTATTGTTTCCTGGGGAGGTTGTTCCAATGAAAGACTGCTCTCATTGTAAAAAATGTCTTTCTTATGTTAAGAAAATGTCTTCTTGTACATTTTGCCCCTCACCTTCACTGTGTGACTCCTTGTGATGCAAAAATGTCTGTATTCTTTGTAACCACCTTCTAAGTACTGAAATACTGTGATGATGCCCCTTCTGATCCTTCTTGTCTTCAGGAACAAAAGGTCTCTTTCTGTCTTTCCTCACAGGGCAGGTTCTGCAGCCCTTTGTTCATTTCTGTGTCTACCTTGAATTGTGAATTCCATGGGTGCTGCCCAACAAGCTGTGCTCAGAACGTGCTGATTCCCTCTGTCCCCCTCTCTGCCAGCAATGCCCCTGCAGCTGCAGCCCAGGGTCTGATTTGCCTTTGTAGCTGCAGTGCCACTCCAGTGACTCGTGGCCAAGAGATTGTCCCCTGAACTTCCGTGTCCCTTTCAGCAAGGCTGCTCCCCAGACACAGGTCACAGCCTGCGCTGGCCCTTTGGTGATGCCCTCCCAGCTGCAGGACTGTGCCTCATCTTTGCTGCACCTCGCTCTTGCCAGCCCCGCCCTCTCAGCCTGTCCAGGTCTCTTTGTAAGATGTTCTTTGTCCAGAACATCTGTGAAGATGTGGAACTTTAATTCCTGAGGAACCCCCCTTGTGACAGGCTGCCAACCTGAATGAAAACCAATGATCACACCTCTCTAAGTGCGCCCTTCTAACCGATTTCTTACTCAATTCACAGATTGCTCACCTAGCCTTGCCAGTTTGTTCAGAAGGATGTGGGAAAATCTCTGTTCTTAATTAACTTTCTACCCTAGCAGCTGAAAGAACTAGGAGTAAGTAGAGTGGAAATCCTGATTGTTGTATGAAATGTGTTCACTCTCAATTGCCATGTCCAATGCATTATCTTAATACCTGCACTATCATATTTTCCTTTATATGAGAAAATAATTCTCTTCACTTTAAAATCCAAATTCCTACCCTGATGTCTTCCAAATTATGCAAAACTAAGTCAACATTATAAAAGAGAGGAGATTGTGTTTCCTATAAAAACCTTCACTGTAGCTGTTTTGATATGATCTCTCTGAGAAGGGTTATTTAGTTTGTTTGTGTAGAACTGCACCTGTTCTGTCCAGTTTTGAGGTTGCTGGACAGAGGTGGGTACTTCCAGCAGGTAGTGGATGTACTGTGCTTTGGCAAATCTCCTTGGAAAGATTTGTTGCTGCCAAAGAACTCAAATTTAGTCAGAGCCTTGATCTGAACAGAATCCTTCATCCACTTGATAAAACAGGTTACCCACTGTCACTCCTTAGTCTGGGCTTTTTGACTAAATTAATATGTTATTCCTGGTTAACCTAATTAAGTTATTCCTGGTCTAACACTGTGGTAGAAGCATAACTGATAAATTAATATCATGGAGTGCCACCTTTCTAATCTACATTTAGCAAAAATCACCTATTCCTAAAAGCCTCCTTTACTAAGTCTAAGTTCACACACATTCAATGTTACATCCCATAATCTTTAGTGAAGCATTTCATCAATGGTCTTAAATATAATGGCAGATAATCATATTTTCTGTTTATTTTTGTTTTCAAATCTATCTTTTAATACAAATTTCTAGATTTCCTGTCTTTGTTGGTTTTTAACAGGTAGTGATACATCTATCACCAGGATTAGGTAGAAGTAAGTCTCCTGAATTTTGATTTATTTGTCCTCATATGCTTTTTTAGTAAATGCATACTGAATTGTAGATGACTGTTCACTGGTCAGTGTAAGAGGAAGGATCCCAGCAGGTATGTATTCTCAGCCATGAGAATAGCACAGTCACCATAGAATCTATTATGATCTACACTCAAAACCAGAACAGTTTCTTAAATTGAAACATTTCAATGTACAAAAAAAAAGACAAGGTTATTAACTGATAATATATATTTTAAAACAGGTTTGAAAGTCTATAGTGTAATTTTGGAGGAAGAAAACTCAACATCATTCACAAGGTTACTAAAAAGCTCTTACTTTTAAGATGGATGTCCCTATTAAACAAAAAACTCAAACTAACCAATGAACAAACCAATCAAGCAAAAAAAAGCCAAGCAAATTTATGCAAAAATATGTCTTTTTGTAAACTATGCAGCATTTGTTTACTCAACTGTTTCTAGATATAAAATTATTGCTTTCTTTATCCTTTCATTACTAGAATGAACTGAAGTGATTTTCAACTTTCACAAGGGAAATACTCTAGATAATTAAAATGAATGTTTTCCATTATCTTATCACTCTGTAGTTGCTGACAGTCTTAATGAAATGTATCAAGCTGATGAATGGACAACATCCTCTTTGAAAGAGTAAGGCAATGCTGTTCAATTCTCAGCCATTTTCTCCTTAAGTCCTTGGAATGTCATTATTTGTCTTCTAAAATTAACTGACTGAACAAATGTATATGATTTGCCAGAAAACTATTATTCTCTGAATCTCCAGAATAGATATTCTAAATACAAACAGCTAATCTTAGTAACATCATGAGATGGAGATTGGGTTTTGTGAGAACCAAGAAGGTGGCAGGAACAAAATCTGTGTTTGAATTTGCACAGTTTTCTATATCTCTTTATTTTTAGTTAATTACTGTCTACCTGTGTCCTGACTAATAGAAATGGCATTGATTAATATGCATTTACCTGGGCATGTTCAGATTGAAAGATCTCAAAAATAAGTGAAGACAGCAGAACAAAAAGTTGTCTCACAGAAATTATTTTATTTCTTCAAATATAGGAACGTCTGAATATTAACTACAGCAACAGGTTATAAAGGAAAAAATAAGCTGCATTTTAATCTGTGTATCTGATTCACAGAGTTAGCAAAATGTCATTTGAGATATTGTATTACTTGGGACCAAACCTTCTAATATCACTTCAATTTTTTTTCTCATAATTTTAAGAGGGATGGTTATGATTTGCTTTTATCTCGCTTGAAGAAGGAAAGGATAATCTATTTTCTGCTAACAAAACGAGAAGATGTGAAAAAACTTAATGTTTAAGAGATACTCAGACTAATTTACAAAGTCAATACTAATGAATTGTAAGTGTATATTAAATGTAAAAAACCTCCTACCTAACCAGAAAATAAGTTGTGCTGGGCCACAATTCATAAAATTGTTAACTGAATCAAGCAAAGGATTTGACCATGTGATAAGCTCTCTTTTAAAATGCAGTGTTTTGCTTACATTCCATAAGATTTGTTGGCTATCAGCAATGCAGTCAAACAAACATAACAATGACAAGAGCGCTTTAAGGTCATATCTCCATTTTATGGGATGGTGAAGCACATAAAGTTAGGATCGACTGTCCAAAGAAACCCACAACCTCCTCTAATTCCAGAAGTATTTTCAATTGCTGTTCATCAATTCACCAAAAAATGCTGTATGTTGCTCTTGTCTAAATACTGGCTCTTGTATTATCTTACTTTTGCTATCACTTATTTTTTGGATCTACAACTGTTGATTGACACTGGAAAGGATGTAGCATTTTAATAAAAATGAATTATTTTCAGTGAACAAAGGACTGAGAGCCATAGACATGCTATCTGCTGCCCAGGACAATGACAGGCAAGAAGTTTCACACTGTATTTCTTTTGTGTTCCCAGGAAGGATGGTTTTAAAAAATTATACCCTAATAAATGGAATTAATTTTGCTTTTCTAGAGCATTTTTTGTTTTCTAAAGGAGGTGAACTTGTTTTGCCCAAATTTTGTCTACAAAAATAAAAAACACATTCCTTGAAAAATTCAGGCAGAGTACATATGTATGAGTAACAAAAAACATCCTTTTAGTCTGGATTCCAGAGAATTTACGTCTTACACAAAAAACCTGACTTTTTAAATGAAGGTTCAGGTTACATCTGCTGCTTTTCTAAAGACATTAAATATGTGATGTGAATTTTTGGGCATCTAATAACATTTGAGTTTATTTTAATATCTTTTCCTCATTTGAGATGATACCAAATTCAATACACTGAGCTAAAAAGTCACCTACTAAGCCTAACAAAAACCCACTTGCTTTCCCAGAACTTAAAAGAACAGTGATTCCTTCCTTTAACTGAAATTACCTACTCATTGGTTCAAATATTATGGTTTATGGGAAAGAGTTGGCAAACTGCTGATCATTCTATTAAGGACATCAGCAGGGCATAACTGTTTAACCCTTGTCTTCAAGAAAATTGGGAAAAAGAGTGGAAACCAATGCAATTGGTGCTGCTGTTTCTATGGTGGCTGGATTCTCACAGTCTTTTATGGTGGTTATAAGAGAGGTAAGTGCATTTACCTAATGAATTATCTGCTCTAATTCTACAGTAAATGAAAACAAAATCTAGACCTTAAGGTATACCATGGTACTCACCCCTTAACAGGAAAATAATATATTGAGTACAAGTGTGGAAAAAGAATCCCTCTGGGAATTTTTATTTATTCTGTGTCAATTTAATGTTTTCTAATTCAGCAAAGCTGTGCATGATGATGTATTGAAAATAGAACATGAGACTATTAACTGAATCTCAGTCATATAAAGGTAAAAGTATCCCCACATCATTAAACCTATCTGGAAGACTTGAATGCAAAAATAACCAAAATTTTTTAATCATTCCTTAGGGGTAAAAAACTTATAATATTGGGACTCTCTGTAGATTCCTGCTGATAAAAGCAATATTAGCAAATTTAAAAGCAAATTTAGCCTTACAGCACAACTGACTTACAGGTATTGAAAACGTAATATTTTGTAGTTAGAACTGCACAAGAAAGCTTTGGCAGAACAATTTGCCAATGAATCAATGATCTGTGAAAAAGATATTTTTGTGCTGCTCTTGAGGAAGTTTCAGGGAGCATATTCTGGAGAAGCTCTGAAAACTGCTTTGTGATTTTTGGAGAAAAATTTGGGGTTTATTTTCATTGGTTGGTGGTTTTCTATTTCTTGGTTTTTGGTGGGTTTTTTTTTGCTGTTGTTTTTTTTTTGTTTGTTTGTTTGTTTGTTTTTTTTATTTTAAACATCTTCTCTTGTAAGCACTGGTATGGTGTACATAAAGTTTCCCTGGCTGCTCACTTAACAAAATATTGCTTTCAGGTCTCACTGTATTGGATGGGTTTTTTTAAACTTGCCTTTGGCTATGTATCTGTTTGACTTTTTGTCTTGAATTTTTGAGCACACTAGCTGGATGATTTAGTCCACTTGTTTCATATCCCAGACCCAGAGGCTTTGGCACTCAGATAACTCAGCGACAGAAACAGAGCATCTGATCCATTCTCACCTTGCGCATGACTTTTCTGTAGGAGCTAGTCTTGACTAACCATTCAGCTCTTCAGGGAGACAGAAAGGCAAACCTTCTATCACAGGCTTAACTTTCAAACACAGGCTTAGTCATTTTAAAAAAACTATTTGAAAAATAATTACATTAGAACAGGGTAATGTAAAGTTTGTCATTCTTGCTGGCTGTCTTCTCAATATCTGTGTAAAAGCTATGCTCCCTGCCTGTGCTTGGATACAATTATTACTGCAAATCATGACTTTTTTTCAGTAGTTACTTTCCTTCTACACTTCCTATGAAAAAATGGACTTTCTCCTCTCTTGGCTCAGACTGCATTGGTTTTTTTTGAATTCCCAGCAGTGTGAGCCCATGTGTGTTTTGATAGAAGCATGTGGCATGTTAGTTGTCATATTTCTGCCCCAATCAGTATACTTATGCTCTTTTTGGGAAGTTGGATAGATCTCATTTCTCTAAAGGTGTGTTTTTCCTATAAGTATTTTTTTAAAGTACAGTTCATCAGTTCTGACTGATGATTGACATAGGCATCAAAAGCTAAAAGGTGAGGTATGAATGCTCTATGTTTAGAAGCTAGTTACAAAAAATCATCATCTTCATAGTATAACTAATCCAGTCCTTCATCTGGCTTTTGACATGGATTTGACTATTTTCCCCTGAAGTACCTGTTTTGTGTTGACTGTAAAAGAAGCTAACTGGTAATATTGTATTTGATGCTTAATTTCAGTAAGATTACTCCTACCTAGTGTGTTTAGACTTCAAGAGAATAAATTTTTTTCTGCAATATTTTATTTTGCCGATATAGTCCTTA
Organism: Serinus canaria; assembly: GCF_022539315.1. Lineage (NCBI taxonomy): Eukaryota > Metazoa > Chordata > Aves > Passeriformes > Fringillidae > Serinus > Serinus canaria. Next base: position 39,099,350 of record NC_066343.1, on the reverse strand, counting down.
ATATGCAGATTTTTTTTTTGTTTCTTTCCCAGCTGAAAGGTCTTTCAAACCCCTCAAATCTTTGTGAAGTAGAGTTGTCATGCTCCACCTTCTTCTCTTATATAGAGTAGATTACAGGCACATTGTAGTACTACTGACAGCCACAGCTAGATGTGAAAAAATGAAATCAGAATGTCAGTCACGTTGTCAGAATTACACATACATTACCACCTGCAATCAGTAGTCCACATCCTGATGAGACAGAGATATTTTGCATTGACTGAAGTGCACTCAACTGAGACTTGAATACAACTGAGTACTTTGTAAAAGATAAAAATACCATTAGCTGCATTTATAGGTGCCCAATTCAAGGTAGGTAATCTTTTCTGTCTGCTTTTAACTTTCCTTTTGCTTCCCTGTCTTTCTGTCCTTTTTAGCGGCTGTCCTCCTTTCCACCTCTTTGCCTTTAACACTTTTTGGGCAACTAAGAGCCCTGTAGAGGTTATTGATTTTATTTGGGAGTACCTGAAATTGTCAGATTTTATGCTCAAAGTCATCCCCTATGTAAGACTGAAATAGAGACAGAGGCACTAAACAGGCAACTAGTATGCCACCTAGATACTTTTGTGTGCAAGAACCGTGCCTATATGGTTTTTGTATCTCTTTGTTGGTACTTCTTTAATGAGAAGGAGATGAAGGTGCATGAGTGTTGAGAATAAAAGAGAGGGTGTATAGAGACTGTGTTCATAAAGTCTCCATATTCTTGAGCATTAGGGAATCCTAGAGAGGGTTTCTAGGATTCCCTAATGCTCAAGAATATGGAGACTTTATCCTCTAAATTTCTCTGCTTTATTACAAATACCACAAAGACCACAAAGACCACAAAGATTCGAACTAACAAGTAAACTGGCACAAGAAACAGAGAACAGAGAAAAAATTACATATTAGAAGCATACTTATGATTAAAGAGTAAAATGTGTGTGTGTATATATATATGTGTGTGTATACATATATGTGTGTGTATATATATATATATATGCGTGTGTATATATATATATATGTGTGTGTATATATATATATATATATATATGCATACCCAGGTATTGCAAACTAGTATCAACAATCAATAATATAGTGTCAGTCAATAGTCTGGTAGCAGTAGTATCATAGCAGCAATCAATCATAGAACAACAATCACTAAGAACAACTAATATGTTTTTACAAGTTGCTATATGAGCTTTTCATTATTAAAGCAACTTATCAACAATGTAGTAACAGATATGATAGATCATTTACCCAGATCTATAATATCCATATCAATGGAATCAGACAGAGGTGAACCCAACCATCCCAGAAATGAGAACACGAACCAAACCTTCCCCAAAAGTGGGTCCAAAAAGGGGGGCCAATGAGATTACAGGCTGTCTCACTTCAAAGGTGATCTGTGGTATAGAACCTGGAGTGAGAATCCAAGATCTCATAGAAAGTTAATGTGGAGAATTCAAGGTGTTTAGAAAAGAAAAAGTAGGTGCGGCAAGGTATAGGAACTCAGCTTTGTGTAGAAATTAGGCTTGTTTTGTATTAGAGATATGAAATGGCACAGAATATCACATTTTGTACAGACAATAGATGCTTCAATTTCTCTTTTTCAACTGCTGATGGGGTTTTCTGTTATTTCAGAGAAGTTTCTGTTTTTCTTAGATTGTTTTCCATCTTCTTTAATAATAAGATGTCACTTCAGTTCCTTGTGTTTGCACTTGCTGATAGTATCTTAGGATGTCTCCTCTTTCTAGGTATACCAACAGTATTTCTGAGATACCAGCTGCCCTTTTCAAGGATGGTACCAGTTCATAAGCTTAGTTCCCAGGTTCATATCTTCCAAGCTGGCATTTTCTGTCAATACTTTCCAGCAGACATTTTCTTCTGTTCAGCTTCTTTTTCCCCTCTAGCCAGGCTGTCCTTCAGGCAGCTCACATTACTGGTGCATCTAAGCAGAAGTCTCATTTCCAGTCTGATAATAAACCTTACAACCTCTCAGAGGTCCAGTTTTGTCAGGTGTTTTCTTAGGTATCACATAAATTAAAACTGCTATGTTAAATATATATTTTAATTTGGTCTCTATTCTGTACCACATGTTTTTTTTCAGCACTGTAACATTTTCGAGAAAACATCAACAAAAAAATCACAGCATTCCAGAACTGTAAAGTGGAAACTGCTTTAATTAAAAGTCACTTTTATTAATATGGGAACAGGCTGCAGAAAGAGATCAGAGAACGCAGAGGATTTTAGGCTAAGCCTAGCATGAATATTTTGGAAGATTATAACAAACTATCTACTTTTTGTCACACAAAATATAAATTTGTGTAGATAGGTTTCTGAAGGTTTGAGATTTTCAGGGTAGTGTATGTCTATTCTGCTATTATGTAAAAGTCAGGAGTATACCAAAAAATGAAAGGAGGCAGGAGATACGCTGTGGTGAAATAAGAACTTATCAGTCTTCAGAACTCAACTGCACAAAGCAAATGCAAATTCACAGAATCACACAACAGTTAAGTTTGGAAGGCACACCTGGATTTCTTCTAAGTCCAAGATGTCTGCTCAAAACATGATCAGCAAGAGCATGTTGATCAGAGCCATGTCTAGTCTGGTTTTGAATAACTTTAAGGATGGAGATAATACAACCTCCACGGAAAATATATTCCAGTCTTATACCACACTACCAGCAAAGAAGGTGGATTTTAGGCTTTAATGGAATTTTCTCTATCTCAACTCTTTCTGTACTCCATTGAGAAGAGGTTGGCTCCATATTCTTAGCACACCCGCGCGCTATTTCAAGTTAGATAAGATTCCCCTGAGACATTCCTTCTCCTAAGGCCAAACAGCCCCCACTGTCTCAGCCTCTCCTTGCATAAAGGATGCTGCAGTCTCCTAGAATCCTTGAAGGCTCTTTGGTAGAATTACTCCAGTGAGTTGATCTCTTGGAGGGAGCCTACAACTGGACACATTACTCCAAACGGGAGGGAAAGGAAGGCAACCCCTCAGACTGCTGGTGATGCTCCCCCTAAAGCTGGAGGTTGTTGGCATTCTTTACACAAAGGCACATTTTTGCCTTATAATTACCTTGTGGCCTCTCAGGACCTTTTCTGAACATCCATTGTCCAGGCAGCCAGCCTCCAGTGGGTGATACATGGCGTACTATATTTCTTCCATAATGCATGGGGTTATTCCTTCCCAGAAGCAAGACTTTCAAATTTCCTTTGAACTTGTTTACTCATTTTTCTATGTCTCCAGGTTGTCCACGACCCTCTGAATAGCTGCACAACCATCTCATATATCAACCACTCCTCCCAAATTTATATCACTTGCAAACTTGCTGCTAAGCATACTCTATCCTATCATCCAGGCCTTCCAGGACTGATAGAATAGTGAAGAATTTTAAATTGTCATATTTTTACACCAGTGAGTATGTCAACATGGAGAAACCTTTCATGTGTGTCTCTACATAAAACTCTTTAGATGGGAAATAGCTTTTATATATTTATTTATTTAATTTGAGTTTTAGAACTGTCATAAAGTAGTATAAAGGGAAATAGTATATCTGGGACCTCAAAAATCTGGACTTTTTATGTTTAATGACAAATCACAGAATCACAGAATCAATAAGGTTGGAAGAAACCTCTAAGACAATAGTCCAACTCTAAATGAAGTACCACTGCGTTCAACATTTAACATGCTCCAGATGTGACATCCACATGCCTTCTGAACACTGCCAGGGATGGTGATTCTATGACTCCCATGGCAGTCTGTTCCAATGCTTGACAATGCTTATCCGTGAAGAAATATTTCCTAATATTCAATGTAAACCTCCCTGGCCATTTTCTCTTGTCCTGTCAATTGTCACCTGGGAGAAGTACACTACTTCCAGGTAGTTGCAGAGAGTGATAAGGTCCTTCCTGACACTCCTTTTCTCCAGTTGCTCTTCATAAGACTAGTGGTCCCTTCACCAGCTCTATTACCCATCTCTGGACATGCTCCAGCATGTCCAAGGTGTTTCTTATAGCAAGTGAGGGACCCAAAACTGATTTGATGTGTAGCCTCACAGTCCAAGGATATGGGGATGATACCTTACATCCCTTCCATCCCATTGACCACACCATTATTAATAAAAAAGCTGTTATTTTGAAACAGTAGTATTAATTATGGGAATAATTGTGAAAAGTGAGAGAGTTGCATTTCACTTATGTGCTCCTTGTCATAATATTAAGAAGTTACATAAGTCCTTCTATTAGACAGAAGAAACATCTCTTACTTCAGTATCCCTCCTCCTCTTTCCCCAGTCTTGACAGAGTGGTCTTCTTTTTTCTAGAATTATTTGCCCACCCATTGGGCTCTGTGTTAGCGACTCTGTCATGGCAGTAGCAGAACAATGTCACACTCTGCACCTCACAACCACATTGGTATTTTTCCTCTGGTCCTGGGCTTACACATCTTGAAGTGCCTGTGTGTGTCACTATGCAAGCAGGTAATAGCTCATACACAGGGTTACTTGTTACACAACAGTCAATAAACTAATGCTTAAAAGCACAATTCACACATCACTGATATTATTCTGACAGACCATTCAGCAATTTAAATTTTATGTGTCTCAGACATGAGCATGTGACCATGTTTATTGCTTTCCTTTCATTTCAGAATATGTAATTTTTGGCAGAATTAATAAAAACCCAAATCAGCCAAGGAGAAATTAATGATCAGACAGAAATTTAGATTATGTTTTAGAGCGACTCTGATGGCAAAGCCAATTGGTAAAGAAACTTATCTAGTGAGGTTTAATATTGATTACATCTGAGTGTTTTGGTAGATAGAAGATAATCAAACCTGTTGCTGTGAAGTCAAGGAACTTTTAAGAATCATAGTATTAGTTGTACTGTGCAGAATAATAGACAGAGGAACCAATGCTGAAGAATATTTGTTTGATTCTATTGGCTCAAAGAATATCTAAAAGATCTTTGTAACATCAAAGAGCAGTATTATCCTGTACTTTTAGCATACTCAAATTAGTTTATTGACAGATCTAAGTAGCTAGTTTTTGAAATAAGATTCCATGCAAATCATGACATACAGAACACGCTGCTCTAGGATTCATGGTGAGAACACCATGATTTAGCAAATCAGTGACTGAGCACTCCAACAAGAGTGGACCCCACTGAGAAAATACACCGAGTGGACAATGGAGCACTCCAACAAGAGTGGACCCCACTGAGAAAATACACCGAGCTGCTGGTGAAAAAAAAAATCCCAAATCATAGCTACTTTTGTTCTTTAGAAATGTATAAGATGTTTGGAAAAGCCTTAAAGAGCATTTGGTAGTGCTGACCTGTTGAGAAGATGACCACAGCCACTTAAACATACCAGCAAACTGCCCAGAAAAGGTGGCTGGGCAAAGAACAGTGAGAGAACTGCAAGAGACAGGCTCTGAGAATTGTGTATGCATTAGACAAGCACGTGTATGTGGTGTAGCTTCTGATAAATGTGAAATGAAGCATTAGTGCTGCGCTGCAATACCAGCAGGCATGCTTGTATCTATAGTTGAGAAAGTACCCTTGAGTCAATAAGCACACAATTGTGTTGTAAGAGTTTTGTGCATGAATGGAAGCAGTTGAAGCAAGAGAATTCTTCATCTGTGTCAGTCAGAAAGGCAGATACTGAAAAAGAAAGCCCAGGAGCAGAGCTAGCATTGCTCATTGTCCAAATAACACCCACTCACATCAGAATGTCTACATCTAACCCTCCTTTTGCAATGCTTTTCACTGCATCACACTCATGTTTTTCAGACTTTCGCTCTCTGCAATCTGAAAACCGATGAATCACAAAATAACCAAAAAGGTCCTTTCCCACAGAGGGTAAAACAGAGCCTCCCTAGAGATCCTCATGTTGAAAGCAATTGTTCAGCATTGTGTTTTCCCTAAAGTCCTTGCTCTTTCTGCAGAACCAGAAAAAGATATCTTGTTTTTGGAAGAGCTAAAGAAAAAAATGAAATATATGGGGCCTTTGTTTGCTGTGTTAAATTTTGAAATATCCTACATGTGTTATATATTATTTTAGTATAGAGGCAAAATAATGAGTATATTAAGTCAGACTTTATTATTACAATGTCCTTACTTTCCTTTTGAGATTACAGATTCATTTCCTAAGCAACTATCCATATATTGATTGGCAGGTACTACGCTAAAGCTGGAAAATTTTATTCCTACAGACTTTTTCTTTAAAGCTGTTTAAATTTCTGTGTTCCTTATTACTTTAATGTCAGTAAAAATTAAACAGTGTGTACCACTTTCTTACTTTCAATGCAGTGTTCTGAAGGCTATGGATCATTAAAAACACTGCATTATTTATGTGGCTGTGTAATAAAATCACAATTACTATGCACTTGTAGTATTGGGCTAAATTGAAATGTTGAACATAATAATCCATTCATTCACTAGAAAGGGTCAATGACTAGTCTTACACTTAATGCTGGGCATCTTACTGATCTGCATGATTAAACAATTGTTAATTTTCCTACTGCCTCTGCTCTGGAAGATGAATCTCTTTATTAACTTTCTAAAAATAAGTCTCCATTACAGAAAGCTTTATTAGAAATGGGCCTGCTTGTGCATCTAATATTTTATCTTAGATTTCATCTTGAGACATTGCATTAATTGGTATGTAACATGAGATATGAAGGGTTCTTAATATGAAAATTCTCCCATCTGTGAAGTGGTGTAGTCCAAAGGAACTGAAAAAGCCATAACTGAAATGTGGGACAGAGATGGAAAAAGTGAAAAAGCACAGAGGGGCAGGGTTAATTTATCAGAAAGGTAAAGCTTTGTGTTGGTTTAGAACTTGGAAATTTCATGGAGTTTCTGATTTATGCAAGTGAAAAGATTTATGCCAAGTTCATTGTCTTCCAAGAGTGTCATGTAAATCTTAAAGCTTCTGTCATCATTGATTCTTTCACAGGATTTTTCATGTGGTGTTGTTTTTTGGTTTGGAGGTTCTTTTCTACAGAAAATAGAAAGGCTCCTAAAATCTAATATGGGATTAAATTTCAGTACAAGTGCCTCCTGCTGTGAAATTCTACCTATGTGTTTTAGTTCCTACAGTTTGTCTTGGCTTTAGCAGCAAAACCAGCAAGAGAGCAAATGAGAAGAGATGCTCAGAATACTTGTGTGTAGTGGGTTGACCCTGGCTGGGTGCCAGATACTCATTCAAGCCACTCTATCACTCCCTTCTGCAACCAGACAGGGAAGAGAAAATATGAAGGGTTCATGAGATGAGATAAGAACTGGGACAGATTGCTCATCAAATACTGCCATGGGTAAAACATACTCAGCTTATGGAAATGAACTGAATTTACTGCTAACAAAATCAGAGCAGGATAATTAGAAGTAAAACAAATCTTAAAAACACCTCTCTCCATCTCCTCCTTCTTTTCAAGCTTTATTGATGCCTAAAGATTTTTTTTTTGTTTTTAATATTTTTCATATATTTGTAACATTGTAGATTTTTAATGCCTAGTTTTGTAGCCTCTAGCACATTATTACCCTTGTTCACACTTTAGAACAGTAGTTATGTCACATTTTTGAAATTCTGTTTAATCTTATTTTCGAGAAAATAATTTCTAACATTCTGTTTTGCACTAGAACTTAAGACACATAACAAGAAATAGGGAAATAAGCCCCTGGAGCAAGTCCAAGAGGGTAACCCAAGGGTGTATTGCTGGGGCAACTGGTCTCTTATGGGATGCACCTGCTAAATATACTAATACATAAACCTTATAAAAATATGCATGTTCATACCTATGTTTTGTGCACCTGAAAGCTTTCATTAAAGATCTGCTCTTTGTACTACTACCTTAACGTTGCTTGGAAAAGTTTTTCATCTGATTCCAGGCAACGCGACCCGTTCTCTCACAATGGCGCAGGAAGACAGCGATTGGGGGTGACAATCACTTCATCACAAATTGGTCCTGCTGCTGCTCAGGGAGAGGTGTTCTTCTCCCACTTCAGTGTGGGGTTCCTCCCACAGGAGAGAGTTTTCCACAAAGTTCTCTACCACGAGTCCATCCAATGGGCAACAGTCCTCCACAAACTGCTTCAATGCAGGTCATTCTTCCATGGAGTGTAGACTTTTAGAAGCAACATACTCCAGTGTGGTCCCCCATGGATCATAAGTCTTTCCAGGAAACCTGCTTCAGAGTGGGCTAGTCCCTCCTCTGGTCTGCAGGCACCAGCCAAGTGCCTATTGCACAGGTCTCCCCTAGCTTTCTCTCAGGCATCCACCTGCTCCTCCATGTGCTGCAGGTGGATCTCTACATCCCCATGGATTTCCATGGGGAAATCCATGGGGATGTAGAGATGAGGGGCACGGCTGCCTCACCATGGGCTGCACCACAGGCTGCAGGGGAATCTCACCTCTGGCACCTGGCACACCTCCTGCCCCTCCTTCTCCACTGACCTTGGTGGCTGCAGAGTTACTCCTCTCATGTGCTCTCAGCCTGGTTTTATTCTGCCTGCAGTTTCATCTGCACAATCACCTTTTTTCTCCCCTGTTCTTAAATCTGTTATCACAGGAGTGTTGCCACCATTTCTGATTGGCCCAGCCTTGGCAGCAATCCCCATCTGTCTGGGAGCCAGCTGGGATTGGTTCTTCAGGGGGTGGAGAAAGCTTCCAGCAGCTTCTCACGGAAGCCATCTCTGTAGCACCTGAACCCTGGCTATGCAAACCTGATGCATTGTGATATATGAAACCTATCAAAAAAACTTGGAATGTGTTAGAATTAGTAAAAATTAGTAAACAAATGCTGAGTAAAGATCGGACTAGATTTTTTTTAATAACTGTAAATGAAACCGGATATTTAGAAGCATCAAAGGCTCTCTTTTAATTTAGTTAATGCCTTATACATTTTGTATACATGTGATTTGTGCTTAGAAAGGCAGTTTTAGCCATACTCATTGAATTATTCTGATAAAGAAAATTCAAACTTTATTGAGTTTGCATGCTTGTTATATAATTGCTTGCGTTACTATCACATGCCTGTGAATATTTTTGCCTGCCATTTTCTAAGTCTTTTATTTACAAACTCAAAAGCTATACTCTTCTTCATCTATAGCTATAGCTTGTTTTAATTATAAACATTTTTTCTTTGCCAGCACAAAACCTGTGTTCTAAAAACACTCCTGAAAATTCTTATGGATGTAAGATGAAAATAAAATCTCCAATTTTCATATAATTAGTGACATGTAATGTGGTCCAGGAAAAGATCAGCCAGGTTTTCAGTTGTCTTTTTTTTGCATTTTTCTAGTATAAATTTTTATATGAATGCCTTATTTCTCTTTTTTCCCCTCCATAAATGAAGAATATGATTCTTGAAAGGTAACTTGTGACTACACTCTGTCCTGAAATTCTCCCATTTAAATGGCAATAGTGCTGGATTAATCCCCAAGAGTTTGTGACTTCCTTTCTTCAAGCCTACCAAAACTCACCTCAGCTATGGAAGACCCTTGATGTAAAATGGCTCAGTGTCTCAGCAATAGTGATCTGAAGGAGTCCAGGAGTAAGGGGTAGGTATTTGTTTAGACAGCCCACTAGCAAAGCCTGTGCCTATTGCATCACAGCCCATAAGTGTTTGACATTCCGCGTGGGAGAAAAAGATGACTCAGAGGAAAAGTGTCCTTCAACAATATCCAATAATTTTCAAATTTCCTTGGCTATCAGGAATGGTAAAAATGTGGATTTAAAAATACACACAAACACAGCACATAAATCCCATCCAACTTTAAAATGTTCTATTTCTTTGATGTTATGCTTGTATACATGTTTCTGTTTTGTTCAAAGGATGTAAAATGGAACCTCTATTTGTTTTTCTGAAGAGTGATTCAGAAGTCTGATCATTTACTGATGCCCAAATATTTCTATGTCTCTGAAAAAACATTCTCTTTGTCCTTGGATGCAGAGGGGATGCGAGTTCCTCTTCTGACACATTAAAGTGCCTAGGACTGGCTCCCGTCTTGATATTAACTATTGGGATCAGCCTGTAAATCAAGCTGGTCTAAAAAATGCACTGAAAGGGTGGCATATTGAGCCAACCAATACGTTCCCTTCAGAGTGAGGGAAAACAAGGGATCTGAGAACGAATAGAGTCTGAAGAAAGCCAGATGAACCCCAAGGAGAAGCAGAGGACAGTGGTGCCCGGGAGGAAAACTCTGCATTTGAAATCAGTAGAAAGTTTATGTTTCCTCTCTGAGAGATTCAACCTTCATTGCTGAATTTATAATTTCTTCATTGTTTTAAACTCCAAGACCCTTTGTTTCTGATTTGATTTCTAATTTAAGTCCAGTATTTTAAGGATTGCAGAGCACCATCTTTTTTTTCTTTTTTTTTTTTTCCCTAAAGCTAAAATGGTTTATGAAATTAAATGTGGTGTACAACTAAGTGTTTAGCAATTCCTGAGATAGCAGGTACCTGGTAAAGCATCTGTCACTTATTTGTCACATCTTTCTTAGAGTGCCTTGTGATAGTTTGTTGTGCAATTAATAGCACACTACAGGGGAATGGAGAAGGAGGTCACCAGAGATTCCTGTATATCTTTTGATATTCACCCTTTGTAAACTGTACACACTGATGTTCAACATTGAATTTTTATGAACAGGATTTTCTAGGACCCTGCCTCTGCTTTCTAGCTTGTTACCTTCTGACCTGAAGAGAGTTTGGCACCTCTTTCATTGTTGGTCTCTGAAAATAAGCAAGTGTGAAATAAGGTATAAATATTTTCTGCAATACTGCTATTACATGTGGATATTAAATGTAGAGACCAGAGTCCTTATGATGCTAACACAGCTGCTCAGCATTGACTTCCCAAAGTTCCTGTATGTTAGGTATACAGCCCAGAGGCTAACTCCAAAGTTTATGCATCATACCTTGCAGACAAAGTCAAGACATGAAAATCATTGAAGAGGCAAATGCCACCTCAGATAAACAAAGCTGTGACATCTTTTCTTTCACTTTATCCATAAGGCTGAATCCTGGAGCTTGTATTTCCTCCAAGCTCTGTTATTTTACCCAGCTGTACGCTCACCCTTTTCCAGGAGAGGCCCTGTGATGCAGTAGCCATCATAGCAGTGAGGTCTGGGTGTTCCACCCAGCAACGCAAGCCAGCATCAAGGCAGCAGAGCTAGGTCACCAATGAGAACCCAGCCATACGTCCTGTGCTCCTACCCAGTCCAGTGCAAAGGGTTGTGGCAATGTGGAATAATATGAAATGGGGTTCTTAAAGAATGTTTTCTGTCTCCTTTACTCTGTCTGCTCTTTAGTCTATGGAATGTGTGAATTCAACAGATTGTGGTGGATCAGAAGATAAGACTACCACAGTAAGTTCCCTGAAGATAAAGAGCCTCTCTCTTCAACCAGAGAAGATGAAGGGGTCCTGAGCCATACTCAGGGGACAATAGGGGTTTTTTTCTGCATGTTGTAGAGAATGTTTGGCTCGGGCCAGAGCATTGCACCTACCTTCAACTCATGTTTCTGTAGTAAACCTGATATCAAATGTAAAAGAAGACAAGACAAGACAAAAGAAGACAATTTACAACTGGCTTCTAGTCTGAATATTGAATAGTATCTTTGCTCTAAAACAGGAGCTGCCTTGAGTCAGCTGGAGACTGTCCAATACTTTTAAAACTATGTGCTTAGTTCCTACTGCTTTTTAAAGCTATTACAAGACAAGCAGGATATTAATCTTTTTTTATTAAAGGCAGTATCTATGTGTATTTAATTTCCACAGGCCCGAGGCAATATGTTACTACAAACATGATAAGTAATTTCAGTGAAGCCCTTAAAGAAGATGTTAGATGTAAGAATTCCTTAAAGACCATTTGTCCCAAAACTTATTTAATGTATACTTGAACATATAACTGGAGAAGTAGGTATGTCTGTAACTTAAGAAGCAACTTAGATCTCTGTGGATCCAGTCTCTTAGAAAGAGCAGTATTGATATGTTGGTTTTATCTCCAGTAATTGCTAGAGATAAATTTTTGCTTCAGTAATAAGCATTATAGATATTTGAGCACCACTGTCCTATACTTGTGTTCAATAAGCCTATGTTACTGGCAGCACCAGACAGAGCAAATATGTCTCTAAAAATCTGAACAAACCAGAGACATTTATAGATGTAAAGATAGCCAACATACTTTAAATTCATATATTTAAAGTGAGTTGGCTGTTTCAGCTATACAAAGAAAAGTTCTACCAGTAAGGAAGAATTTTTTTCTTTAGAATAGTGTCTTGGGGTGATTTTATGATGATACTGTATTCCCCAATCATCTGTTTTACGCCCAGAAATGGCTGCTGTACTTTAAGGTGAACCAGGTGGCAGGGCTGGAGACTGGGAACCCTGGCCAGGCTCTGTTCAAACTTTGCTCTCTCTCGAGTGTGCTCAGGCTGAGGCTTGGACTGGGACTCTACCCCCTACCTTGCTCCTTTTCTTGCATTGATTTCTGTTAGCTTGAAGCAAGAAGTTTCTTTTTTTCCCCCTTCCTGTTACTTGGAGGTGGTGCTGGGAATCCTCTCAGTGGCTTTTTTTGTTTTTCCTCTTTGAACTGTTTTCAACTTGGGATTTTTTTGTTTTTGGGTTTTTTTGTTTTGTTTTGTTTTGTTTTGCTTTGTTTTGTTCCTTTTTGTTGGGGGCTTTTTTTGTGTTTTTTTTTTTTTTTCCGATCCGTTCAGGGAGCCGGCAGGGGCCAAGCTAAACCAACATGAGAAAGGACACTAAAATCCACCAATTTCACTGGCTGTGAGGAGGAGACCAGTGCCAAAATCCATCAAGTTCCCAGCTGCTGTGTGAGATTTTTTTCTCTCCCTTGTCCTGAGACAAAGAGGGGCAGCCACCATCTTTACATCCCAGCCACAAAGGCAAGATGGGGGTGAGGTGTAAGGTTCAATTTTTTTTCCAGTGCCTTCCAGGTATCTTGCTTTGTTAATAAAAGTTTCACCTTTTTTCATTTTCATCCACTGATATTAATTTCTCTCATTGGCTAAAAGGGATTGTTGGAGCCCTTTTCTTTAGAGAAAAAACATTGTTTCCAGTGTTTTCTCCTAAAATGTCTCTCTGAACTGAGACAAGTGACTATGAAGTTATGTCAGTGCATCTGTACAGCTCTCTCTGTATTTTTGAAGTAGCACGAGCATATGTGGTATTGGCAAGGTTGGGTGTCACAAAATAAAGAGTACAAGCTCCAGGAATATGGAAAAAGTCACTGTATTCTATTGAAATCTAGTGTAGGATTAAAATAGAGCACTAAAGCTTAGGAAGCTGGCAAGCTAAGGGATACAGGAGATGTTTCTAAGTAATGCTATTGGCTCTAAAGCTATCTTTAAAATTTTTCTCTTACAGTAGAGTAAATGCAGACCTGTGATCATGAACCCTCTAAGGATGTGCCTTTCTGCACCTTTTTATTCAGATCTTGTACTAGCTGTGGTCAAACCTTGCTCTTGGAAAACTTTCTTGCTGGTGAATCTACAGGAGGTTACCAATGACAGGTTCTCTTTCTTCTGTTGTAATTTCTAACAGAGAAAAAAGCCTCTGTCCCGCTTAGATAGCATTGTTTGATCCTCCATGGATGACTGTTTCATACTTTGGTCTCAGTCCTTAGAAGTAAATTACACTAACCAATTTCAGGAGTTAATTCAAGGACCAAAGTGGCATTTTCTTCTTAGAAAGTAATTAAGTAGGATAATCAAGTCTTATTTTTTCAGTGAAAAGTTAGAATTTTCCACTCATTTAAAAATGTTTGAAATTTGATTGAAGTACAGTAATTCTCAGCCAGGCAAGTTTATGAAAAATAAAGTGGACTCAGGTTGTTACTAAGTTTTTTTAAAGCACCTGTTTTATTATTAATATGCTTTTAATACCATCTCTCTGATTGTTTTAAAGACTGACTACAATTTAAGTTAATGCAAAGACATTAAAAGGCTGCCTTTTAAATTTTTTAACGGGAATAGAAATGTACACAGAGCATGGACTGTATTGAACTATCTGGATCCAATCTAAAAATACGCTAATAATATTTCTCACTTTGCTTTAAATATTTTCTTGGAAGTCACGGATGCTTCTGATTTGTATCTTTTCTAGGTGCTCTAAATACCAGTTAAATGATCTTTTAGATGTTTCCAAAAAGTTGAGAATAAATTTCCACCCACATGAAAGATACTGGGAAAATGAAAGATAGAGATTAATTAATTTAAATTGTGGTTGTGATGACCCCCCCAACAATTACAGAAACAAAACCATCAAATAAAACTAACCAACCAGACAAAACCAAACCCACCCCAAAACCGCAAAAAACCCCAACCCTTCCCAAAACATATCAAAAGACATTGGAGAAATGGAAGCAGAGGAGAGGAAAACAGAGTATCTTGAAATACTGTCTTTCTTCTCTTGCAGAAAGCTATACTGGACTTTTGTGTAGGAGATCAGACGCGACAGAAGCTGAGCTGGGTAGTGCCGCTGACCTTTTGGCCCTGGTACAGTGAAAGCCAAGGGAGAGACAAACTCAAGGCAAGAACAGAAGTGAAGACATTGTGTCTGGTGATGCTGACTGCTCTGACTAGAGAAGAGATAGCAAGGACATTGCTTGGTAAAGAGTTTAACAAGGGCATTGCCAGCATAAGAGGAATTATCAAGAAGACTGTGTTTCTAAAGGGGACCGGGACAAAGGAGTCTGAGTGGAAAATTTTGTAGGAACGAAGTGACCTATAAATACTGGTAAACTGTGTAATAAACTGGCTTTGCTGTGTTGGCATAGCAGAGTCCATGTCTGTCAATCCCGGCAAATGGTGCTTCCCATGTGAGGAAGGAAAGATTTGCCTATCTGGATGCCTGGCAGGGCACTTGCAGACTAAAAACTGTCAAGAAATTCTGATTTGATTGACAGCATTTTGAGATGTGGTATTTTTGACTGGATTTATCACCTGGTTGTGACTCAATTGGAGTGTGAAAAAACAGTTATCTGATAGGGTGAATTTGACTTTTATCTGGTTTATACTGTGTTGTGAAGTGTATGAACAAAAAAAATAAATGCGCTTGTCTACTTAAAGCAAAACTTTTTTCCATTGTTTTCTTCTTTTCTTTTTCCTCCTGTTTCATATTTAGCTGTTCAATCCCATAAGTAGAGGAATTTTGCATGGCAGAACAGTAACTTTGCTCACTCATATGAAACACCTATTTTGAAAATGTAAATATCTTAAAACATTGTATTTGTCCCTTGTACATTATAGTTGATAAAACCTCTTTTTGCTGATTTTCTTTCAAATTAGAAGCGGTGATTTAATAAGTTTTCTGCATGCTTTTAAAAAAGGCACATGCAACTTTTCTTTTCTTTCTCTGAACAATGTAGATCTCTAAAGCTTAAGGATATGGGATGACATTGGTAACATCTAATATGGCCCTCCTTCCTTTTCAGATCATTCTTCTCATCCTGAACATCCTGCACAAACACGAGTGAACTCAGGAAGTTCAGAGAGGTCTAAAATCACAGGCTTGAAGGTCTGGAACACCTCTCAGCTATCAGGATTTGTGGGAAAATGTTGGCTCTCACTCCAGATTGCATAGCTGAATCTGGAGGATCCCAGCTGTCCAGATTTGTAACCTATTGGGACAAGCTATGCCTCAAATTTCCTTTTCAAGCACGAGAAACAAACATGGGGAGGACACTGCTGGTGCTGTCCACTGTCTGGAATGCATGTGTTGGCAGAAAAGCAGGGAAGTGTGACTGCAGTTTCTAAGTGATGACCCAAGAGATCTACTATTGCCCTAAATTGATGCACCACAGAGCATGCATGTGAGTTATAGATGTTCCTAATCAGTCTGATCTAATCTGTAATGGAGAAAACCCAGTTATCCTTTACTATCCCTCTGGAAAAAAAATAAACCTGTTTACACACATATTATTTGTTCCTATGCACCTGTGATTACAGATATGAGGGTCTGCCACACCTTACGTGTTAATAGGATTATTGACTAGGAGAAACAGTTAGCAAAACATAAATATTCCGTGCTTTGGCAATAAAATCTTTATCTGCACATTAGATAGAACATGAGACATATCTAGGAAACTGAATAAACTTATTTAATGAGCTGCTTTATTAAATTTTTACCCTAAAAAACAACTAAAAAATAGGTTTCTTCTCTTTAGAGATTAGACTTTCTATCCAGCTCAGAGTAGAAGATGACTTTGAAGAAGACAAACAACAAAGTATGGCAGAGAAAAGCTACTTCTAACTACTGCAGTGAAAACATGGTTATAGACAGAAGTGAGCTTCATTTTCTTTTCTTTCTTCTTTTCAGTTTGGCTGTAATGAGCAGTGTTCAGAGATCATAGGTTGTTTTACACTGCTGATGAGTCAAGACAACAGAGGAGAGCTTCTGAGCTGGGACCTGGAGTAGCTTCCAAGCGTGAGTCATAGTCACTGGGGTGTCTATTCTCTGCATTTTCTGGGAATCACAGAGTCAAGAAGGCTTGCTACAAACATCAGCTTTACCAGGAAGTCCTGATCTAAAACAAGAAATGACAAAGATCGAGGATTCATCAACCAACAGGAGTGCAGACCACTTCAAAAGTAACTGAATTTGGACTGTGAATACTTGGCTGAGAGGAGACAGTAAGTATTATTCACTCATTTGTTATTATTGTTAAACAAAATGCCTAGAAATAAAGAATAAGAGGATAAGTGTGAATACATCCACAGTGCTCAGCCTCATCCTGGGAAATAAATGAATGAACATATCCTGTTACAAAAGAGAGGAGATATGAGTGGAGCATAAGACCTTCCTACTTCTATTGAGGAATTAGTGGCAGCTACTACCTCTTAGCATTGTCTGGTGCAATCTTATGCAGTTTACACCTTGCCATCAGGTGCCCACTAATGTAGTTTTTGTGCTTTTCGTCCCTGAAGATTGAATAATTGGAAGGGTTTTGTTGTTTTTTACCCTACATCAGGAATCCCAACAGTATTCTTCCACATTCCCTTAATGATGAGAGCTTGTGTCTGTGCCAAGCAATTTGTGGTATAATTTGTAGGAGTTGTATGCTGTCCAGAATGTGCTACGCTAATGCTTCATCTCAAGAATGCCAGTAGTACAGTGACTTTCTTTTAATTAACTGTGATGTCAGCTTCATGTAGGAGGCAAGCTCACAGCCTGTGAGTTGAATCTCTAAATTTCTGATCCAGGAAAGAGAATTACAGCACACACAGGCAAGCAGTATTTGACATAGTTATAAAATTTTCCATAAGTTTGCTCTTGGAAGATAGAAACCTGAGCAACACATACAGGAACTTCTGTTTTTTTACTGTTACAAGGCCTGGTCTGCACAGAATAATAAGAATGCTGTGCACACAAAGCATAGGAATTTGCCATTAGAAAAATCAATTGGCTGAATGAAATTTAAATTGTCCCAAATTATTTCTAAGAATTGAAAGAGAATGAATTTTAGCAATCTATTTGGAGATGGTGTTCATTTCTCATAGTTTAGGTGAATCCTATAAGAACAAGTTAAGAAAATTTAAAAATAGAGTTCATCGTTCCCCAGAAATTTGCAGGAGAATATCACTGTTTTCACACTTATCCTGTCTGACTAAGGTTCAATTCTGATCCTTCAAAAGGTGTTGAAAAGTTTCTCAAAGTTTTCAAGTTGCAAAGCCATCACAATTTCCTCAATAACACACAATTAGGGATGTCGTTTCTATGGCTTCATATTCTGCAATCCACACCTCACTCTATAGTCTTCTGAGAGGAGCAGCAGGAATGCTTTTCTTTGGAAACAGCTTCATGCATGGGACAAAATGATGTTAAATATTTTATCTGCAAAAAGGGCTAAAACTAAAGCAAGGCAAAACTAAACCGCCCAAACCAAACATATCCAATAAAAAAGCTTATTCATCTGAACACAGTGACCCAGTTAGTTCTTGATTTGGTATCTGGCTCTGAACATAGCTGTATTTTCTTGGGAAATTACTAGGCATTTATTTTATGTGCTTTGATGATCACTCTGAATTTGAGAACTGGGACTTTTGAGCCTCTGGATTCAGCTAGGGCATGCTTATTATCCTGGCAACTCTTTTTGACAGGCCATCCCATGGGCCCACCAGTTTTGCACTGTTACCCACTACTCAACACCAAGACTCACAGTTACACTGGTGAACCCTTGGGAGTGCCTGCAATTCAATGCCTTCAATTGCTCTCTGTTACAGGGGGTAATCCCTGCAGTATTCTTTCAGCCTCACAGAAAATATAATTAAATGGCTAAAAACTTCTGCAATTTTTTTCCAAGTCTCATTGTGATCCTGGATCACTTCTCTGGTACCAGGTAACACATACAAAGGGTCTGTCAGGTGACAAAATGAATGATTTATAAGTCTAGGATAACTCCAAGACATGTGTTTGTTATTATATTCACCCTTTCTAGGGGTCTTTAAATTGCATAGAGCCAACCTCTTCTTTCAGCAATCCAGCAATAATACTTATTCCTGTTTTCAGATACAACTTTTCTTCAGAAATTACTTACATTTGAAACAAAAGCAAAAACTCTTCTGCCATGATTGCTTGCCTTCATATGGAATCTCTCTCAAATTACAGCATAGCTTCTTTTTCTTTGTATGCTAAGAAAAATATTTTGAAGATTGTGAGTATCAATAGTTCCTGATGACAATGTCCATAAAAACATAGACGAGAAGTGGGATATAATTCCTGTAGTTTGCTATGACATTTATAAGATTGTGCAGTTTAAGTATAATACTATGGAACATTGTTTCATGTTCTGTTTCAGACAAGTAAGATGATTTTATAAGCAAAACTGGCAAGTGGAAATCTTTTCCTTGAGATGAGCTAGATTAACATCTTCAACACCCAGTTAAATCATTTACTTCAGCTTGTTTTCAGAGGGGTTACCATGACACAAAAGCAGGGTAACTCGTTGTTGAGTCAGGCCTTTTGTCTTACTGTATTTTTTGTGAAAGCAGTTTTTAGCACCATTATTGCCAGACAAAGAGATAATCACGCTGTTGAGAAAGATAGTTTTGAATGCTCAGCACAGCCTGACTTACTCCAGTGCCCCAGGCCTCTATTAAGAACACTCCAGCATTATTCCTTTGTTTACATTTGGCATACTACTCTTAATATTTGGTTTGTTTTCCTTTAATCAGGCTTCAAAATACTATTGTATTCCCTTATTACTTTACATTTCTCACAGAGTGTTGTCACACTCAGCAGTCAAAAAGCATGAAAAACCTCAAAATAATTGACCTTCTCAGACTGAGATTGAGCTTAAAAGTCAAATGGTCAATTAAGCGCCTGTAACAACAGATTGAGCAATTTTTTAGTCAGGGACATTCGCTTTCATGGTGTCTGAAATAATCTGGGCTAATGTACACCACATAAATGAAAAGCTAAGGCATGTTCTGTGAGATAAGATCCCCTTTTATAAAGAGAAGACACACAAGAAGTGGCACAGAAAATGGAGTGGGATGAACTGCTTCACTGAGAGATGAACTGTTTCTTCATTTTCCCCCCTCACTACTCCAGAAAGGCAGTATTAATTTTAAATGCAGGAAAAAATCTGAAAAATTATCATTTAGCATAATGGCAAAAAACTTTTGACTCAACCCTGTATTTACACAAGCATGAAAATGACCTTAAAAAGAAGTGCTATATCACAGGTTTGGTAATTAGAAGATGATATTGGGCATCACCAGGGTGAAAGGGTAGAACATTAGCATGCCAGTGAAAATCTGTGCTTTACAGCAGAGTTTATACTGCTTTATTTAATATGACTTTAGATGTGCCAGGTGGTGGTACATCCAGCATTGTTCTCATGGGAGACCATTCTACAGCCAACAATTATCACTCTGGGGCAAACTGTCTCTGCTCTTCCCTGCCCTTGCCAGCTTGCCAGCTGAACACAGTTGAGTCAGCTTTGTGTTCTGTTTTCGGGTGTCTTGTTAAGTCCTCCTGATTGATCTCGATTGATCAAGATGCTCTTGATTTTGCAGACTCTTCTTGTGTTTAGCCTCAAGTAGGAGGCATTTTCTTTTTTTTTTTTTTTTTGGCCTCACAATAGTGAGACAAAAAAATCCCCATTTTCCAAGTTGCCTCAAGTGACAATTGAACAGCTTCCTCATTTTATCTGAGTTATTAGCATGGATAATGTTCAGGATGTGCAGACAAATGTGTTAATGCACATGGTGACTCCACAAAACTGCAGAACCTTAAGAAGTGGAAGAAATAGTATCCTTTTTAAAAAGGGACTGCATGCTTTTTACACGTTTGTACAAGTTTTTAATCAAGACACTGGTTTTCATATGACTCTGAATTCTCAGGAATCATTCTAGGTAATCAGAACAGGAACATAATTCAAAAGCAGCAACAGTCAGAATATATTTTCATGGCTGTTGCTTTGATTGCAGCAGGATACGATTTCTGTTTTGTCAGTTTTAAAGGGTTTGCATTCTTGTGCTTATGGTGTGCATTTCTAGGTCAACAGAAGTAACAGTGTGTTTGTGATCTTGGATACCTTTTACAAAATACTAGTTGTACAAGTGACTTCTGGGACTGTGCTAGCACATGAATTCTCTAAATACCATAAATATATTACATAAGCTTTTTAGACTACAAAAATGCTTGGGGAGAAGAGTCCTAATGGTTATATATTGTTGCAAACAAAAGTGTTTTGTGTTTATATATCAATTTATTATTAATTGAATCACAAATGCATGTTGTTGTACCATCACTTATCATTGGTGTTATCATTGTTTATTTCTTCTGTATCTTACCTTTAAAATTAAATACAAAATTTACAAATCCAGGTACAACTAAGGAAGCAAGGCAAACTTTTTATTTTAACTTCAGGTCAAATAACAGAACAGAAAAAATTAAGCAGCCCTACAATTATTAAAAACTTTGTGTATTTGCATATCATCTTAATGGTAAGTTTTGCATATAAGTTTTGCATATCATTTTACTGATGATATTCTTAGTATTTCCTTCCTTGCTTTTCAGAATAGAAACATTCTTTTCCACAAATGCCTAAGTCTGCCAAGTGAAATGAGCTCCTGAATCGAACTCTGAAGGTCTGCATTTTAACAATAATAACCTGAAAAGATTTTTTTCAGCTATGCTAGAAGTATTGTGTCAATTCAGTCCTGGTTTTTTTTGTTAGTCCTCTTGCCACATAGAAAGTTACACTGAAGCTGCAGTGAACTTCCATGTACCCAGATAACAAATCGCAGTAGTATATCACCCGTGTACTTCAGTCCTTTGACCCACATTCTGTGGTCAATTAATAAATTGAGTCTGTAAGGTTGTTTCACACTGGGATTGAGTAAGGATGACAAGGAGAGGGACCTACATCAGTGGTTTCCTTTCACAGTACACTTAAATACCATCAATCCACAATCAATGGCAATGAACACACATGTTTAGCAAAGCTTTTAACCTTTTAGCCATCAGGAACACTGCTTGTGGTTCAACAGCATGCAAGGAATTGTGTCTATCCTAGATGTTCTTTTGGCCAGAATCTCTGGGTGGATGAAGGCCTGGAAATCTCTTCGACTACTCCACTGCCTCTCAAAAAAAAAAAAAAAAAAAGTTGTAGGGACTGCTATGCAAGAGTCATTCCAAGAAACAAATCCAGTCAAAACACCATAAATAGTGATGGGAAAGAAGACTCTTTCCCATCTAGGACTAGTCACCTTCTCACTGACTCCCCTTGAGCTGCCCAAGATCTAATAGGGGTACATAGGCAACATGAAGTAGGATACAAGACCCCTTCCTTTAAAGAAATTATAGGAAAAAACAACACATATTGTTTTTCAGCATAGGTACCTTAGCCTTCAAGCATAGTCCTACAAGTGGAAAGAAGTGTAAAGGCCAGGGATACCTGGACCAGGCTTGGTGAAAGCCCTGTAGCTGCAGCAGAATCTGGACTGGACCAGCAACTTGGGATGTCAAAAGTGAGAGAGTTACTTGCATCCAGCTGTGAGTAACTATTACCTGTACTGAAGGGCAAAACCAGCACATTAATTGGATTTGGCCATCTGAGACCCCTGACTTTAGAAAATTATACTTCTCTACAAAATACTGGGAAATCCCTGGCTGATATGGCTGTACAAAGCTCTAATGAGGCATAGTCATGTGCCAATAAGAAGAATGCAGCACAGAAGAAGTCCTGCTGGACTGTAGGAGCTAAAAGAAAATAAATTGTGGGGTTTTGAATACTGGTGAGGACAGTAGAAGGGAAGAAAGGATTCCTGGGGCAGATAAATGAAACTAACAGGAATGGGCAACAAGAACACGAGCTTTTAGGTTAGACTTCAGAGATTACTTTGCTTCCTGAGGGCTTTGCTTCATTGGTTAAAATAGGTGGAAGTATTTGAGGAGCTGTGATTCAGCAACAAAACACCGATCAATTACTCTGAAAGCATGAGAGTCCCCAGGGGCAGAAACCAAAGGCAAAAACTGGGCTGTTACAGGTATGTGTGTGTGTGTCTTATAACACACTTTGTTGTTGAGCAGCTACATCTTTTGCAAAAGAATTCCACTACATGTAGACTTGATGAAGAATCATCTGCTTGAATCAAGATGAAAACAAAATGTTACTGGCTATTAGTCAGTGAAATTAACCTTGTAAATATACAAACTGTATCGGAACAAAATACACATGAAATTGAAGGGGATTTTGCTCACTTTTTTTTCTGGAGAACGTTCTATAATATCTTTTAACTTCATTGACAGAGATAAAAAATGATAAGGACTTGTAATCAAGAAATATTTTTTGTGGGATAGAAGTATCAAGGAGATTCACTTAACTATATGCATCTGGAATAAAAGCTTCCACATCTAGGTAGTCACCTTACAATCAGCAGAGAAATAGATACTTTCAGGAAATGATCCCTCCGACACGGATCAGACTTTACAGTAGGGTGAAATATTTCAACTATTTGTCCATCTCTCCTGACTAAATATAAAAGAAGCCTAGAGTTATGCTGTGAAATTCTACATGTAGTAGAATAAATCCTGACACTAAAGTCTGCCTCTGCTGCTAAGAAAAATCTGTCTTCTTCAGAAGATAGTAATTCTTCAATAGAGGTCTTCAAAAGCAGATTAAAATGGGCACAGCTAAGAAAAGCCATGTTTGTTTGATAGCAATAGGTATGAGTTTTGATATCAAACTTCTGGATTTTTTCAGCTTCTTTCTAGGTGTGGGATCAAATCACTAACAAAATCAGAGAATTTTTTGCTGCAAAGATAACTGGTCAGTGGTACTTGTAAGGAATAAGTTAAACGTGGAATGCCAGCCTCATCTCTTAAGTGTAGGGAGCAATGAATCCATAGCAAATGTTTCTTTCTCTGTTACAGGGTCAGCTCATCTCCTGTTATTTCATCTACTTGTCTTTACAGCTGGGATGGACTAAAATCTGAAATAGCTGAAGAAGTAAAAGATCTAGAAAAAAGTGAACACTGCAGCTGATGTGCCACTGGTGTTGTTAGTTACCTCACCCATATATTTGTATTTACCAAAAAAGTCTAGAAGAAGCCCTATGACATGAGTGAGGTGTGCCATCTGACAGTAGTGGCTCTGCAAGAAAGAGATGCCAGTAGGAGGTACTTCTGATGAGAACAGATCCCAGAAAGCGTTGCCTATGTAAATGACAACTAAAAGTACCAGCCTCTGAAGAGAGAAGGTGTTCTTCAGGTAAGATTAGTAATAAAGCTGCAAATGATGGAGGAAAAACAAGTATTAACTGCCTTATGTTGCCTTTTCGCCCTGTAATTCCTGGATCAAATGTTCAAGTGAAAATACATTTAGTGAAAATTTAGGCATCAGTGGGGCATGTTGACAAAAACCCCCAAACAATGAAAACAACACAGGAGAATAATAAAATCAAGTATTTTGGGCATGAATAGAATTCACTAACAAGAATTTTCATATACCTAGGAAAGATAATCTGTTCAAAAACCTAAAGCAAATTCCACTGAAAGTAGGTATAAACTTTTGCTACATTGTAATTTCAAGCTAACAGATGGCACATGAGGCCAAAACAAAAAAGTACAATTTAAACAGGATTTAACTGTTGAGGACTAAGCT